>NW_015386413.1:991104-1029539 GCF_001527695.2 Protobothrops mucrosquamatus
ATTATTATTATTATTATTTGCATTTATATCCCGCCCTTCTCCTTTCGGACTCAGGGCGGCTGACAGATGATAAAAAGCTAACATAAATACATATTACACCTAATTAAAATTTAATTAAAACGAAATATTTGAAAGTGTCCAATTAAAAGTAATTAAAACCCCTATAAAATCCCCTAGGCCAGTCCCGCTTGCTGGAACAGCCACGTCTTGAGGGCGCGGCGGAAGGAAGGGAGATCAGGGATCATCCTGATCTCTGGGGGCAGTTCGTTCCAGAGGGTGGGAGCTCCCACAGAGAAGGCCCTCCCCCTTGGGGTCGCCAGCCGGCACTGCCTGGCCGACGGTACCCTGAGGAGACCCACTCTGTGAGAGCGTACAGGTCGGTGGGGGGTAATCTGTGGCAGGAGGCTCCCATTGGAGAAAGCGAATGAACGGCCATTGGATATCAATCCCATTGTCCTTTATAAGCTTCACAGAGTGGTGATAAAACAATAAAACGGGTCTGAAACTTCCCATGGCCAAGGACAAGATAGAATAAAATAAAAAAGGAAGAAGGAATGGAACGGCAGCTGTGACAGGATGGGACCACAGGGACTGGACTCGGTAGCGAGGAACTAGTTCAAATGATATATACAGCTATTTTTCTTTAAATTTTTTGATTTAACATGCTCAGGAGCCCAGGAAGTCGTATAGAATAAATCCTTTAGCCCCAGAATTCTTAGCATATTTATTAAGAAGTTGGAGGTAGTCCGTTCTGCCATATATCTCCAAGTCAATTCTGTTAGCTGAAGATGTCTGACAGATCAGTGATAGCATTTTTAATAATATATGCCTCTTGATTTCCACAAAACAAATTACTGCCAAAACCAAATAATGATTTTACTTCAGACCCATTATTCTTCTCATCCCATCTGAAAAAGAACTAAGAGGAGCTGATAGAGAAGGACAGAGAGTGAGTAGACTTCCGTATCTCTGTGATCAGGCTGCATAATGCCAGGAGCTACTGTACATCTTTGGATGAAGCTTGCAGATGCATACATGAGTGGAGGAAAGATTCATGCAACCCGGAGGAAATTCCTTCCTTCTAAATAGAAAAAAAAAAGTATATGTGGCAGATTTACCTACGCAAATAAACTCTATTCTGTTTTTCTGCCTCTCCTCCTCCTCCTGACAGATGCCCGATTAACTGAGTAACCCACAGCAGGCAACAGGATGGATGTGCTGGTTAAATCATCGTACAAATACGCATATATGAAATGATGTAGGGTTTCCTGCCTGAGCAGGGGGTTGGACTAGAAGACCCCCAAAGTCCCTTCCCACTCTGTTATTCTGTTCTGTTCTGTTCTGTTCTGTTCTGTTCTGTTCTGCTCTGCTCTGCTCTACTCCATTCCACTCTGCATTCTATTCTATTCTATTCTATTCTATTCTATTCTATTCTATTCCATTCTGCATTCTATTCTATTCTATTCTATTCTATTCTATTCCATTCCATTCCATTCCATTCCATTCTATTCCATTCCATTCCATTCCATTCCATTCCATTCTGCATTCTATTCCATTCTCTATTCTGTTCCATTCATTATTCTATTCCATTCATTATTCTATTCTGTTCTGTTCTGTTCTGTTCTACTCTACCCTACCCTACCTACCCAACCCTACCCTACCCTACCCTACCCTACCCTACTCTACTCTACTCTACTCTATTCTATTCTATTCTATTTTACTCTACTCTACTCTACTCTACTCTACTCTACTCTACTCTACTCTACTCTACTCTACTCTACTCTACTTCTCTGGAAACTGCAGCATAGGAGAATCCCAGAACTTGCAATAAACATGTTTAGGATGGATCTCAAAAGTTAAATAGCAGACTTTTTACATGCACAGTAAAGCTAATGGCTTGGGACTGGCTTCCTTGAAGGACCATCTTTTTCTAAGAGTTTCTACCCAACCAATCTGATGCAACAGACCGGGCATGCTGCAGATCCCTTCACCCAAAGAATGTCAACTAGCAGGAAAATCAAAATGTGGAGTAAGCAGTTGAACTGCCGTGCCATTTCATAGCTGTGAAATAGCTCGACTGACTTTCCCCCACTTGTCACTCTTCAGTTGTCTTGGGTTTCAACACCAAGAATTGTTAAATGGTCAGGCCCACATGTGTAGAGTTCAAACTTGCTACTGTATTACATTCTGCCTATACAGGAATCTCACCAGACTACCAGCCTCAACCTGGGAACAAGTAGATAAGGCTCTGTGGAACTTAAGGGGGACTCAATTCTGTATCTCTTGTGGCTGTGCAAGGACTTGAGGCTAATTCTATGTTTGACGCTGCCCACCTCTACCACTGCCCATCTGGCTGGGTGTTTTCCAACAGATAAGGAATCCCAAAAAGTATTTTATTGGCCATTTTACAGCATTTTCTGCTGTATCCCCTGCCTTATGGAATCTTCTACCCTAAGAATTAATAACCAGACTCACATGTGCAGAGTTTAAGCTTTCTACTTAATTACATTCTGCCTATTATACAGGAATCTCACCAGACTGCACCCTCACCCTGGGAATAGATTGATAAGTCTGTCTGTCTGTCTGTCTATCATTCTATCACTCTATCTATCTATCCTCTCATCTCTCCATCTCATCTTTCCATCTCCCTATCTATCCTCTGCTTGCTCATCCATTCATCCATCTATCTATCTATCTATCTATCTATCTATCTATCTATCTATCTATCTATCTATCTATCTATCTATCTATCTATCTATCTATCTATCTATCTACCTATCATCTCAGATTTTAAGGAGGGAGTCAGTTCAAGATCTCTTGTGTCTGCACAAGGATTTGAGGCTAATTCCACACTTGACACCTCCTCCCCCCCATCTGGCTGGGTGTTTCCCAAAAGACAAGGAACTCTGAAAAGCATTTTATTGGCCATTTTATGGTGTATTATCTTACTTTGCACTAGCTGGTTGGTTTGGAAGAACGTGCTCCCATGAAAGCTTTAAAAGTAAATGCCATCAGTTTGCTGAATAGGATTTAGATGCAAATTTGCAGCCAGAATTGGGATATTATGATGTTATTGAATAAAATATGTCAGAACCCTAGCTGTACAAGCTGATACTTCTGAAGTGTCTCCATTGCCGTTATGGACTTTTAATGCATTATAGTGATCTAATCTGAGGACTATCAGAAAATGGATTATGCAAAATGCAAAACTATGCATTCCAAAAAGGCTGAGCTGATGAAAGATAGCATAGGCCGTGACAACTATCTGAACCTGCAGCAACAATATTATAGTAGTGGCCAGAATTGTGGAAACAATTGTGTACAGTAGAAATGCCACCTTTGGTCAAGTTTCCACCAATTTTTCTTCTAATTTCTTTATAACTGTAGCCTTGTTCACTTAATCATACTATTTTACATCGCTTTCTGGGTGACCCGTCAACTCTTTGCACCATGACTTTAATTTTATTACGTTGTACAAGCTCACTAAATGAAAGAATACAAAAAAAACCCCAACCAACTTGATAGCGATTGCATAACACACTGACAAATGTCCTCCTCTTGGCTTCAATACAGGACATCAATAACTGAACCCTACCATGATCTGATTGGCTCATAGCCAAAACAAGATGACACCTGATTGGCTCTCTAAACATTCATGCTCATTGGCTACAATCAGATGAAGGAAAGCTACCCGATATCAACCTAAGCAAATTGTGCTTCCTTTTTCTGGTTATTTGGCTATCACTTTTCATAGAATACAGTACAGATAATTGAACAAACTTTGTTGCATTACATTCTTGATTAAATTATCTTTCTATTGATGTATATTTTTATGGTACTACTCCAACAAAAAGTGGTGTTGTTAGCCATTAAACCTCAAAAATACACTTTTCCCAAAAGGTTTCCACAATTTTGGCCACTCTCGGAGTGGAAACTAATCTAAGACTGATTTCCAAAGGTGCCTTTTCCAAAAGCAACTGACTTTCTTATTTAAAAAAAAAAAAAACAAACAAATTTTGCTTCTCGTCCAAGAAGCTTCTTCAGTTCAGCCTTCAGAATTGAAGAAACGTCTTAGAAGTGAAACATTTTCAAAGAAAAAAAACCAAGAAAGTCCAATTGCCCTTTGAAAAAGGTAACTTTGGGACAAACATGACCTGGCTGATCTAAAAAAAAAAACACCTCCCTTTTTACAATCCCATAATCCCTTAATTTGGGGTAGAGTTGAAGAGACTGAATGGAGATGAGTATTTACTGGCTGGATGCCCTTCCTGATCCCTTTGTGGAGTTCATAGCAGATTTTTTTTCTCTTTCCACCCTGATAGAAAAATATCTGCAGCTACCTAAGATTGAACTCTCAACCTTCCAAGTGGGAGACAAACATCTTCACCCCTGGACCACTTGACAACACTCTTCATCTCCATAGTCATCTAAGACTCTTAATTGATTTCCTGGGTTCTGGAGTCATCTACCCCCACCTTGGAGGATTCAGCAATCAGTTTATTAACTTTGAAAGAGCTAGGAAGTCCAAGATCAATACGTTAATTCTCCAGTCTTCTCTGTCTCAGCTGCCATTGGACCTGAAACCTCAGGTGATCCTACTGAGATATGACCTCCATTTTATTCTGTGGAAGGGCATTGGTGATAAAACAGAAATGTAATTCTCCATTAATGCACGCCGCGTCTTTGCACCCAAATAATGAGAATGTAAAAAAAAAGAGATTCATCATTAGGCACAATTAAACACAATTTAATTGTCTATTTTAAAGAAACCACTCTGTTGAAGTCTTCTGTGGCCAAGCTAGCTTGCCTAGCAAAAAACCAATCAGTACAAGGATAGCAAGAAAGATCTATGGATCTTTGCTTCCCGTAGCAAATGAAGCCTACTCTTTGCATTCCCATCACGCAATTCTCCAATGGTTTGTGACTTTATAGGCTTTTCCAAGTGCTTAAACTTGCATCAAACTCTCTTATGGGAAAATGTGACATTTCCAACAGTTGGGTTGGCTAAAACATATGAGGAACGGTTGCTGGAATTGGGTATGTCTAGTTTAACGAAGAGAAGGATGAGGGGGGACACGATAGCAGTCTTCCAGTATCTCAGGGGCTGCCACAAAGAAGAGGGAGTCAAGCTATTCTCCAAAGCGCCGGAAGGCAGGACAAGAAGCAACGGATGGAAACTAATCAAGGAGAGAAGCAACCTAGAACTAAGGAGAAACTTCCTGACAGTCAGAACAATTAACCAGTGGAACCACCTGCCTCCAGAAGAAGTGAATGCTCCAACACTGGAAGTTTTTAAGAAGAGACTGGACAGCCATTTGTCCAAAATGGTATAAGGTTTCCTGCCTGGGCAGGGGGTTGGACTCAATGACCTCCAAGATCCCTTCCAACTTTATTATTATTATTATTATTATTATTATTATTATTATTATTATTATTATTATTATTATTATTATTATTATTATTATTATTATTATTATTATTATTATTATTATTATTATTATTATTATTATTATGCTATAAACTTCACCATCAGAAAAAAACCCACCTCCAAGAACGATGAACCTATTGTAGGGAAGAAGCCACATCTTCTCAAATTAACCCTATAAATACCTCCAATTAGAACCCCATCTTAAAATGTCCACCATTCTCAGCCACAGGGCAGAGGGAATCTGTAACTGATATTTACGTAAAACATGTTCCAAAAATTTGAGGAAAGTCAGCGGACTCTCTGCTCTCTCCCAAACGTTTCCCATCCTATTCAGCAAATGTGTTTTAATAATAAAAAAATATATCATCTTGGCTTAACTCCAGGTTGAATATACAGTACAGGTTAGTCCTCAACTTTCAAGAGTTCAATTAGTGACCGTGCAAAGTTACAAGGGCACTGAAATGAAGAAGCTTCCTGCATGAGAAGTGAAATGTCTTTAAGGAAAAGCAAAAAATAAAGAAAGAAAAGAAAAGTCCAGTTGCCTTTTGAAAAAGCACTTTTGGGACAACCTTGACCTGGATGACTGAGAATCTCCATATACAATGAGAAATAACATTGTCGATCCTGCAGGAAGAATTCTTTCTCCTATGTTTTTCTTACCCTCTGTCTCTCTGTCTCTGTCTCTGTCTCTCTGTCTCTCTGTCTCTGTCTCTGTCTCTCTGTCTGTCTCTCTGTCTCTCTGTCTCTCTGTCTCTCTGTCTCTCTGTCTCTCTGTCTCTGTCTTTCTGTCTGTCTCTGTCTCTGTCTCTCTGTCTCTCTGTCTCTGTCTCTGTCTCTGTCTCTCTGTCTCTGTCTCTGTCTCTGTCTCTGTCTCTGTCTCTGTCTCTGTCTCTGTCTCTGTCTCTCTCTCTCTCTCTCTCTCTCTGTGTGTGTGTGTGTGTGTGTTTTATTTTCTAATTTCTTCATTTATCACTCTAAATCTGTCAGTGTAAATCCCGTAACCTTTTTCAGCAGCAGAGATAGCGATTCTGAACTGGGAAAAATGAACTTCGGTTGTATTATGACCCAGAGTGGTTTCCTATATAATTGAAACGAATGTTTACTTAGAGCAAGAGTCTGAAGCCAGGGCAGTGATAATGATTCTCTGCAAGTCAGGAACAGCTGCCAAAAAAGCCAAACACAGTGCTGGGCTGCATTAACAGAGGGATAGAATCAAGATCACGTGAAGGGTTAATGCCCCTTTACAAGGCCTTGGTAAGGCCACACTGGGAATACTGCATCCAGTTTTGGTCACCACAATGTAAAAAAAAGATGTTGAGACTCTAGAAAGAGTGCAGAGAAGAGCAACAAAGATGATCAGGGGACTGGAGGCTAAAACATATAAAGAACAGTTGTAGGAATTGGGTATGTCTAGTTTAATGAAGAGGGATGACATGATGGCAGTGTTCCAGTATCTCAGGGGTTGCCCCAAAGAAGAGGGAGTCAAGCTATTCTGCAAAGCTCTTGAAGGCAGGACAAGAAGCAACAGATGGACACTCAACAAGGAGAGAAGCAACCTGGAACTAAGGAGAAATTTCCTGACAGTGAGAACAATTAATCAATTAAACAATTAACCAATTAATGAAATGGTCCTCTTAGTATTGCCTAATTTTGCTTCAGTTGGCTTTGTTCTAAAAACGTACTTCTGTTTGAAGAGGGCGTGGCTCTAATTCTTCATTATCAAGACCTTTTGACTACAAGGGATCAACTCTCAGAGCTGAGAAAGCTTCTTGGATGAGAAGCGAAACGTCTTCAAAGAAAAACAAGAAAGTCCAGTTGCCTCCTGAAAAAAGCTCCTATGGGACCACTATGACCCGGATGACGGAGAATCTCCACAGACATTCATGTGTTGTAGGAAATCTGGACAATACTTCCTGCAGGAAACGCTCCCCTTCTTTCCTTTTCTTCACGTTCTTGAGATATATGTTTCTCTTGACTCTTTTTGGAACCTTCTCACTGATTTATATATCCCTTATTATTCATATTAGTTCTGCCGTGTCAGGTTGACCTTTTGCTTAGGAAACCAAACTGTACTGTACGTGATCTGTCTCAACGCAGTGTGCTTATTCTTGTGAATATTGAAAGCTGTAACGTTTCACTTTTAAAATTCGCCAGACTTTTGATTAATCTGAGAATTTTGCCCCCTGAAGATATATATTACATTACAATTGGGTTTTGTATACAATATTTTGTTTCCAAGTGAGTGTCATATTTCAAACTCATGTGACTAGTGAAGAACAGTATATATTTGCAACAGTGATTGATATTTAATAATAATAATAATAATAATAATAATAATAATAATAATAATAATAATAATAATAATAATAATAATAATAATAATAATAATAATAATAATAATAATAAAAATAAAAAATTGGAAGGGACCTTGGAGGTCATCAAGTCCAACCCCCTGCTCAGGCTGGAAACCCTATATCATTCCGGACAAATGGCTGTCCAGTCTCTTCTTAAAAACTTCCAGTGTTGGAGCATTCACCTCTTCTGGAGGCAGGTTGTTCCACTGGTTAATTGTTCTAACTGTCAGGAAGTTTCTCCTTAGTTCTAGGTTGCTTCTCTCCTTGATTAGTTTCCATCCGTTGCTTCTCGTCCTGCCTTCAGGTGCTTTGGAGAATAGATTGACTCCCTCTTCTTTGGGGCAGCCCCTGAAATATTGGAAGACTGCTATCATGTCCCCCCTCGTCCTTCTCTTCATTAAACTAGACATACCCAATTCCAGCAACCGTTCCTTGTATGTTTTAGCCTCCAGTCCCCTGATCATCTTTGTTGCTCTTCTCTGTACTCTTTCTAGAGTTCTCAACATTTTTTTTACATCGTGGTTTCCAACAATTTCATTACCAGGCTAGGTAACCTCTTCAGCAGATGTGTCAGTGTCAGTATTACTATGTTCATAAGGACTTCAGGTGTGGGTGTGTTAAGTGAGGGTCTTGTAATGGGTTAGGAGTGAGTCATCAGTGAGAACCTTGTGGTGGGTCTTTTGATGGGTCAGGTGTGAGTCTTCAATGAGAGGCTTGTGATGGGTCTTGTGATGGGTCAGGTGTGAGTCTTCAGTGAGACTCTTTTGATGGGTCTTGTGATGGGTCAGGTGTGAGTCTTCAGTGAGAGGCTTGTGGTGGGTCTTGTGATGGTTCAGGTGTGAATCTTCAATGAGAGGCTTGTGGTGGGTCTTGTGATGGGTCAGGTGTGAGTCATCAGTGAGAGGCTTGTGGTGGGTCTTGTGATGGGTCAGGTGTGAGTCATCAGTGAGAAGCTTGTGGTGGGTCTTGTGATGGGTCAGGTGTGAGTCTTTAGTGAGAGGCTTGTGGTGGGTCTTGTGATGGGTCAGGTGTGAGTCATCAGTGAGAGGCTTGTGGTGGGTCTTGTGATGGGTCAGGTGTGAGTCATCAGTGAGAGGCTTGTGGTGGGTCTTGTGATGGGTCAGGTGTGAGTCTTTAGTGAGAGGCTTGTGGTGGGTCTTGTGATGGGACACAGCCAACCAGAGACAGCACCAACTGTCAACCAACCCACACAAGCCCTCTCCCCCTACCAGCAGTTCACCTTCCAAAAACACTGACCTCATGTACCCTCCCCATCACTGACCCATCACAATTTCACCTTAGTTTCGGTGGTCACTGTTCAGCCGAAATGGTTCTTGGTTCTCTATTGCATTTCAGAGACTCAACTCAGAACATCTTCTGCAAAGTTCTTTTGTATCCTCTTCAGTGAATTAATATTAACAAGTTATTTCGGCTCATGGATTTTTTCCCAGCAAAATAACAGCATTAATATTACTGTCAGAAAACTCATCAACAATCAGCTCGTTTCAATTAATTTTTCATGATTTTTAATTACTCTGAACAATCTGGAAGTCGTGCAGAGGGTGGAAAAAATATGACAATAACTATGCATTATCTTCTGATTCTAATTTTGCGAGCCCAAAAGAAAATGAAATTGTACAAAACCGAGAGTGACGGGCTTTTATTCCTATGACTCAAAGTCACTGAAGGGATTGTCAGACTTCTAAATGAAAGATACCGATTGAGGATATAGGGGCAATAATCTAATAATCTTTTTGTGGATTGGGTATTCTCTTCCATGTTTGGAAAGATATAGTTAGTCATCCTCCGATATGCTTTGTGTGACATTAGACATTTGATGAAATGGATGGAGTTTTCATTCAACTGAGATGATCAGGGGCGTGGAGACTAAAACATACGAAGGACGGCTGTGGGATTTGGGTTTGGCTAGTCTAAAGAAAAGAAGTAATAGGGGAGACATGATAGCAGTGTTCCAGTATCTGAGGGGCTTCCACAAGGCAGAGGGGGCCAGGTTGTTCACCAAAGCACCAGATGGAAGAAAGAGAAACAATGGTTGGAAACTGACCAAAGAGACAAGCAACCTGGAATTAAGGAGAAACTTCCTGACAGTGAGGACAATCAACCAGTGGAACAGCTTGCCTCCAGAAATCATGGGCGGTCCATCACTGGAGATTTTTAAGAGGAGACTGGACATTCATCTGTCTGAGATGGTATAGGTTCTCTTGATTAAGCAGGGGGCTAGACTAGAAGACCTCCAAGGTCTTATTCTAGTCTAGTCTAGTCTAGTCTAGTCTAGTCTAGTCTAGTCTAGTCTAGTCTAGTCTAGTCTAGTCTATTCACATTCTATTCCAGTGATGGTGAACCTTTTAGAGACCGAGTGTCCAAACTGCAACCCAAAACCCACTTATGCATCGTAGGGTGTCAGGTGGGTGTGGCCCATTGGCTGGGTGTGGCCCATTGGGTGGGCGTGGCTGCAGTGGTAACGGCAGACTGGGTGGGACTAAAAAGTTTAATCAATCAATTCCAACTTTGCAAGATCTTTTTTCCCTGCGAGAAGTTGAAATTGACTGATTGATTGAACCTTTTTTTTTTGTACACGGCGGCGGCGACCTAAAGCAAAAAGGTTTTATAAAACTCAGCTGAAGGCCTAGGATTGGGGCGACGATGCGTGCGCCCACAGAGAGGGCTCTGAATGCCGCCTCTGGTACCTGTGCCATACGTTCACCACCACTGTTCTATTCTATTCTAGTCTACTCTAGTCTAGTCTAGTTTAGTCTAGTCTATTCTAGTCTATTCTGAATTCTATTCTAAATTCTATTCTATTCTATTCATTCTGAATTCTATTCTATTCTGTTCTGTTCTGTTCTATTCTATTCATTCTGAATTCTATTCTATTCTATTCCATATTTTCTATTCTTTTCTATTCTGTTCTGTTCTGTTCTATTCTATTCTAGTCTAAATCTATTCTGAATTCTATTCTAAATTCTATTCTATTCTATTCATTCTGAATTCTATTCTATTCTATTCTATTCTATTCTGTTCTGTTCTGTTCTGTTCTGTTCTGTTCTATTCTATATTTTCTATTCCTGTTCTGTTCTGTTCTGTTTTGTTTTCTTCTATTCTATTCTATTCTATTCTATTCTATTCTATTCTATTCTATTCTATTCTATTCTATTCTTATCAGTGTTCAGTGCAACAATTACACGAGTTGCAGCTAAAGACAAGCGTATAAAGGAAAACTTTCCTGCAGGCAGAAGACTAATTAGGAAGTCACTATGAGCTGTTCCTTCTGATCAGAACACCAAATTAAATACAAGTTACATGGTACATTAGTGTGACTATCAAAGGCAGCGGCTTCAGCCGGGCCTTTTTTTTTTTTTTTTAAATAAAGGCAAAACTATTTAAAATGAATGTTTAAGTAGGTTCCTTCTGTCTTTAAGCAAAAGGATCACATCCCCGTTTTGTCAATGTTAAAACGTCTGCTGTTGTTTTTTTATTGATGACCTGCCCAAGCTGCATTTCCAAATGCTCTGTGGTTGGGTGGTTATTAATCCTATAATTACTTATGCCATGCTAGGAATAATTTTGCTAATTATGGCAATATGTCTTACTTTGCGCTGACGGTACACGTCGATATGCCCTTTGGATGGGGGAAGACTGAAATTCTTCTGCCTGAATTGAAGATAAGGGGAGCTGATTGTCAACCGGCAAAACTGGGCAAGTGATGAATATATTTTGTCTTCCATTCTGACGAGGAGAACAACGTACATCTTTCAGAAAGGTATGAGTGATGTGTAGTAATAATAATAATAATAATAATAATAATAATAATAATAATAATAATAATAATAATAATAATAATAATAATAATAATAATAATAATAATAATAATAATAAAGTTGGAAGGGATCTTGGAGGTCATCTAGTCCAACCCCCTGCTCAGGCAGGAAACCCTAGACCATTTCGGACAAATGGTTGTCCAGTCTCTTCTTAAAAATCTCCAGTGTTGGAGCATTCACCACTTCTGGAGGCAAGGAGTTCCACTGGTTAATTGTTCTCCATGTTGGGAAGTTTCTCCTTAGTTCTAGGTTGCTTCTCTCCTTGATCAGTTTCCATCCGTTGCTTCTTGTCCTGCCTTCAGGCGCCTTGGAAAATAGCTTGACTCCCTCTTCTTTGGGGCAGCCCCTGAGATACTGGAACCCTGCTATCCTGTCACCCTTTTTCATTAAACTAGACATACCCAATTCCTGCAAATGTTCTTTATATGTTTTAGCCTCCAGTCCCCTGATCGTCATTGTTGCTCTTCTCTGCACTCTTTCTAGACTAAGTCTCAACATCTTTTTTTATATTGTGGTGACCAAAACTGGGTGCAGTATTCTAAGCGTGGACTTAGAATTGATAAGGCTTTCTAGAGCCTTATTAATACTTCACGTGCTCTCGATTCTATCCTCCTATTAATGCAGCCCAGGACTGCATGGGCTTTTACAAAGCCACCGTTGTGCCCTATATAGCTTGAACAAAAGAAAGGGGGAAAACGAAAGATCGATTCCGAGCCCTTAAAATTCATCCAGAGTTGGATTTTTTATTTTTTTTTATTTTTTTTTACTTCAGTGGGATGTAAACTTTGCCCAAGATGTAATGAGGTTTTGCTTGATTTTCATAACTCATAAAGCCTGTGGCGGTTATGTTGAATTAAATTGGAAGTTCCAGGATGATAAAAAGAAAAGGATGGGCAAGCAGAAGGTTGTTGCAGATGGACCAGTCTTGGAGAAAGAATGGAAAATTATAACTCTTTAGCTGCAGGGAGCAACAGAGTATTGTAATAATCACTAAGTGACAATGTTTTTGCAGGCTGGTTGCAAGGCCCTAATACGTTGAACTGTGTGTTTTTTAAGGAAGTCGGCAAATTTTCTATTATTATTTTTTTTTTTTAAAAAAAAGAAGAAGCTGTAAACTACCTACATTGGTGTCTTCAGGTGTCTCTGTGCTCCTTTCTTTTTTCTTTCAATCACTCCTCAATTTTCAGGATATTCCTGCTGTGACTAAGTCTTTGAAGAGTACGGTTTAAAAATATATGTTCCCTATTTTCCAGGTAATGTTCACTGAATGATTTACTTAATGGGGAAAAAAATAAGAATTCAAGCGATTTGACACTGACCTTCTACATTGGTGCATCTCCTGTTTCATGGAGACAAAAACCAATAGTATTTAGCATTTAACTCCCGTGAAGAACCTGTCTTGTTTGGCAATGAACAATAGGAAGGGAGGGAGGGAGGGAGGGAGGAAGGGAGGAAGGAAGGAAGGAGGGAAGGGAGGAAATAAATAAATAAATAAAGAAAGAAAGAAAGAAAGAAAGAAAGAGGGAAGGAAGGAGGGAAGGAAGGAAAGAAAGGAGGGAAGGAAGGTGGGAAGGAATGAAGGAGGGAAGAAAGGAGGGAAGGGAGGGAAGGGAGGGAAGGGAGGGAAGGAAGAAAGAAAGAAAGAAAGAAAGAAAGAAAGAAAGGGAGAGAGGGAGGAAGGAAGGAAGGAAAGAAAGAAGGAGGGAAGAAAGGAAGGGGAAGGAAGGAGGGAAAGGAGGGAGGGAGGAAAGAAAGAAAGAAACAGAGGATGGAGGGAGAGGGAGAAGGAAGGAAGGTAGGTAGGTAGGAAGGGAGGGAGGGAAGAAGGAAGGAAGGGAGGAAGGAAGGAAGGAAGAAAGAAAGAGAGAGAGAAAGAGGGAGGGAGGGAGGAAGGGAGGAAGGAAGGAAGGAAGGAAGGAAGGAAGGGAAGGAGGGATGGAGGGAGGGAGGGAGGAAGGGAGGGAGGGAGGGAAGGAGAGAGGAAAGAAAGAAAGAAAGAAAGAAAGAAAAAGAAACGGAGGAGGGAGGGAGAGGGAGAAGGAAGGAAGGAAGGAAGGAAGGAAGGAAGGAGGAGGGAGGAGGAATGGAGGGAGGGAAGGAAGGAAGGAGGGAAGAAGGGAGGAAGGGAGGAAGGTCATGACTGAAAGTCACAAAAGAAGGAAGGAAGGAGCAAAGAAAGAGAAAAATAGCGACTTCTGACTTTTTCCAGTGCAGGAGAATGCAAAAAAGAAAAAAAAAGAAATCACAGCCTCGGCATTTTGCTTTTCATTTCTAAGTATTCCTCTAACAACCCCAACCATTAAAGTGTCCTAAATCTGCCTTGGATCTTCTTCAGTCCATCCGGGTCTCAAATCAACAAGCACTCCAGCGGGCAGCGGCATTTAGGCTGACCGGAGAGGCCCTTCCCTCTGTATGCAGCATAAATGTTGGGAAGCTCTTACCCAATTAGTGTTCTATCCCAGCCTATAGCTGTCCTTGTTAAAGGCACAAGGACAAAACCCCTGTTGAGAAAATAGGCTGGAGACTCAAAAGAAAACAAACCCCTTTTAATATGGGTAACCAACCTGCCAAATAGTCCAGAAACAAAAGCAGCAAAACTCAATCCAAATGGAGGAAATTGTCCACATGAAACACAATGCAAAACAGAAAAGTAGTCACCGGCAAGACTAACAGAACATGATCCCATGAAGTACTTTGCAATGGTTGCCTTCAGCAACCAGCACCGCCCACACCTTCCCTTTTTATAAAGCAGTCCCAAGGCATTGCCTCTCAGTGCCTTCTCCTCCTCCCCTGGAGTTGTCGTATTGACTGCTGCTGATCTGCTCTCGCTAATTGCTGGCGTCTACGAGCATCAATCATCATGTCCATCAGGTGTGAATCCTCCAAGTCTGACTCATTCTCCCCACACAGCTGAGCTTCATCCGGAACACGACTGGAGGGCCCAGGCTCTTCATCAAACCGTGAGTCTTGTAATTCATCAGAGCCTCCCTCTGACCCTGATGGCCCTCCAAATGCCTCCTCCACCTCCTCCTCAGATTCCCCGGACTCAGCTGTTGGGAACACAGGCTGGCATGGACTCACGACAATTAGTGAGGAAGATGCAGAAAGATCTCCTGCACAAAAAAACAGTCAAGGAGTTTTGGGATGGGGGGGAGAGAAATACATTTAGCTGCAGCCCCTTTCTCTTGCATTGGGACTTCAGACCCCAGAATTCTCAGCCAATGTGCCTTGAGGAAAGACGTCGCTCAAAGAAAGCTGAGCTTTATCACCCTTTGAGTTGGCTTGGGTTCCTGTATCTGCAGATTGGAACAGGAGGTGTCCTCCATGTTGGAAGTTCAACCGGATGCGAGCACATTGTGCGACACCCTTAACCCTCCCTCTGTTCCCAAGGGATGCCCTGCCTTTCTCCAAGCTCAAGCTGGCCTGGAGAGTCCCAACCCTAGGATGAAGGAGCAAACAAGGAGAGAACCAACCTAGAACTAAGGAGAAGTTTCCTGACAGTGAGAACCATCGATCATCGGAACAGCTGGCCACCAGAAGTTGTGGGCGCTCCAATAAGGGAGGGTTTTTTTAAGAGGAGACCGGACAGCCCTTCTGTTGGCTTGACCCAGGGTCTCCTGCTTGAGCAGGGGGTCAGATTAGATGACCTCCAAGGTCCCTTCCAGCTCTACTCCGATTGCATTGATTTCCTGACAGTGAGGACTTCTAGCATTTACTGTTTTCTAAATTCCGCAAAAAACAGGACGGCTGCTTTTAAGCATGCTGAAAAGGGCTTCCCAAGTACTCACAAGGAAACAAGAGTTGTGGAAAAACTTCTTTAAAAAGTTAAAATAATTCTGTTGGGGGGGGAAGGGGCGGCCTACGAAGAATACAATGCGGAAAAAGGCTAGCACTGCAGAGTTTAACTGCCTGGATTCAATACAGCCGCCTTTGAGGGGGCATTTCCCTTTTTTCAGCTTTATAGTTTCAATTAGGAGTTCACCCACTCCGAAGACCTTTCCCGGGCTGTCCTCCGAGAGATTGTAATTGGCTGACCTCCCCTGATCTTCAAGGCTGCTGGAGTCAACGAAGATCCTGACTCGGAGACCACAGGACGAGGGCAGAGGATAGTAAAATTTCACTGCGCCCTGGGACAAAATCAATAGCTATCCAAAGAGGCTGCACGCTGACTCCAAAACTTAGGGGGAAGATGTAAAAGCATGAGCGATTTCCTCATGCAAGGCTGCAAGAAAGATGCTGCTGCTTTAAAAGTGGTGTTGCCTTTAATACATGGGGTTCCTTTTAAAGCAGCATATATTGCTTTCCCCTTTGGGCTCACGCAGAAGCCTGGAAAAAAAGATAGGTTACTACTACGAATAATAATAATAATAATAACAATAATAATGATGGTGGTGGTGGTGGTGGTGGTGATGGTGGTGATGGTGGTGGTGGTGGTGGTGATGATGATGATGGTGATGGTGGTGGTGATGNAGAAGAAGAAGAAGAAGAAGAAGAAGAAGAAGAAGAAGAAGAAGAAGAAGAAGAAGAAGAAGAAGAAGAAGAAGAAGAAGAAGAAGAAGAAGAAGATATTTTTGTGCATAATCGTTACTAGAATAGAATAGAGTTGGAAGGTACCTTGGAGGTCATCTAGTCCAACCCTATGCTCAGGCAGGAAACTCTATGCCATTTCAGACAAATGGCTGTCCAATCTTTTCTTAAAAACGTCCGGTGTTGGAGCATTCACAACTTCTGGAGGAAGGTTGTTCCACGGCTTAATTGTTCTAATTGTCAGGAAGTTTCTCCTTAGTTCTAGGTTGATTCTCTCCTTGATTAGTTTCCATCCGTTGCTTCTTGTCCTGCCTTCAGGCGCTTTGGAGAATAGCTTGACTCCCTCTTCTTTATGGCAGCCCCTGAGATATAGGAACACTGCTATCATGTCCCCCCTCGTCCTTCTCTTCATTAAACTAGACATACCCAATTCCAGCAACCGTTCCTTGTAAGTTTTAGCCTCCAGTCCCCTGATCATCTTTGTTGCTCTTCTCTGCACTCTTTCTAGAGTCTCCACATTGAGGAAAGAAAGAAAGAAAGAAAGAAAGAAAGAAAGAAAGAAAGAAAGAAAGAAAGAAAGAAAGAAAGAAAGAAAGAAAGAAAGAGTATAGTTGGGTCACAGGACAGGGATCAAAGAAGGGCAAGTGACAAAACAGGCACATATGAGACTTAAGGACCTCCATCAAAATCTTCAACATTCAACCACATCTATGCTTTTTAAAAGAACTTGCCTCCACAGGAGAATCTGCCTCTGCTGACACTCAAGACTTTACCAAAGATTAAATATATGTCTTTATAGGAAAAGAGCAAGCTAAGTTGGGGGCGGAGTTAAGTGCATCAGCAGCTTAGAGTCATTGTTGTTGTTAGTTGCGATGTTACTGTTCCAAAGATGCTTTTTCCAGGAGGCAACTGGACTTTTCTTTTTTTTTTCTTTGAAGACCTTTCGCTTCTCATCCAAGAAGCTTCTTCAGCTCTGATAGGATGGTGGGGAATGGAAGGATTTATACTCCTTGCAGACAGCTGGTCATTTGCATTCTTTTAGACCACGGATGTCAAACTCCCGTAACGTGTCGTGACATATCATGACTTTTTATGCATTGCTGGAGCTGGGGTGGGTGCAATCTCCGTATGATGCAACCGGCCTGCAGGCCAGCATTTTGACACCCCTGTTTTAGAGGGTCATTGAGGCCACCTGGAGGCTTATCTATGTCATCAGGGTCACCTGAGTGGTGCAAATGTGTGTGGAGCCTTCTTGGAAGTGCTGAAAGGACCTTTGTTGTAGACCGGAGATTGATGTTGTCGTATCCCTGCCCTTCTGTTGCACCACTCAGGAGACCCTGAGGACACAGGTAAGCCTCCAAGTGGCCTCAACGACTCTGTAAAAGAATGCAAATGACCAGCTGTCAGCGAGGACTATAAATCTTTCCATTCCCTACCATCCAATCAGAGCTGAAGAAGCTTCTGGGATGAGAAGCAAAATGTCTTCAAAGAAAAACAAGAAAGCCCAGTTGCCTCCAGAAAAAGCATCTTTGGAACAATAACATTGTTGTTGATTTTTGTTTGTTTGTTTTTCCTTTGGCTGTATTTTCTTCCTGAATAATCACACAAAAACTGAATATTTTAAGCAGGGGAAGATTCAGAAGCTGAATCTCCAAGACACACCCAATCATCTATGCCAGTTGATCACAGCCTATGCCTATCTACCAATAGGATGGTGTTTATTTTTAAAAAAGTATATATATATTTATTTATTAAATTTCTGTGCCAACCATCTCACTTTCAAAGTGATTCTGGGCCGTTACAAGAGCGTTAAGTGTGAAAAACAAATGTGAAGTTTCTTAATGTGTTTTAGATTGAGAGCATCCCAGCTCTCAGTCATTGAAATGAATAATTGTTGTAATATGATGCTGGTAGAGCAAATTTAATTTACATCATCTGGAGCTGAGACAATATTTCCTCATTTCGTGCAAATGGGCAAAGTCGTACCATTTATTCTACCTTTGTTTTTTTTTTAATTAGTTCTTCCCAAAATTCAGCATCTGTCTGTCTATACATACCTTGAAATAGTATTGTAATGTTGGCTTTTATTCTGTCTCTTTCTATAATGTTTGTTTGATTTTAAGAGCTAATCTGCTTTTTAAATCAGTTGTTCTCCATTAATCAAGTCACGTATCAACATGTAAAAATAAAACCCACACAGTTTTAAGTTACAGAACATCAATAGACGTTTAAATATATATATATTTGTCCTAATATAAGCACATCCTCGTGAGGATTCTTAGCTATTCCTTCCAACAAATTGCATCTCCTACCCTTTAACCTCACACAAAGCAATTTGGTTTCTAACAAAAATAATTATTTTAATCACACTCTGCTTTCCTAGTCGATTATATCAAGATAGACAATTTAAAAAACATCTTCTTGACCCTAACTAAAGTCAGATCAGCTGCAGCCAAAACCATCACTAGCCCATACATATAGAATTTGTATCAAGGGAAACAGTATCTTTTCTTAAATTGGAAATAATATTTCTAGCCCTGGATGTGTTTCTTTTCAGAGTTAATTTTATCGCAGAATGCTTAACACGGTGTGGCTGTTACTGAACTAATTCAGAAGAAAGTGAGTCTATGGTAATAGAATCCACAGCTGTCAGATAACAACCAAAACAACAGCTGTCTAATATTAGTAAATATGCAGGGGGAAAAAAATTGAAGCTTTTGCATCTGTAGCGCAATTGGAATTAAGTCTGAAAGTGAATTTAAAAATGTAAATGATGCAACCTACTAATTTATGTTATAAGAAGTAGAATGTTGGAAGACACAGATGGAGCTTAATGAGCAAAATTTGACCACAGAGAAGAAAGCAATTCACATTTGACCCAGCCACCTAACACTCAAGAGGACAGTTGAGTTGGACATGGGATTTTATCACAAAATCTTCATATGAGAAGGCTTCCATCAACAGCTGTTGGATGTTCCTGCCTCCCAAATTTCAAAGCACACAAACTGAGTGCATTTTGTGTGTGTGTGTGTGTGTGTGCCTTTGAGTTAGTTTTGATTCCTGGGGATCTCCTGAATGCCTATTGGTAGTAACATCTTGGCCTACAGAAACACAGGGTTTTTATGACTTTCCTTGCCACAGTTGTTCAATGAATCACTGCAGTTGTTACGTTAGAACACGGTTATTAAATTAATCTGGCTTTCCCCCCATTGACTTGGTTTGTCACAAAGTCGCAAAAGGGGATCACATGACCCCAGGGACGCTGCGACCGTCATAAATATGAGTCAGCTTGCCAAGAGTCTGAATTTTGATCACGTAACTGGGAGGAATGCTGCATGGATCATTAAGGGTGGAAAACAGTCACATGTCACCTGTTTTTCCATGCCGTTGTAACTTTGAACTGTCACTAAACAAGCTGTTGTAATTCTGTAATGGGATTCTACCTGTAGTGCTTAGGTAGAACAGACCAGACATAAAATAGCAACAACAAAAAAAAAGAAACAATTTGCTTCTTTATTCACATGGAAAAATCATTCCACTTGGCTCCTTGAATGCTGGGTTGACGTCACCAGGGACTAGTAAGTCAGTCCAATTTGCTTTGCTCTATTTCTCCTCTTTCCATTCTTATCTGCCCGGTGTAAACATCTCCCTCCGTCTCTCCTCAAAAAAATCTGCACCCAATTTTATGTTTAGTCCTCCGAAGAAAGGCATTTGGGAATGCATTTTTTCCCATGTTTGGTGTGGGGTACATTTGTACATGTGGCATTCAAACTGGTCAGTCCTAGAGGAGATCAACCCCGACTGCTCTTTAGAAGGCCAGATCCTGAAGTTGAAACTCAAGTACTTTGGCCACCTAATGAAAAGGAAGGACTCACTGGAGAAGAGCCTGATGCTGGGAAAGATTGAGGGCAAGAGAAGAAGGGGACAACAGAGAATGAGGGGGCTGGATGGAGTCCCTGAAGCAGCAGGCGTGAGCTTAAATGGACTCCAGAAGATGGTAGAGGACAGGAAGGCCTGGAGGAGATCAACCCTGACTGCTCTTTAGAAGGCCAGATCCTGAAGCTGAAACTCAAGGACTTTGGCCACCTAATGAGAAGGAAGGACTCCCTGGAGAAGAGCCTAATGCTGGGAAAGATGGAGGGCAAGAGAAGAAGGGGACGACAGAGAAGGAGGAGGCTGGATGGAGTCCCTGAAGCAGGAGGCGTGAGCTTCAATGGACTCCAGAAGATGGTAGAGGACAGGAAGACCTGGAGGAACGTTGTCCATGGGGTCACGATGGGTTGGACACGACTTCGCAACTAACAACAACAACAAACATTTTTTTCTCTGATAATCAATTTACTTTTTTTTTCATGATGCAATCGTTCTACACCTCTTTCCCAATAGATACACCCTTGCACAGTATTGACGTGCATTGGGCTGACAGGTCTGGAGTGCATGCTCCAAGGCTTGCAGCACTTTGCAAACTGATATCGGTCCATCATGGGAAAACAGTCCAAAAAACAAGGAAAATTGCTGGGATGGTCTTTTGTATTTGACTTCCATTTTGTAATAAAGTGTATGGCTACATAAAGGGATTGGGTATGTCTAGTTTGATGAAAAGAAGGACTAGGGCTGATACAATGGCAATGTTCCGATAGTTGAGGGGCTGCCACAAAGAAGAGGGAGTCAAACTATTCTCCAAAGCACCTGAAGGCAGGAAAAAAAATGGATGGAAACTAATCAAGGATATTGTCCAATCTCTTCTTGAAAACCTCCAGCATTGGAGCACCAATAACTTCTGGAGACAACTTGTTCCACTGATTAGTTATTCTAATTTTCAGGAAATTTCTCCTTAGTTTTAGGTTGGTTCTTTTCTTGATTGGTTTCCATCCATTGTTTCTTGTTCTGCCTTCAGGTGCTTTGGAAGAGAAGAGAAGAGAAGAAAAGAGGAGAGGAGAGGAGAGGAGAGGAGAGGAGAGGAGACGAGACGAGACAAGACAAGACGAGACAAGGAGAGGGAAAGGAAGGGAAGAGGAGAGGAGAAGAGAAGGAAAGGGAAGGGAAGGGAAGAGAAGAGAAGAGACAAAATAAAAAAGAAAAGAAGAAAAGAGACAAAAGAAAAGAAAAGAAAAGAGAAAAGAGAAAAAAGAAAAGAGAAATTTCCACCTTGGCAAATTGGCCATGGCAAGTTGGCCGTGTTGAGTTTCCCATTCCATACATGTCTACAACAACTCACCACAGCCAACTTGCAATGGTGGAACTTGCCGTGTGACAAGAGTTGCACTAATATCAAAGAAATAGTGGAGTAGAATTATTAAAGAAACGATGCCAAGGGAGAGACACAATGAATGGCAAAAAAGGATGTCAAAAGAGGGATAAAAGAATGACAAAAATTAAAACATTTTAAAAATTATTTTAAATAATTACATTGAATGATTGAATTGTCCTGTGACAAGTTGTCTCGTGATGAGTTGGCCATGGCGAGTTGACCATGACCAGTTGGCCATGACAAGTTGGCTGTGGCAAATTGTCCCATTCCGCACACTGGATTCTGTTATATAAGTATCAGAGCCACACACAATATATTATCTAAGTTCCACGATGTACAAGGGAGGGTGGGGGAAGCAAGAAAAATGTTAGGAAGGAAGACTGCCTTAAAGTTCCATAGATCATTTCTTTATAAAAAGACATCCTGAACACGTTCGTATTCTTAAGTATTCTAATCCATGGACTGACAATGCTTTAAAGCATACCCATGGCATGCATTAATAAAAAAAGAATATACTACTTGCCTGCGGGGTTGACAAGCTTTTGCTATCCTTCTCTTCTTGCTTTTGATACTGTCTTTGCCCTTTTTTTTCTTCCAAGTAGGGCGTTTTCTATCTCACTGAGAATCAAGAATCAAGTCAGAAGCCCCTGTTTCATTTAAAATCCAGCCTGTGGGGTTTACAAACAGAACAGGCAGATATACAAGTTTTGATAAGCAAGATTAAGAATTAGGGTTCTTCATTAGCTTATAATGCCAGTAACCTTCCTTCACACTGTTTTTTTTTATGACTGATGTTGACAAGGCATTGTAGGTGTCTAATTATATTTCTTTTCCACTGTTTACTTGCTATTTTCATCCACAAGAATAACCCTTGGAACGAAGAATGATTCTGCATTAAATGCACATAAGAAAAACAAAACTAATTTTAGTAAATTATAATGAATTATTGCTATTATTTTGCACGTTCAGTGAGGTATTGAGCAGGGTTAATGATCAATCATTTGCTGTTAAAACTGACTCATTTTTGCCTTTAGTGATACCAGCTTTATTAAAAGTATCATCTACCCTAGTCAATAGCCACAAACTAGCATCATTCTAAAACCTCATAAAAATATAAAATAATGGCTTCATTTCAAATTCAGCCTTGAGTTGTCATCTCCTGTTTTCCATAATAGGCACAAGTGTTAATCAACAGTCTTGATGGGAGGAAAAAATAGCTTTTAGTCTTGTGCTTGTAGATAACATTGGAAAAGTATTTCAAAAGTGGAATGAAACCAGAGTAAGCATTGTTATGAGTTCTCAAGGTTATACAACTTTTGGTAATGGATATTAAAACAAACCCCCAAAAATGGATCATAGCAATCCAGAATTCTTATTCAAGACCCAAATGGCCATTGGATAGATTATATGAAGACTGAGCTGCTTTGAAAAGTCTGAGAAAGAAAATAAAAGAGGACAATCAGCAAACAGATGGATGGAGTCAATTGCAGTAGTGATAGTAGTAGGTCCCATTGCACCGATGGGAAACCTAAAGGGCCAGATTGTAAGAGAAGAGACAGAGCCTGGAGGTGGAGTTAAGAGAGGACTCAGCCTAGCATCTCTACATAATCACAAGCACACAAAGTCCAACGGCCTCTTAAATTCCATTAACTCTTATCTAGCACCAATTTAGTGCTGACTATTAGTTGACTAGATTCTTATGCATAGGCCTGAGCCATGAATCTTCTGAACTGGAATTTAACGTATGGCCCTAATTCTCTGTGCCTGACAATATTGAGGATAAAACCATCTTACAGAGGATCTACCTATATAATCACTAAGACTTGACCTCAACGTGATGGGTCAATCACAGTGAATAGTAGATAACAAACTCAAGAATATTTTCTTTTAATTTTATCTGACTGCTCCCATTATGTTTTTTACTATTAAGATCAGGGTTCTCTGGTCTTCTGCCTCCCTGTTTGAAGTCCCATCATGTGTACTGTATGAAATAGCATTTAGAATCAAAGACAATCCCACAGGGTTACTGCAGCAAAATAGTCTAGAAATTCAAAGTATCAGACATTAAATCACAACGTAATATATAAAGCGATAAAGCTTCTTCCTATTTTACTTCAAAGGCACAGCGCTACTTATTTTACCCAATAAATCTGACCAGTAGAACAATTACCACGAGATCAATTTCATTATATACGAATAGATCAACAGCTTGAAGTAGACCTGAGAGAAGAACAAGATGACTTTAATCGTAGAGAAATCTAAAAGAGTAGTATCTGCAGAACATGGTGCGAAAGGGCTAATCCAAGAATGGACGATGAAAGCTAGCTTTCTACAAGTTGATGGATTCAAAAATTCCATCCTTAACCACCTCATGGCTAATCATGAAGATTAATGAGCACTGAAATTCAAGAACATCTGGAGGGCTATGCATTATTTAACCCCCAGTTAGATGTTCCTCACTGCTTCTTGAGTAAGTGTGACACATTTCCAAGGAAATATCAGCACATATCTAGAAGGACAGTTCCCCAGCTGTAGCCAATGGAGGGACAAGGTTAAAAAGCAACCTCTGCGTGTCTTAATTATTTTTTTTTTTTAAAAAAACTTACATTGTGAACTGATTAAAGCAGTAGACAATAACAATTTTTGAAAACAGGGTGACTAATGTGTTAAAATCCAGAATGCGTACCTCACATCCGATGAGAGAGGGATACAAAGAAGGGATCCGTGAATTTCTTCCAGAAAAAAAATGTTTGATCATCACGGAACAACATGCTTGTCTCAGTCTTCTGATGTTTCAGTAAGATATGTTGACCAGGTGCCAGACAGATTTCACAGTTCTCGAGCCAAGTCCCAGGATGCAGTTGGAAGATGAACACTCTATAGATTCTTAGAGAAAAGACTAATTGAAGCAGAAGTTTTGCTTTGGGCAAATAAATGCAGACCTGGAATTTGGGCCCAGGATTCAGTCTGAAGATGAACACACTATAGGTTCTTAGAGAAACAGACTCTGCTTTCTTAGGCCAAGAATCTCAGACTCAACAAACAGAGAATCTGCTTCTCCCAAAAGATAGGGATAGACTGATTGAAGTATAATAGGAATAGCGCTTAGACTTGTAAACCGCTCCGTAGTGCTTTACAGCCTTCTCTAAGCGGTTTACAGTGTCAGCATATTACCCACCAACAATCTGGGTCATCATTTTACCCACCTCAGAAGAATGGAAGGTTGGATCAACCTTGAGCCATTTAGGATCAAACTGCTGGCAGTCGGCAGAATTAGCCTGCAATTCTGCATTCTAACCACTATGCCACCACAGCTTAGATTATGTAGAAAAATTGTGTAGAAAAGTTCAGAATTTAATGGACTTGGGGTAAAGTGAATCTGGAGATGGGTGAGGCATAGATTGCCCTGGGTGTGAAGCACATCATTACAGTTTCTCTTCTCCTTTCCATTCTCAATCCATGCTTTTGTTGAAAGAAAAATCTTCATCAGGGTCCAGTCCAAGCCGGGAATAAACAAAATGGAGAC
This sequence comes from Protobothrops mucrosquamatus, assembly GCF_001527695.2. Lineage (NCBI taxonomy): Eukaryota > Metazoa > Chordata > Lepidosauria > Squamata > Viperidae > Protobothrops > Protobothrops mucrosquamatus. The sequence goes on from NW_015386413.1 coordinate 1,016,030, forward strand.
TGCCTTAGAAAGAAGCTTGTAGTTTATTAAGAAGCAGAACCACAAGACATGTGGCTCTGGGGCAGCTGACCACATGTTGCTGGGAGTGGTGGGTTTTTATACCTTATTGGGCTTTTGTGTTTGGAGTTGTTCCTGTGGCATGAACTTTGACCTGAGGTACAGTGTGCCCTTTTTGTATTCTGATGGTGGTGGGTTAATCCTATTATGTCCTAGAGGTCATGTCCTGCTTCCCTGGGGCTGGGGCTGATGGCTTATTTCCTGTGTTGGATTTCTTGGGTGAGGGGTTTTTGGTTCTAAGGATCTTTGTCTTTCTAATCCCATCAACTCCAGCCTTCCTGCCCCCAACCTTTCTGAACAGGATTATCAAATCTGCATTTCTAAAAGCTGGCTTGCTTGGTTTCTGCTTGGAGGAGGGAGATTTGGGGCTGTCTTTGCCTAAGATTTTTCATTATTCCTTTGGGGAAATATAAAATTCTGTCCTTTTTAATATCCCCCCCCCCAAAAAAATATTTTCTTTTCTAGGAGGGTGGTTGGGTGCTGACTTCCAACACTTTAATAAAAACAGAAACCCCTGCGAAATAAGGTCCATCCGGTCTAACGTTCTATGTCACGAAGTGACCACTGGATGCTTTGGGGAAGCTTTTGGAAGTCTTCCACTTTTGCTTCCTAGCAACAAGTATCTCTGGCCCGATGCCTCTGCTTCAAGAGGTCTTAAATAGACATCAATATTAGCAGCCACCAAGAGCCCGATTCTCCATGAACCTGACAGTCCCTGCTGAAAATCCTCCAAATTGGCTGCTGTGATCACAGTTGCTGGCAGTCAGCGTTGTCAGCTTCATAATTGTATCTACATCCCTGATATATTACAGGAAGAAACGAGCAAAAGCGAAAATAAACATTATTGGCCCATTTTGAAAGAAAGAAAGAAAGAAAGAAAGAAAGAAAGGAAGGAAGGAAGGAAGGAAGGAAGGAAGGAGGGAGGGAGGGAGGGAGGGAGGGAGGGAGGGAGGAAAGAAAGAAAGGAGGGAGGGAGGGAGGGAAGGAAGGAAGGAAGAAAGAAAGAAAGAAAGAAAGAAAGAAAGAAAAGAAAGAAAGAAAGAAAGCCTTTGTGCATTCCCTGTTCTCATTTTAATTTCACTGAGATCTTGTTAGCACAATCATGATTAACCATGTAATGTGCGGGGGTGGGGACACCGGAGGTTTCAGGACAGATCAATGGTGGACCTTAACTACATCTCTCTTCTTCTTCTGCTTCTTCTTCTTCTTCTTCTTCTTCTTCTTCTTCTTCTTCTTCTTCTTCTTCTTCTTCTTCTTCTTCTTCTTCTTCTTCTTCTTCTTCTTCTTCTTCTTCTTCTTCTTCTTCTTCTTCTTCTTCTCCTTCTCCTTCTCCTTCTCCTTCTCCTTCTCCTTCTCCTTCTCCTTCTCCTTCTCCTTCTCCTTCTNCTTCTTCTTCTTCTTCTTCTTCTTCTTCTTCTTCTTCTTCTTCTTCTTCTTCTTCTTCTTCTTCTTCTTCTTCTTCTTCTTCTTCTTCTTTTAGAAACAGAAGGTAAGCAGAGAAAGAGAAAACAAATTAGAATGCAGATTCCCAGCAACTCATAACTAAAATTTACACACAGCATCCTTCCTGCCCCCCCCCCATTTGCTACAGTGCTCATTAGCTTTCAGTAAGAGCTGTGGATTTGAGAAAGAAAAATGGTGCATTGTTTACACTGTGTTGCCGTGTGAGCAATTAATAGCAAACCAAACTCACCAATCGTAAAGGACAGCTCTGAAACCGAGCCATTTCAGTTTTTCTTCCCAAAGCACATTATTTGTCCATCCAGCTTCTTATTTGTTGAAGTATCCCTTTTTACAACTCTTTTCATCCCGGAGAAACTCTGCAAAATAGAATTTTCTGGAAATGGGTAGAAGCCGCATTTAAAGACAGTGGCTCAGCCTTGGTCAACAAATCTTTAAAGAGGGCTGAAGGACAGATCTGCGGTTTCCAGCCATGTTATTTAAAAAGGATTTAGCCCTTCTTTTTCTGTTGTACTTTACAGATAATATCTGTAAAGTTCAAATATCCAAATCTGGTCACAGCTGCAAAAAAAAAAAAAGATTGTTAACAATGGAATGTTAATAGGTGTCTCAAATGTTTTGCTTGCAGATTTTAGTCACCATCATTTAATCTGTACCACATTATTATTATTTTTTAAAAAAACGGCTCTGTATCAAAAGGTTCAGGGTTAAAGGTTGTTTTATTACCAAGCATGAAATCCAACTTGCAGCCATTATTTGTTTTCTATAAGAAAATGCTGTTGATCCGCATGTTCCCGTCACAATGATATGTGGATGCTTTATTACAGAAATCCTTCCCGTGTTCATGTCATCTTTCGTTGCTAATTATCATTGCAAGTGCATTTTATTTGCTACGATTACATGGTGTGTAATTATCATCATCATCATCATCATCATCATCATCATCATCATCATCATCATCATCATCATCATCATCATCATCATCATTATTATTATTATTATTATTATTATTATTATTATTATTATTATTATTATTATTATTATTATTATTATTATGGATCATCGCACAGTCAGACAGATGTTCAGACTGGATTTGGCATTTTGTCTACCTATCGAGTCCTTACCAAGGACCTGGGATAGGCAGATGTGGATGTTTGATGGTATTACAGATATCGTCGCAGGATGGAAGCAGTTCCTAGTAAGGCCGCCTTTTGCAATTGACTAATAGCAAATTTGTCAATGCCGATGATGGTGTTCAAGTGGTGCTCCAGTTGTTTTGGGATTGCACCCAAGGCGCCTATTACTATTGGTACTACCCTTGCTTGCTTTTGCCACAGTCTTTCTATTTCTATTTGTAGGTCTTTGTATTTTGTTATCTTCTCCAGTTCTTTCTCGTCTATTCTGCTGTCTCCAGGCACTGCCACGTCCATTATCCAGACTTTTTTGTCTTTCTTATCGACAATTGTTAAGTCCGGGGTGTTATGTGGCAGGTGCTTGTCTGTTTGAATTCTGAAGTCCCAGAGCAGTTTAACTTTATCATTTTATTGTTGTTGTTGTTGTTGTTATTATTATTATTATTATTATTATTATTATTATTATTATTATTATTATTATTATTATTATTATTATTATTATTATTATTATTATTATTATTTGCACTTGAATAAGAAGCACCGAGCTGCTTCCAGGTTGAAAGGAGCTGTGGTGATGCTGTAGTTACAATGCACTATTGCAGGCTAACTCACTATCCGCTGCCAGCAGTTTGATCCTGACCGGCTCAAGGTTGACTCGGTCTTCCATCCTTCTGAAGTTGGTAAAACGAGGACCCAGATTGTTGGGGGCAAAAGGCTGACTCTGTAAACCGCTTAGAGAGGGCTGTAAAAGCACTGTGAAGCCATATATGTCTAAGTGCTATTGGTGTTTTTATTGCCATAGTGGCACAGTGGTCAGAATGCAATACAGTGGGCTGACTCTGCCCACAACAAGGAGTTTGATCCTGACTGGCTCAAGGCTGACTCAGCCTTCCATCCTTCTGAAGTTGGTAAAACGAGGACCCAGATTGTTGGGGGCAAGGGGCTGACTCTGTAAACCGCTTAGAGAGGGTTGTGAAGTACTGTTAAGCAGTATAAAAGCCTAAGTGCTATTGCTATTGTCCTTTCCTTCCTTCCTTCCTCCCTCCCTCCCTTCCTTGATGGCACAGTGGTTAGAATGCCGTATTGCAGGCTAACTCTGCCCACAGCCAGCAGTTCAATCCTGACCAGCTCAAGATTGACTCAGCCTTTTATCCTTCTGAGGTTGGTAAAATGAGGACCCAGATTGTTGGGGGGCAACATGCTGACTCTGTAAACTGCTTACAGAAGGCTGTAAAGAACTGTGAAGTGGTATATAAGTCTAAGTGCTATTCTATTCTATTCTATTCTATTCTATTCTATTCTATTCTATTCTATTCTATTCTATTCTATTTTTCTTTTCTATTCTATTCTATTCTATTCTATTCTATTCTATTCTATTCTATTCTATTCTATTCTATTCTATTCTATTTTTCTTTTCTTTTCTTTTCTATTCTATTCTATTCTATTCTATTCTATTCTATTCTATTCTATTCTATTCTACTCTACTCTACTCTACTCTACTCTACTCTATTCTATTGCCATGGTGGTACAGTGGTTAGAATGCAGTATTGCAGGTTTACTCTGCCCACAGCCAGCAGTTCGATCCTGACCAGCTCAAGGTTGACTCAGCCATCCATCCTTCTGAGGTGGGTAAAATGAGGACCCAGATTGTTGGGGGCAATATGCTGACTCTGTAAACTGCTTCGAGAGGGCTGTAAATCACTGTGAAGCAGTATATAAATCTAAATGCTATTGCTGTTAGCTGGTGACATCACTAATGCCTTGGGGACCTTCAATTAGGGGCTCCTTTCATGTCCCTGGCAGGAGCTCGAGCAAAGGACAGCACCTCAACCCCACCCCATGGCAGCTCTTGGGTCTCAAACACAATCTTGCTAACCTCCTGCCCAGCGTTCCAGCCATTTGAGCCACCGTGCTCCTATGGCGTTTCATTATTACCAAATGTATATTCAATAATAATAATAATAATAATAATAATAATAATAATAATAATAATAATAATAATAATAATAATAATAATAATAAAGTTGGAAGGTACCTTGGAGGTCATCAAGTCCAACCCCCTGCTCAGGCAGGAACCTTACGCCATTTCAGACAAATAGTTCTCCAATCTCTTTTTAAAAACTTCCAGTGTTGGAGCATTCACCGCTTCTGGAGGCAGGTTGTTCCACTGGTTAATTGTTCTAACTGTCAGGAAGTTTCTCCTTAGTTCTAGGTTGCTTCTCTCCTTGATTAGTTTCCATCCGTTGCTTCTTGTCCTGCCTTCAGGTGCTTTGGAGAATAGTTTGACTCCCTCTTCTTTGTGGCAGCCCCTGAGATATTGGAAAGCTGCTATCATGTCCCCCCTCATCCTTCTCTTCATTAAACTAGGCTCATTGCATGGGTAGTATGATATGGTCGCACGTTCCTCCATGTCTTTCCCCCCCAATTTTCAAATCTCTTCCCTGCTTTTTCCCCAAAATTGCATATCTCTGCGGGTTTTTTTTTTTAATGCAAAGCCAGTTTAGGAATGCAAACGTGGGTTTTTTTCCCCTGCTCTCTCCCAGTTACTGAATAAATTCCTACGCTTCTGCTCCTCTTCATTTCATTAGAGTCGTTGGAAAGCCACTAGAACTAGATGATATCCCTCTCTACATGAAACAGGAATCTGGAAGAAGCGATAACCATGCCGGGGAGATTATCTTCAAAGATTGATGTAAGAAGGGAGAAGGAAAGTACTGGCTTTCATCATATCGCAAGACCCAGGCTTTTGATTTTCTGTTGCTTGAAGCAAAAGGATGCATTAATTTTCCCCCATTCTTTTCTAAAATTAGCGAAGCTTTTTTCCCCCTTTGGTACCACTGAAATATGTGCACCACCACATACATTAAGTACGGCCTCTTAGCACGGCTCCCTCGGAAAGGTATACTAAGAAATATAAATGCCACTTTGAGAATATTGAACAGAAAGCAAATAATGACATATTGAATCTAGCGATCTTTTTATTTCAGAAAAAAAGCTAACACAGAAAGTATGTCTTATTTAGGGTAAACAAATATCCCTCTAATGGAGTGCCTTCCTCCATCAGCTCTGACTTTTCCATTAAAACCATTATATGTGGGCCATCCAGAGTTAGATTCATGGTCTGAGACTGGTGGAAACTTAATAATTCAAGTCAGTTCCAGGGACCTGGCCAGCATTCTATAGGAAGAGTTGCTCTCCGTGGTCCTGAAATGAGCAAATTCATTGAAAATGTGAATAGAACAGGAGTGTCAAACTCAATTTCATTGAGGGCTGCATCAGCATTATGGTTGCCCTTGGGAGAGCAAAGGGGGTGCGGCCTACTGGGTGGGCGTGGATGGAGTGGGTGTGGTCTACTGGGTGGGCATGGCCAGCTTTACATCGTTCGCGTCAAGGGTGCCTGTGGGGACCTGGGCAGGAGTGGGACAGATCTGAGGGTCTCTGGCAGAAGGGGGTGGGACCGGGGCAAGTGCCAAGGCACGGTCAATTTCTTCATTCCTCACAAAGGGTGACACCTCCCCGGCATGCACCCAGGGGGCGGGGCCGACACAGCAGGGGCTGGTTCCTCGCTGTTTCTAGATGGCCTTGTGGAGCTAAGACTGAATGCGTTTCAGCATAGATGGCCACCACAAAATTGTACATTGGCTCTCGGCCGGCCTGGACCAGGGCCAAGGCAGCAGGGGCCGTTCCCTCGCTGTTTCCAGGATGGCTTCGCGGGCCACATGAAACCACTTCACGGGCTGCATCTGGCCCCCGGGCCTTGTGTTTGACATGTCAGGAATAGAACCTAGAATAATAGAGTTGGAAGGGACCTTGGAGATCTTCCAGTCCAACCCCCTGTTTGAGTAGGAGACCCTATACCATTTCAGACAAATGGTTGCCTGGTCTCTTTTTGAAAGTCTCCAGTGATGGTGCACCCACAACTTCTGAAGGCAAGCTATTCCGTTGATTGATTGCTCTCCCCATTAGGAAATTTCTCCTTAGATCTAGATTGCTTCTCTCCTTGGTTAGTTTCCATTAATTGCTTTTTGTCCTGCCCTCAGGTGCTTTGGAGAACAGCTTGACTCCCTCTTTTTGGGGGCAGCCCATCAAATATTGAAAGACTGATATCATGTCCCCCCTCGTCCTTCTCTTCATTAAACTAGACATAACCAATTCCTGCAACCATTACTTATACATTTTGGCCTCCAGTCCCCTGATCATCTTTGTGGCTCTTCTCAGTATTCCTTCTAGAGTCTCACCATCTTTTTTACATCGTGGAGACCAAAACTGGATGCAGTATTCCAAGTGTGGTTTTACCAAGACATTATAAAGTGATATTAACACATCATCTTGATCTTGATTTTATTCCTCTGTTAATGCAACCTAAGACTGCATTGGCTTTTTTGGCAGCTGCAGCACATGCCTGGCTCATATTTAAGTGATTGTCCACTAGGACTCCAAGAATATGTATATTTCTTTCTTGTTTTCTTTTTTTAATCGTAACAGATATATCTCCTCGCCTGTTGGTTTGCCAGTATTTACTCTGTTGTAACTTTGAACAGTACTGAATGAATGATTGGTAAACAAGGACTATATGTATTACAGTATTTCTGACTACTTATGACAGTCTAAGTGTGTGTTTTTAACTGAGCTCCAATGCAGTTTTAGCTCGTTTTGTTTTAATGCAATCCTTTTTTTAGTTTGCTGCCCAGAATTTTTGGATAAATGGGTGGCCATATAAATTGGATGGATACATACATCAGTGGGTGGGATTCAAATATCTGAACAACCGGTTCTCTTATTAGATGCAGGTCTGGGCCTCTGAGGCCTAGAACAGACTTCCGGAAGTGGCATCCATGCACTTCCGGTGGGCCGTTCTAGGCCTGGGAGTCTTCCTCCAGACCTCCGAGGCCTAGACTGGACTTCTGGAAGCAGCGTGCGTTCAGCCAATTCTCCGAACTCAGCAAAATTAATCCTACCACTGCCATACATGCATTTATCCATATTGTGTTAATTAGATGAAGGAGATTTGTGCTAAAGAGTTTGCATTCACTCTTATGTTAAAAAGTCCTAAGCTTTGAAAGGTTTTCACATTTTCAGCTGGTGGGAAAATGTATCTGACAAGAAGCCATTGTTCTTTTAGTTGGGGTACGAGGTCAATAAAATGCCACGGCAAAATATTAATTAAACAGCTGGCTACCAATCCAAGCCAAGAGTTGGTTTGGAGAGAAAAAGAATTAATAAAATGGAGCAGTAGTCTAAAAAACAGTTACGGCATACAGCCATAAATCATCAGAAGCCTTGGAAAGGAAGAAAACAAAGCAGAAAGAGCAATTACTTAGAGATAAGAACTCATTTTAAGAACATGTTGAGAAACTGTTTGGCTTTGAGACTGGAAAATTCACATGATAGTAGACTGGGCAGGGACCAAGGAGAGAAAGCAGAACAGCCTTCCCTAAGTGGGGTACCCTGATAAATCATGATTATTTAAAAAAAAAAACATTAATTTTACATGCAATGCATTATAGTGATCACCTTATGGAGACGTTTTTGCCTATCCCCAGCATACATTTCCTATAAATTAATCTAAGACATAGACATAGAATCATAGAGCTGGAACGGACCTCAGAGGTCTTCTAATCCAATCCCCTACGACAGTGTTTCTCAACCTTGACAATTTTAAGGCATGTGGACTTCAACTCCCAGAATTCCACAGCCAGCAGTCAAGGTTGAGAAACACTGCCCTACGAGGCAGGAGATGTTACTCCATCCAAGACAAATGGGATGGAATAAGCTCTCAATGTTATTTCCATCCCAATATTTCTTAAAGACCTCCAGCAAAAGACCCAGTTTTTTCTTAAAGACCTCCAGCAATGGAGCACCCACATCTTCCAGAGGTGAACCGTTCCATTGATTAATTGTTCTCACTGCCAGGAAATTCCTCCTTAGTTCCCATGTTGCTTCTCTCCTTGATTAGTTTCCATCTGCTGCTTCTTGTCCTGCCTTCAGGTGCTTTGGAGAATAGTTTGACCCCCTCTTCTCTGTGACAGACCTTCAAGTATTGGAAGATGCTATCAAGTTATCCCTTGTCCTTCTCTTCATTGGGCTAGATATACCTAGTTCCCTTAGAGTTTAACCTACACCCTTTATTATCTTTGTTGCTCTTATTGACACTCTTTCTATCGACTAAGCAGCTTTTCTCTTTCAGAAGGTTCTCTTTCAGCAGTTCTCTTTCAGAACTGGATGGAGAATTCTCACTAATACAGTAACAAAGCAATAGTAGCTAAGGGAGGGAGGGAGGGAAGGAAGGAAGGAAGGATGGACGCATGGACGGAAAGAAGGAAAGAAGGAAGGAAGGAAGGAAGGAAGGAAGGAAGGAAGGAAGGAAGGAAGGAAGGAAGGAAGGAAGGAAGGAAGGAAGGAAGGAAAGAGACAGGGAGGGAGGGAGGGAAAATTGCCCATGTAAATCTTCAAAGACACTTTGCACACTTATCAAAGAATTGGTTCCTGTTTACTTTAGCCCTTTCAAAGGTTTAATAATATTGTCCCTGAGTAGCTGCAATTTTGGGAAACATCAGCAAGAAATGTGTCAAATAGAATGCATCAATTTTGGAATATTTCTAGCTATTAGAGCTAGGTGGATGTGTAGATTTATTTATTTATTTATTTTTGCCAGTCATTGTTAAGAAGAGCTTAGACAGAAGATTTATAGGTTTATGTTCCCTGCAAGATCAATGGCTATGACAGATTAACAGATGACACCTAGGTACTGTCAAACGGGAAAAGAGTTTGCGATTGTAATGAAGGACAGCAATATCTGTATAAATTGCAAACTTTTTTTTAAAAAGAAACAAGATGGAGAGATACTGGAATCTTGAGTACATTTCTATAGTACCACTACGGATTTCTGCATAGACTCTCTTTGGACGATCACTTGACTATGAGCCAGCCGTGTGCAGCAGCAACCAAAAAAGCTAATACAATCCTGGGTTGTATAAACAGAGGCATAGAATCAAGATCACGCGAAGTATTATTGCCACTCTATAAAACCCTAGTAAGACCACACCAGGAATACTGCAGACAATTTTGGTCACCATATCACAAAAAAGATGTTGAGCATTTGGGGGAAAAAACAGAGAAGAGCAACTAAGATGATAAAAGGCCTGAAGATTAAAACATATGAAGAAAGGCTGCAGGACTTGGGTTTGGCAAGTCTAAAGAAAAGAAGAAATAGGGGAGACATGATAGCAGTGTTCCAGTATCTGAGGGGCTGCCACAAGGCAGAAGTGGCCAGATTGTTCACCAGAGCACCAGACGGAAGGACGAGAAACAATGGTTGGAAACTAATCAAAGAGAGAAGCAACCTGAAATTAAGGAGAAACTTCCTAACAGTGAGGACAATTAACCAGTAGAACAGCTTGCCACCAGAAATCATGGGCGCTCCATCACTGGAGATTTTTAAGAAGAGACTAGACATTCACCTGTCTGAGATGGTATAGGTTCTCCTGCTTGAGCAGAGGGCTGGACTAGAAGACCTCCAAGTCCCTTCTAGCTCTACTCTACTCTACTCTACTCTACTCTACTCTACTCTACTCTACTCTACTCTACTCTACTCTACTCTACTCTACTCTATTCTATTCATTAACCAAACTAGGTAACATCATCAGTGCTAGAAGGGAGTGGGGCTTGTGGAGAGGAGGAGGAGGAGGAGGAGGAGGAGGAGGAGGAGGAGGAGGAGAACTGTGGGCTCCTTGGTGCTCTCTAAGCTTGCTTGTTTTCTGGCAGAAGTTTCATTACCCAAACTAGGTAACGTCATCAGTGCTAGAAGGGAGTAGGATTTGTGGAGAAGAGGAGGAAGGGGGTCAGGAGGAGGAAGAGGAGGATTGTGGGGACTGGCATTTTTGGACTTGGCCTGGTCTAGGATGGTCACATTTCCCACCATTGGTTTAATCTGTCTATAGGTTGTGAAATTAAAGAATTTTGGTCATGCCTTTTGACTGCCCGTTGGTGGTCTTCTGCCTGTTTGTCCTACAGCCCCTCATCTAGACCTGCTTTTGGCAAGCCTTGAAAGAGGCCGTGACTCTTTTCCAGAGGATCTTAATGTACGTCTTTGTACTCATAAACTGTGGGGAGACATCACTACTTTCCTGAGCTAATGACTTGGGAGGAAACCCCTTACTATTACAGTCAACCGCTTCTGGCAGATGCCTGTGGAGATTTTTGCCTTCAACCGCTGCAGGAGAGGCTGTAAGAATTGTTTGTTATGTTGTGCTGTCACGACAGTCCTAATTTGAGTAAAACCCTGCATGGCTGGCTGTTGAAATTTTTCCCTGCATAGGTGTTCAAGAGCTTTATTTAAAATGACGGGCCGAGGCTTCCATCTTCGCCCGCTGCATCTAATGGAGCTTCTGTCGTCTGCACTAACCCGAAAAGGGAAATTTGTGGAAGCAGAAAGCGCCGCTAATGAGCCTTTGAGTTTTTTTTCTAGTTTGTGAACCCTCTCGATGTGTTTCAATATAAGAAGAGCCACGGAGGAGTTAATAAAGCCTTTGTCAGCCTCCTTCACCATTTGCCACTCATCCATACTCTGAAGGGCCTTTACTTCAAGTTGACTTTGTACAACTTGCTAGATTCTCTCTCTCTCCCTCCTGGCTGCGAAGTTTTAATGGTGCTTCGCCCGGGGGGGGGGGCAGTTGTGACTGAACAATTATTCATCATAGCATTATCATCCTAGATGCTGTTTCTTCAAGGCATTAGGCAATAAAACAGACCGGGGAGGGAGGAGGGGGGGCTCCACGATCAAAGGAATGGAAGGTGTTGTTCTATGTCCAGGGTGGGAAGGAAGACAGTCAATATTCTTTAAATAAATGTATTGGCTTTGACAACCTAATAATTGAGACAAGAAGATCAATGCAACTCTAGGAGAGCACTGCTTCCCCGGTTATTGTTATTTATAGCAATATGAAAGAGAATTCAACTTGTCAGAAGTCATTTTTATTTATTTATTTATTTATTTACAGGCTGCCTATCTCGGAGTCTAGGCAGCTGTAGGAAAACAAAGATAAAAAAAGAAAAGTACCTCAGGCAGCAGAACAAACAGCCTCACAGCTCAAGGCCCAATCAGACAGACAGACAGACAGACAGACAGACAGACAGACAGACAGACAGACAGACAGATGATTGATAAACAGATAGATAACTGATAGATTGATTGATAGATGATAGATAGATAGATAGATAGATAGATAGATAGATAGATAGATAGATAGATAGATAGATTGATTGATTGATAGATGATTGATAGATTGATAGATTGATGGATAGACAGATGATTAATATATTGATTTATAGATATATAGAGGATTGATATTGATAGATAGACAGATAGATGATTGATAGATTGATGGATTTATAAATTGATAGATTGCTAGATTGATAGATAGATAGATAGATAGATAGATAGATAGATAGATAGATAGATAGATGATTGATAGATTGATAGAGAGAGAGAGACATATAGATGATTGATAGATTGATAAATTGATAGATTGAAAGATACACAGATAGACAGATAGATAGATACAGATGATAGATAGATAGATAGATAGATAGATAGATAGATAGATAGATAGATACAGATGATTTAGATTGATAGAGATAGAGATAGATAGATTGATAGACATATAGATGATTGATAGATTGATAAATTGATAGATTGATAGATTGATAGATACACAGATAGATAGATAGATAGATAGATAGATAGATAGATAGATGATTGATAGATTGATAAATTGATAGATAGATAGATAGATAGATAGATAGATAGATAGATAGATAGATAGGGGATAGATAGATAGATAGATAGATAGATAGATAGATAGATAGATAGATAGATAGATAGATTGACAGACAGACAGACAGACAGACAGACAGACAGACAGACAGACAGACAGACAGATCTGTCTGTCTGTCTGTCTTTCTGTCTGTCTGTCTGTCGGTCGGTCGGTCGGTCGGTCGGTCGGTCGGTCTGTCGGTCGGTCGGTCGGTCTGTCTGTCTGTCTGTCTGTCTGTCTGTCGGTCGGTCGGTCGGTCGGTCTGTCTGTCTCTCTCTCTATCTCTCTCTCTCTCTCTGTGTGTGTGTGTGTGTGTGTGTGTGTGTGTGTGTTTGTGTGTATTTAGGAAGAATTTTGATTAGATAAAATCTAATACAAACCAAACATAAAAAAGGGAAAGATAATAGGAGTAAAAAGTGTAAGGGAAAAGAAAGAACAAGAAAAAAAAACAAGAGAAGACATGTATATAAGGAAGAGAAAATAAGTATACTAAATAAATTAATTGCAACATCACCACAAGTATAACCAATTTTAGTCACTTTTCCACTCCTTTTCATTGGCAGCCAGAGAGAGAAATCCGTTGGGATGTTCCATTTCCTCCTCCAGAACCTCAGGGGTTTCCTCCCCAAATGCAGGGGAATCACACAAGGAAGGTTGGTGCAGAAAGAAATGGTACTTTCTGGCGCTTCTCTGCCTAACTTGCTCTGTCTGCTGAAGCTGCGTGGATGGGCAGCAAAGGCATCTTCAACTAGCAAGAAAAACAAGAAACAGAAAAAATAAGTCCGGTTTCCATGACGCAACTCACAATTTTACTTCCTCATTGAAATATTACCTAAAGGAATTAACTTATTTCTAGTTCTCTTTATTGAATGGAGATAAAAAAAGAGTTTGAAACATTTAGCTTCTTTGTTGGATGTGACAGCTTTGGAGAAGGCATGAAAAATCACCAAATACAAAGCAGACAGGGATGTTTTTAAATGCTAGAGTTTGCCTGGCTGATGGTGACGATGCCCCTCCTCTTCCTCCTCCTCCTCCTCCTCCTCC
>NW_015386413.1:1029639-1035752 GCF_001527695.2 Protobothrops mucrosquamatus
GGATTTGGCATTTTTGTCTACCCTGCTGAGTCCTTACCCAGGACCTGGGATAGGCAGATGTGGATGTTTGATGGTATTACAGATATCTTCGCAGGATGGAAGCAGTTCCTAGTAAGGCCACCTTTTGCAATTGACTGATGGCGAATTTGTCAATGCCAATGGATGATGTTCAATGATGTTGTTATTATCATCATCGTTAGTTTCTATTGATGGAAACTCATCAAGGAGAGAAGCAACCTAGAACTAAGGAGAAACTTCCTGACAGTTAGAACAATTAACCAATGGAACAACCTGCCTCCAGAAGTTGTGAATGCTCCAACATTGGAGGTTTTTCAGAAGGGACTGGACGGCCATTTGTCTGAAATGGCATAGGGTTTTCCTGCCTGAGCAGGGGGTTGGACTAGATGACCTCCAAGATCCCTTCCAACTCTGCTATTCATGGTCATGGAGACAACTCCTATAAGAAGACTTTGAGATTAGGACAAATAAACATCTATGTAATGTCCACTGTCAAAAATTGTGGCTCTCCGAAACAGGTCAGAATGTAAAGCTACGTGGAACGCAAAAAAGATTTATAACAAGCCCTTGTGGTGCACATTGTGTTAAGAAGAAAAGCAGCCTCAGTTCCCTGTGTTGTGAGTGTGAAATTGTTATACATTATATGAGCAACGATTCTGCAGTAAAGTAAAACAGTTAATGCTAAACATGGTATTAAGCAGATTCCACACCGAGGGAATTTCTTCAACCGTTGAGTTGTTTTCTTTGAAAAAAAAAAGTAATAATAAGAAAAGACTATTTAAAAAAAAAACACAGACATTCAGATTACTAAGAATTATATCCATTGAAGTTTAAGAAAGAATCCCTCAAACGCTGGCATTTATGATCTGGGCTCATAAATGTGACATTACTGTATGTGTCTCTTTCTTTCAGCGGGTTTATAAATGGTAAAAGGACAGGAATTGCAGATGAGGGATAAATATTCTTGCAATGGATATTCCACGTAAGCAGAAGAAATGTGTCTACTCTTGAAAGTAAAACAGAGCTATTATCTTATCTTCCTGGCAAAACTGAAACATTGCACAATTATTTTTTCTGAAACAGACTGACAAACACCATACGGATAATCAAATAAATGATGCAATAATCTAACTATTTATATTGCACAAATCCTCCAGGCTTAAACCAACAGCTCTATTTCACCATTTCTATGCCAGGCAGATAGCTAATGAAGGATCATCTAAGAGGTGAAGAAAGTATAACAGAATAGCAGAGCTGGAAGGGACCTTGGAGGTCTTCTAGTCCAACCCCATGCTCAAGCAGGAAATCCTGTACCATTCCAGACAAATGGCTATCTAATCTCTTAACAACAACAACAACAACAACAACAATAATAATAATAACAACAGTAATAATGTTGGAAGGGATCTTGGACGTCATCTAGTCCAAGCCCCTGCTCAGGCAGGAAACCCTATACCATTTCAGACAAATGGCTGTCCAGTCTCTTCTTTAAAACTTCCAGTGTTGGAGCATTCACCACTTCTGGAGGCAGGTTGTTCCACTGGTTAATTGTTCTAACTGTCAGAAAATTTCTCCTTAATTCCAGGTTGCTTCTCACTTTGATTAGTTTCCATCCGTTGCTTCTTGTCCTGCCTTCCGGTGCTTTGGAGAATAGCTTGACTCCCTCTTCTTTGGGGCAGCCCCTGAGATCCTGGAAGACTGCTATCCTGTCCCCCCTCGTCCTTCTCTTCATTAAACTAGACATATCCAATTCCAGCAGCCTTTCCTTATATGTTTTAGCCTTGTCCCCTAATCATCTTTGTTGCTCTTCTCTGCACTCTTTCTAGAGTCTCAGCATCTTTTTTACATCGTGGTGACCAAAACTGGATGCCGTTTTCCAAGTGTGGCCTTACTAAGGCATTGTAAAGTGGTATTAATAGTTCACGTGATCTTGATTCTATCCCTCTGTTCATGCAGCCCAGCACTGTGTTGGCTTTTTTGGCAGCTGCAGCACACAGCTGGCTCATATTTAAGTGATTGTCCACTAGGACTCCAAGATTCCTCTCATGGTTACTACTGCAGTGATGGAGCACCCATAACTTCTGGAGGCAAGCTGCCTCATTGATTAATTGTTTTCACTTTCAGGAAATTTCTCCTTAGTTCTAGGTTGGTTTTTTCCTTGGTTAAATGTCTATGGAGATTCTCAGTCATCCAGGTCATGGTTGTCCCAAAGGGGCCTTTTCCTTCCATTCCCCACCATCTCCTCAGAGCTGAAGAAGCTTCTTGGACAAGAAGCAAAATGTCTTCAAACAAAAATGAGAAAGTCCAGTCCAAAAATGAGAAAGTCCAATGAGAAAGTCCAGAAAAAGCACCTTTGGTGCTCTCCTTGGTTAGTTTCCATCTATTTTATCATGAGAACAGCAAAGGTCTATGCCAGGGGTCTTCAAACTTGGCTTTTTTATGACTTGTGGACTTCAACTCTCAGAATTCCTCAGCCAGGCATGCTGGCTGAGGAATTCTGGGAACTGAAGTCTACAAGTCATAAAAGGGCCAAGTTTGAAGACCTCCTGGTCTATGCTATTCCTATTCCCTTCCCTAATAGGAAATCAGCTGAATGCCCTTGAAAGCTATTGGTAGAGTACACCACCCTTACTAACTCTTCTTATATGATTCCGGCATCTGGAAATTGTAGAAATTAGAAGTCCTTACTTGCATTCCTTTTTGCAAAAGAAAGATGGTCATGAGCAAAAGCTGTTGATGACAAGAATTGCTTGTTGTTGTTAGTTGCGAAGTCGTGTCTGACCCATCGCGGCCCCCATGGACAACGTTCCTCCACGCCTTCCTGTCCTCTACCATCTTCTGGAGTCCATTGAAGCTCACACCTACTGCTTCAGGACTCCATCCAGCCACCTCCTTCTCTGTCATTGTCCCCTTCTTCTTCTCTTGCCCTCCATCTTTCCCAGCATCAGGCTCTTCTCCAGTGAGTCCTTCCTTCTCATTAGGTGGCCAAAGTACTTGAGTTTCAACTTCAGGATCTGGCCTTCTCAAGAGCAGTCAGGGTTGATCTCCTCTAGGACTGACCGGTTTGATCGCCTTGCAGTCCAGGGGACTCGCAGGAGTCTTCTTCAGCACCATTGTTCAAAGGCCTGCAATCTTTGGCACTCAGCCTTTCTTATGGTCCAACTTTCACAGCCCTACATTGCAACTGGGAAAACCATGGCCTTGACCATACGTACTTTTGTTGGCAGGGTGATTGCTAGTAATTGTTAAAATGGGGGTAGTATGCCCCATCATGTCCAATATTATTTCTATTCTCTCTAACAAAAGACCTTTCTTTCCAGATTTCCTGAAAGTGCACCAGAGTCTCAGAACATGCCAGAATTGTTCTTACCGTGAATATGTTTCTCCTCAAATTCCGTTGAAATCTATTGTTTCGTAACACAAGGTTTTTTTTTAATATTTAAAATAGGATCTGTCTTTGCTTTTCTTTATTTCACAGATTATGAGGAAGAGTATTATGCTTTCCCTTCAGCCTTTCTTTTAAGGTTACGCGTCATGGCTTCTTGCACTTCTCCTCAAAGGAATTGTACTTGCATAGTCTCCTGTACAAAAGGTTTCTAATAAAAAGCAAGACATGTAATATTTAAGGAACGGCTCAGGAGGCAACAATTGAAATTCATCCGAAGCAACCGGGCCTTTGTGCTGGAATACAAAACGCTGAAATGCTGGATTAGCCTCGTCATCGTCATAATGGAACCCACGTTTATTGGAATGGGGTTGTTAGAGAAAGGTAATGAAGCTAGACGAAAGGTCACCATTACAAGTCCTACTCGAGATATTCCAGACGTATCAATTTGAACGGGGCAATTTTAATTGCGAGGAAGAGAAAGCTACAGAAGGGAGAAAGCCAGGAAAATGTTCAACTTCTTTTTTTAAAAGAAATATATGTGACACTACGGTGACAGTTGTTGGTGGGTCCTGCTGACCTTGATGTCTCTGTGATGGATAATAGTGTGGCAGATATTGATATTCAAATACGTCCAATTGTCGAATTGGACCACAAAAGCTCATTTGGCCAATTTGAATGTAAATTGGCCAGGGCAGGGGTCTCCAAACTTAGCAACTTTAAGACTTGTGGACTTCAACTCCACCAGGGCTGGCTAAGGAATACTGGGAGTTGAAGTCCACTAGAAGTTAATATGGAGATGGAGGTAGAGATTTATAATGTGTAATCCCTTCTCTCATTCTTTATCAGCTGCCATCTTACTCTTGCTTGTGCCTTGCTATGATGTGGTGACAGTCTGCCATGGACTATGGAAAGGGGGGATAGGATAGAATAGAATAGATCTGGAAGGGACCTTGGAGGTCTTCTAGTCCAGCCCCCTGCTTAAGCAGGAGAAGCTGTTCAGACAAGTGACTGTATAGTCTCTTCTTAAATACCTCCAGTGATGGAGCACCCACGATTTCTGAAGGCAACTTCTGTTCCACTGGTTAATTGTCCTCACTGTTAGGAAGTTTCTCCTTAATTCCAGGTTGCTTCTCTCTTTGGTCAGTTTCCAACCATTGTTTCTTGTCCTTCCCTCTGGCGCTTTGGAGAATAATTTGGCCCACTCTTCTTTGCGGCAGCCCCTCAAATACTGGAAGACTGCTATCATGTCACTTCTGTTTCTTCATTTCTTTAGACTAGCCCAAGGCTCTTTTATGACTCGTGGACTTCAACTCCCAGAATTCCTGAGCCAGCAGCTGTTCTTCATGGAGGGAGGGGTTGTTTGGAGGAAATTGAATGTAGAAGCAGCCTTGAGATGTCGCTGCAAGGTCACCCAGCTGGAGAAGGGAGAACCACATACCAACCTTGGCTCAAGCTGAGTATTATGGAAACACTTTGCAGGAACCTAATTGGTAGACAGCAAGAGGCAGACATTGAGGGGGGAGTAGAACTTAGTGATTTTGGTGCATAAATCTCAGTTCTGGCTTTGCATTACTGTTTGACCTCTAATAATATTATACCTTTCTCAACAAATGGAGCCAAGGATTGTTTTTACTTAGAGGTTTAAGCTGTGGCTGCCCCACTGCCTTCCTCTGTCTTGCTTGCCTTTCCTCCCTACGCATCGATGCATCTGGGATTGGCCCCAGCTGTTCCTCATCGTTGCCCAACACAGGCTCCCCAAACTGCTGTGTCTCTGCCCAAGCGTGACTAGAGGGGCCGGGCTCCTCATTTGACTGTGAGTCTTGGTGCTTCTCAGAACCTTTCTCAGACTCCAATGTCACTCCAGGCCCCTCCTCCTCATCTAAGTCCTCAGACTCGGCTGCCGGATCCACTGGCTGGTGAGGAATCACAACACAACCGACCCACATAAGCCCCCCACAAATACACCTCCCACACCTGAGGTAATCTCCCCATCACAAGACCCATCCCAAGTCTCTCACTGATGACTCACACCTGACCCATCACAAGACACTCACTTGACACACCCACACCTGACCGATCACAAGACCCCCATTTGTCACACCCATACCTGACCCATCACAAGACCTACTGACCACACGAAGCCATTATAAGCAAAAGAACACCAACATTGACACCCCCCTTAACTCAGCTGAAGATGCTACCTAGCCTGGTAATTGAAATGTTCGGAAATCAACCCACAAGCTCAGAGAAGGAACCTTCATACCCAATACCTAATGTTTTGAGCTTATTGGAATTTTATTGAAATCCCTCAGGTCCTGGACATAAATTGTTTCAACTTCTCCCCTTAGGATGCCGCTGTAGGGCATTGCATGCCAAAACAACTACTGTAGACACAACGATAGTTTTTTTTTCCCTGTGCCATCACTCTGCTGAACACCTAATTCCCACAGGCACTGTCTTATGCCTAAATATATTTACCCATGTAGTAGGGCTATCTGTCAATATCTGTCAATATCTGTATGACAAAGTCGCTCGGATTCGAGAAGGTCTTGACTCTGACTGGGTGGCCCCGGGGGAGGAGACAGGAGCAAGTCTTGAGACTGTTATATGGGATGAGTTTGACTCTGTGGCTCCCGAGGACGTGGACAGGATTCTGGGGAGGCTGAATGCAACCACATGCTTACTGGATCCGTGCCCCTCCTGGCTG
>NW_015386413.1:1036614-1049270 GCF_001527695.2 Protobothrops mucrosquamatus
ATCCGGGTGATCCCGGATCTCCCCTCCTTCCGCCGCGCCCTTAAGACCTGGTTATTTCAGCAGGCAGGACTGGCCTAGGGGTATTTTAAAGGGGTTTTAAATTAAATTTTTAGTAGGAGCAGCCAAATCTGAATAGTTATTTTTAAATCTTTTTAAATTTTGTATTGTACTGTACTATTGTTTTAAACTGGCTGTAAGCTGCCCTGAGTCCTCCGGGAGAAGGGCGGGGTATAAATTTAATAAAATCAAAATCAAAATCAAATCAAATCCTTCTCGTCTTTCTCATCTTCTCGTCTTTTTTCATCTTCTCGTCTCTCCTACTACCTTCTCCTATTGGTGTCTTATGATTTATCCCTTTTTGTTTGTATCGTGATTTAGGATTGTCTTTTATGATTTAGGCTCTATGACCTACCACTTTGTTGTTTGTAGGTACACTGAGAGAGCTTACGCACCAGAAACAAATTCCTTCCGTGTCCAATTACACTTGGCCAATAAAGAATATTCTATTCTATCTCCAATTTCCAAGGGATTCCGAACTTTGGAGTCTGTTCTCCTCATATATATTTTTTTAAACGGTTTCCTTGAAAAAGTGATCTGGATCAGAAGCAGGGTACAAAAAAATTCCCCCCTGTGCTGAAAATATTATTTTTCTAAAAAAAAAAAAAAGAGAGAGAGAGAGAGAGATACTGCAATTTGTGGCGTTAAATTTGAGGGGAGAGGAAAGATGCTAGCATGGGTATAATTGAGACGAGAGACCTCTTTAATTTTGAAAGATTTTTTTTAAATCACTAATTATCCTTTCACGTTTCTGAAAATGGAAGCTTCGAGATTTATAATGATGAATGATTGGCGGTTATTATGTCTGCTGCATTGCTCATGCAATGCCATACCGTGTATATTTCCTAATTGAAAGCGGGCGTTTATTGATTTGTTTTAGCAAGCCACATTCATTTGAGCATCTATTCTGTGTATCTTATTCATTTGCGGGGGGCCCCCAAGGAAGACGGTTATTGAAACAGAACCAAGCCATTTTCATGGCAATAACAAATTATATCTTTTGAAGAGCAATTTGAAGCTTTGCAACTCATTTTCTTTCTTCAGGAGGCTTATGCATTCTTTTTTTGCAAAAAAAAAAAAAAAGAGGAGATGGTAAGGAGGCCCCAAAAGTTGAAGATGAGAAGAATTGCTATGCCCTCTTCACGTGGAATTGTAGCAAAAGAACAATACCAATTTAGCATGGGCAAAGATCTTGGCCTTCCCATCAGATGGAAGGATCAATGCCCAAAGAGGTAAGAGCAACTTACCAACATGGCTTACGTCAAAGCTAATGGAATTGGATTGGGTCACCTCTTGAATGAGACACTGTCATCAATTCCCAGGGCTGTAGGTTCCCAGGGCTGTAGGTTCAGCAAGGGAGGAGGAGGAGGCGGAGGCAGAGGCAGAGGCAGAGGAGGAGGCGGAGGAGGAGGAGAAGGAGAAGGAGAAGGAGAAGGAGAAGGAGAAGGAGAAGGAGAAGGAGAAGGAGAAGGAGAAGGAGAAGGAGGAGGAGGAGACAGAGGAGAAGGAAGAGAAGGAGCAGCAGGAGGAGGAGAAGATGAAGACAGGAGGAGGAGGAGACAGAAACGAGGAGGAGGTGGGGGAGAAGATGAAGACAGAGGAGGAGGAGGAGGAGGAGGAGGAGGAGGAGGAGGAGGAGGAGGAGGAGGAGGAGGAGGAGGAGGAGAAGGAGAAGGAGAAGGAAAAGGAGAAGGAGCAGAAGGAAGAGAAGGAGGAGGAGGAGGAGACAGAGGAGAAGGAAGAGAAGGAGGAGCAGGAGGAGGAGAAGATGAAGACAGGAGGAGGAGGAGAAAGAAACGAGGAGGAGGTGGGGGGAGAAGATGAAGACAGAGGAGGAGGAGAAGGAGGAGGAGGAGGAGGAGGAGGAGGAGGAAGAGGAGGAGGAAAAGCACTTCCATAATGTTGCCAAGAAAATTCTACCGCCAACTCACAGGAAACATTATCTTTAATATCATGATATTATTCCCTAACCACCCAGTGCACCAAACGATTGTGTATGGAGAATGAGAAACATGTAATATACCTTTTAGAAATTGATGGAGGAAGAGGACTCCTCCCAAAGATAGCATTTCAATAGTAACTTATTCTTTCTTGTAGCAACTATCTAAGATTAAGAGTGATAGTGCAGTAGAAGAAATATGTACTTCATGGAAAATATTAATGTCTCTTTCAACAACCATTGCTTACCGTTGATTATCCGACGTGGTAGATACATTTCTTAGTCTTTCAACCTGGGGTAAGCCACAGTTTTTTAACCTTACTATTTTTCACCTCACTATTTCCAACTGACATGAGACCTAGTGTTGTCATCTGGTGGACATCCATCTGGAAAAGACTCTGTTCAGCATTTTCTCTTCTTTTACGGTCGAGAAAAAAAATGCAGCTGTATCCGTTGTCTACTCTTTGCTCACCGAGTCCAAGGCCATTTAGATTTAGTAGAGATGGAGTAGCATGATACTCATAACACCCAAGCACACATGTGGGAAATTACTTTCCACCGCTGAACGCAACAGAAGATAGAAGTCAGCTCCCAGAAGGAAAATAGAAGGAACATTTTACCATATTGGATGGACATCTAAAAGAAACTTCAAAGTACGTGGAAGAAATACACAGCACTCCTCCAAGAACTGTAGAAATCAAATTTGAAATGAAACTTTTTTTTTTAATCTAGGCTTACTACAATGCCAAGGCATACAACCAAAGTATTACAAGATACAGGTTCCTGGCCATGAAAATAAGAGATTCATAGCTAAAAAAAACAACAAATCAGAATGGGAACTTAAACTTGGCAGAATCACCAACATGTATTCAGAAGTCAAATCAAATCTTTATTGCGGTCATAGACCAGCTTAAATGAAAAAAAATAAAATTAACAAATTTCAACAAGAATCGCTTCTATACCCTCCATATATTACAAAGAAAGGCAAATTTAAGAATCTGCAGTCTGATTTTATTGGGAAAAAGAACTTAGATTGGAAACACATGACAATTTTAAATATCCATCCATGTTTAGCTTTCGTGTTATAGAACTTTTTCTTCTACCTTTTTGCTTTATTCATTTTGCATTCTTACATAATAAATCAGTGGATACTTTGGCAGTCAGCCCTGAGATCCCAAAGATTTCCAAAATCCTTTTCCTTACTGTAAAAATAATTTAACATATTCTGTTTTTATAGCTAGTTTTCCATCAGTGATATTCTGTATTGGACACTAAGTGCATAACCTCAATAATCTCTTTGTCCATTTATCCATGCTATATCTCTGCATTATTTAAATCAGGGGTCTTCAAACTTGGCCCTTTTATGACTTGTGGACTTCAGCTCCCAGAATTCCTCAGCCAGCCTCCATTTTGTCTGTTAGATTTAAGACAGGGGTCTTCAAACATGGCGCTTTTATGACTTGTGGACTTCAGCTCCCAGAATTCCTCAGCCAGCCTCCATTTTGTCTGTTAGATTTAAGACAGGGGTCTTCAAACTTGGCCCTTTGATGACTTGTGGATTTCAACTCCCAGAATTCCTCTGCCAGGCACGCTGGCTGAGGAATTCTGGGAGTTGAAGTCCACAAGTCATAAAAGGGCCAAGTTTGAAGACCCCCCCCTGATTTAAAGTTCTTTATCTTTTTCCTCTTTTCACTTGGGTTTTTTTTTTCTCTTTCTCTCTTTTCATTTAAACAATTATTAATTAAAAACAAATTAGGAAAGGAGAGGAAAAGAAATCAGTTAGGTTCCTAAATTGTTCCAGTTTTGCTTCCATAGAAAAAAATCTTTCAAGGTATTTCATTTCTAATGATCTGGTGGAGGAAAAGACATTGAACACGCTATAACACAGCTGAGATCCTTTAACACTTAAGAGTTATTAGCACATATTTTAAGAAGTATAACCTTAAAAGAAACCTGTAATATTTCCTATGGTCTGCGTAAATGTGCTGCTTTTCACAGCAATTATATATATATTATTTTTTCTTTTAAAAAAACTTGAATCAAATTAATGGCAAAATTCTGTTAATCTCTTGTAGATTTAATTTGGTGTTTCACTCCCAAATACATGTACTATAGTTGGACATCAGCAATATCAATCAAAGTTGTTAAATGTCAGGTATTTAATAACTTGAAAGGGCAGGTGTTTTAAAGAGTTGCTGAGTTAATCTTGCAGAAAAGCTGTCCTTTATTCAAACTGACTGGAGAAACTAGCAGCCTAGATACAGAATACCCAGACTCCAAAACTCTCTTATTTTTTTTTCCAAAGTAGTTTAGAATCTCATAACTTCTTCTAGTCCGTCTGCCATTCATTCCACCAGAAATCTCCTCTGATCTGATCTTCATTTTATCCAACTATCAGTGTTGGTTTTAGAGAGAAGATAGCTAGAAATAGGTAGATGATAGATGATAGATGATAGATGACAGATGATAGATGATAGATGATAGATGATAGAAAGATGATAGATGATAGATCAGGGATAGTCAACCTTGGCTCTTTTATGACTCGTGGACTTCAACTCCCAGAATTCCTGAGCCAGCATGGCTCAGCTTGGAAACCTCTCCCTTTCCCCTCAGCATGGCTGGCTCAGGAATTCTGGGAGTTGAAGTCCACCAGTCATAAAAGAGCTAAGGTTGACTACCCCTGTGATAGACGATAGATGATAGATGGATAGATGGATAGATAGATTATAGATTATAGATTATAGATTATAGATTATAGATTATAGATTATAGATTATAGATTATAGATTATAGATTATAGATTATAGATTATAGATTATAGATTATAGATTATAGATTATAGATTATAGATTATAGATGGATAGCAATAGCACTTAGACTTATATACCACTTCAAAGTGCTTTACAGCCGTCTCTAAGCGGTTTACAGAGTCTGCCTATTTGCCCCCAACAATCTGGGTCCTCATTTTACCCACCTCAGAAGGATGGAAGGCTGAGTCAATGTTGAATCAGTCAGGATCGAACTCCTGGCAGTGGGCAGAGTTGGCTTGCAATGCAGCATTTTAATCACTGCACTACCATGGTAGATGGATAGATGGATGGATGGATGGATGGATGGATGGATGGATGGATGGATAGGTAGGTAGGTAGGTAGGTAGGTAGGTAGGTAGGTAGGTAGATAGATAGATAGATAGATAGATAGATAGATAGATAGATAGATAGATAGATAGATAGATAGATAGATAGATAGATAGATAGATAGATAGATAGATAGATAGATAGATAGCAATAGCACTTAGACTTATATACCACTTCACAGTGCTTTACAGCCCTCTCTAAGCAGTTTACAGAGTGAAGTAAACTCTCCTTCAAATTGTTGTCATCTCTGAGGAACCAGATGATGACAGCCATGCAGGTTTTTTTTTTTTTTGGCAGAAGTAAGAAAACAGCTAATGTCTTTACTCTTTTCATTAACCACCAGGTAATTAACCCAGTTATCCATGCTCTTGGACATAGAGTTGCAACACCCTTCTCGGGTTAGATAAAGGCTGCAATTTTATTAACTATATGCAGGGCTTTTTTTGTCACAGAACGCCCAGAACTGAGTTCCGGCACCTTTTTTGGATGGAACCTTGTAGGGTAGGCAAGGCGGGTTGTATGACGTGTGTGTGTTTCGGCACCTTATTTTTATTTTTTTTTAGAAAAAAAGCACTGACTATATAGGTATAACTATTTGGATCAAAGCAGAAAATGTCCATTCTGCCTGTCCAGAAATCAATTGCAAGGTCCATTTGAAGAACAAGAGTTTCTCTGCCATTTCTGGGAAGGGATTTTTAGAGAATTGTTAACAAATTTCTCTTGGGCATGCTTAAACACACACGCACAGCATCAGCCCCCCCCAAAAAAGGTTGATTTGTACATTATTTTCCAAATATTCCCCCCAGCACTGCAGGGGTCTGCAAAATATCTCTCAGGTTGTGGCAGCAGCACTACACTCCACCCGCTCGCAAAAGTGCACAGACACACTCAGACACGCATAAAGCAGAAAAGACATCTGAGAACTTCAAGTTAAAAAAAAATCCAAAAATAAAGATAAGAAATATTTCGCCGCATGCTTTGAAACCACGATGCATGGAAAAAGGAAGGGAAGGACAATTCAAAAGGGGGAAAAAACATCTCTGGGTTAGATTCTTTCAGGCTGAAATCGCAGGCCAAAAAAATAAAATAAAAATGAAAAAGAAGAGTAATCCTGCCTTGCCATTCTGCAAGAAGATCCATTTTCCCCAAGCGCTTCTCAAGGTCTTCGGGATAAAAAGTTATTTTCACATTTGATTAAATCAGTCACAGATCAGTACTGCAAGGAGACTCCGCGTAATTGCACAATGCGAGGGATCAGTAAACATTTGGCAAGGTGGCAATCAGGTAGAGAGAAGTAGCTTAACGCTCTACCGGTGGGAGCCAAAATACTAAATTTAAAGCAACTTTTGACAAAAGCACCGAAGCAGTTCTGATTTTTTCTAATGACCTACACTGAATATCAAGCTCTGGATGTTTTAAATGGATTTTTTTTTAACAGAAATAAGTTTAGAATAGAATAGAATAGAATAGAATAGAATAGAATAGAATAGAATAGAATAGAATAGAATAGAATAGAATAGAGCTGGAAGGGACCTTGGAGATCTTCTAGTCTAGCCCCCTGCTCAAGCAGGAGAACCTATACCATTTCAGACAAGTGACTGTCCAGTCTCTTCTTAAAAATCTCCAGTGATGGAGCGCCCACGATTTCTGGAGGCAAGCTGTTCCACTGGTTAATTGTCCTCACTGTTAGGAAGTTTCTCCTTGATTCCAGCTTGCTTCTCTCTTTGGTCAGTTTCCAACCATTGTTTCTTGTCCTGCCCTCTGGTGCTTTAGAAAATAATTTGACCCCCTCTTCTTTTGTGGCAGCCCCTCAGATACTGGAATACGGCTATCATGTCACCCCTGTTTCTTCTTTTCTTTAGACTAGCCAAGCCCAAGTCCTGTAGCCGTTCTTCGTATGTTTTATTCTCCAGGCCTTGGATCATCGAAGTTGCTCTTCTCTGAACTTTTCCCAAGGTCTCAACATCTTTTTTGTAGTATGGTGACCAAAATTGGCTGCAGTATTCCAGGTGTGGCCTCCCTAGGGTTTTATAAAGCGGTATTACTACTTTGCGTGATCTTGATTCCAGTGAAAGAGGTTTCAAGAGACAAAACCAAACTGGAATTATAAACCCCAATACATTTGCTGATACCTAGGGATTTTTTTTAAATTATTATTCTTCCTAACAAAGCACTTAGATCAAGAGCATAACCTGCATTGCTAATCCATCAAGGAAAATTTTGTGTGATTCAGAAATCTTGACCGCTGTGTTCTGAATCTCTAGCATTCTGCTTTTATTATTAGTTTGTCTTTTTGCAGGCCCCCCCAAAGCTGAACTACATTCCTGAGCTACAAAGGCCTAATTCAACATCGCAAATGTATTTTGAAAAGGCAAAATTATGATTCTGATCGGTAGCCTGCATCTTTTATCTATGTATAAAGATGTCCCTGCGTCCTTTAGCATTTGGTGACATTTCTTTTTTTTTTAAGGTTTTCTATACAGAATGTCCCTCACCATTAAAATTCAATTATACTGCATTGTGGGAGTGAAAGTCCACTTTTGTCTGACAAAGGACGAATGAAAGTCAGATCCTGGTAGACCTCATTGTCCTCAATGAAATTTGGCTATAAAATTTAGCAGGCGAAAATAAGAGATTCAGTTCGTGTCTGCGTTAAATAATTCAGCTTGAGTCTGTTTCCTATTAATCTCTTTGGGGAGAGCAAGATGGCGCCGAGACGCCAGTTACATCGGCTCAAACATAAAATATATTGGATCCAAGTTTATTTTTACAACTTTCTTCCTGACCCATATTGCCAGGGGAAAAACTTGTTAAAGAGAAACAAGAGACAACACCCAATGAAATTCTCCCTTTAGGATCCAGAGGTTTATTTAAATTTGACACACAATTCAGTACTTACATTTCAACAACTTAATGCAATAAGGACCACATGGACTGAAGAAAGAAAGAAAGAAAGAAAGAAGGAAGGAAGGAAGGAAGGAAGGAAGGAAGGAAGGAAGGAAAGAAAGAAAGAAAGAAAGAAAGAAGGAGGAAAGGAAGGAAGGAAGGAAAGAAAGGAAGGAAGGAAGGAAGGAAGGAAGGAAGGAAGGAAAGAAAGAAAGAAAGAAAGAAAGAAAGAAAGAAAGAAAGAAAGAAAGAAAGAAAGAAAGAAAGAAAGAGAGTTTGATCATTTGCCAGATCCCCACAAGGAAAATGTAATGAGGAAGCCAGCAGGAATTCAAGGGAGGGAGGGAGAAAAGAAGGAAGGAAGGAAGGAAGGAAGGAAGGAAGGAAGGAAGGAAGGAAAGAAAGAAAGAAAGAAAGAAAGAAAGAAAGAAAGAAAGAAAGAAAGAAAGAAAGGAGAGTTTGATCATTTGCCAGATCCCCACAAGGAAAATGTAATGGGAAAGCCAGCAGGAATTCGAGGGAGGGAGGGAGGGAGGGAGGGAGGGAGGAAAGAAAGAAAGAAAGAAAGAAAGAAAGAAAGAAAGAAAGAAAGAAAGAAAGAAAGAAAGAAAGAAAGAAAGAGTGAGTTCTGATCATTTGCCAGATCCCTACAAGGAAAATGCAATGGGAAAGACAGCAGGAAGCCGAAAGTCACTCCCACTCCTATTGCTCACCTGTGATCCTTCTATTTCTCTATTTAGGTAAGAAAATACCTCAGAATGATGACCCAGTTGGGCACAGGATATCTAGTAATACTAGTAATATGACATTGATGTCTATTCCTACTAATAATATCTATACTTGGTCAATTATTTGTCTATTGTCACGAAGAAAACATTTTCCGCAAATTACTTTGCCTACATCCCATGAATATTTGAGATGACAAACCCCAGCTGAAAAACACCTACACGCTCACGAGAGCTCAGCATAATTTTCAAAGTGCTATAAGAATGACCTAGATATGAACTTTTTAACTTTCCGGGGCCTGCTTCAAACTACCTAGCAGCTGTTGTACATCTCGTTGGTGAGGAATGGTTATTATGTCCCTGTCAAGAAAGAGACAGAAGCATATCTGAAAAATCCCTCGACGGAGGTTTTATCAAGGTCTTTCATGCAAGTGAAAGAAATATCATTATCACTCTTCACAGGCGAGACAAATTTATTTTGGTTGATACGAGGAATGTTTGTTTTGTTGTCCATATCTATGAACCATTCTAAGTGCCTATGCCATTAAGGAGGAAAATAACAAGGTTTATAAATGAGGTCGCTTTCGAAGGCGAACGTTTTCACGTTGGAAAAAATGTGTAAAGTTGGGAATCGAATATGTTTCTTCGGTACCCCACAAATTAGCGAAGATTAGGGATGGGGAGCTGGATAACTCAGCCATTATTTATTTTTACTTTACATGAAGTGACACACTTCCAGAAGTGATATGTACCATTTCAGAAAAAACAAACAAACTGGGAACTGTTTTATGTTTGTTTTGATGGAAGGCTGAAAGCAGATCGTAGGATGTGGAAAAACAAAACATGTTTTCAAATTACAGGAAGACGGATTCCAGTTGAATGCCAGGCAAAATCCTCTGTTAGTAAGAGAACTTTTGACTCTGAAGCCTGTAACTCAACCGAACGGTGGTGGACCTTTCTTCATTGACTTGAGTCCAAGTGGAAGCTAAATTGCCATCAGTTTGTGATGCTACGTTTTGGATTCTTGCACTGAATGGAAGGTTGGAGTTGATGACCAATTTTATAATGTTGTGATTGTGTAGGCAACACAGACTCAGAAAATGACCAAGGAGAAGACCTGAAACCCATCTCTAATTTAACACAATCGTGACTTTTTTCTTCTTCATCATCGTTGCTTAAAATAAAAAGAAAAAACTCGTCAAAACTTCTAATCCCAAATGTCCTAAGGCTTACCTCTTTCTATCTTCAGTCAATCAGAATTTCCAGGGGATGGGAATTGTTGCTGTAGACCAGGGCTTTTCAACCAGTGGTACGGATACCACCTGTGGTACATTGGCACCTGGCAGGTGGTACACGACCATCCTAGAAAAGTGGTAGTGGGGGAGGGGAATGAGCTGAACCGGTGGCAGCACCGCACAAGCCTGAGCGAGAGATGGCTGGAGCTGCAGGGCTGTCAGGGCTCAGCGGAAGCCCCAGGATCAGTGCCGCTTTCCAGCTGATCGACGCTTCTTTGGGGCTGTCAGGGCTCAGCGGAAGCACCAGGATCAGTGCCAGGCTCCAGCTGGAGCTCGGTGCTGATCCTGGTGCTTCTGCTGAGCCCTGAAGAAGCACCAATCAGCTGGAAAGAAGCACTGATCCTGGCGCTTCCGCTGAGCCCAGAAGAAGCGCCGATTAGCTGGAATGTTGCAGCATCTCCAGGGTCTTGTGATTTACATTCAGATGCTTGGCAACTGATTCATATTTATGACGGTCACAGTGTCCCAGGGTCATGTGAAGTGACCAAAACCTGCTGCAACCACCCAGCAGACAGGGGGAATAAAAACCAAATACCCCCCACCTCATCCCCGCTGCCAATCCTCAACAGAAATGCTCACAATAATGGAAACGTCGGACAGGAGGAAGAGCACCGCCAGGTGGGCAGGTAGGTGTCTTGCTCAGCTGTGGCTTGGGGGGCACTTTTTTCAGTGCCATTGTAACATTTGAACAGTCACTAAGCGAACTGTTGTAAGTCGAGGATTACCTGTATTTTATCACTTTTTTCCTTTTTTTTTTTTGGTCATCAAGTTTTTGACACCTTGCTAGTCGACTGGTGGTACTCGGATATTGCCATATCCTAAAAGTAGTACAATGGGTGAAAAGGTTGAAAAGCCCTGTACACTGTAGACCACTCAAAATGTCTATTTCCTATAAATGCCTATTTAATCCTGACTTGTCCACACTAACAAATCCCATTTTAAATGAAGAATCTGTCAGAAAAGGTCACGTGCCACAGATAGTCTCCAATTTTCATTTCTAAATTATTATTGAAATGGGAGGGGGAGTGCAAAGAAGGTGCCGATTTCAATTTCAAGCACATTTTAAAAAGAAAATAATTTCTTTGCATTCTAGCTCATAAATACCAAACCTCTTAGCTATCAGCCTAACACAAATAGATTCCACCATAACAACAGATGAAGTGGAGAAATTATTTTCAGGCATTCTCTTCAAAGATTGTTCCTTGCCCCTTTTAAAGCATTCTAGTGTTGCTTTTCAGTTGTTGTTTTTTTTCTTTATCCTTCATCAGTTGATGCTATTTACATACTGGAATGTGATGTGTTTACCAAACAATTAGAATCAATCATCACTTTAATTAAATACCAATTCGAGAACATTGCTTCCAGCTATATGTGTGTGTAATTATTGCAATCAATAGAAGATGACTTTGAACAAAGAAGACAAATATAGCTGGCTAGGCAAATAGCCAATTTTTACCTCCAACACTCGCTTTTCTTCTCGTTTTGTTTTCCATCACAAGGAGATTGTTTTAGTCACTCTGCGAAGTGCCGTGGAAGGAAATTAATAACGATTGTCTTGCACACTGTCAAACTATGTTTGATTCTATGCTGTACCGTGAAAAAGCTATTGTGAGGATCTGCTATGTTGTACAGGCCCTGGAGACGTGCATTAAAACAGAATGAGAATGGCTGTCATAAAAGATAGTTTAATAAGGAGAAACTTATCTACCACCCAAAATACGATCCTTCTCTCTCTTAATTTTTACTCTTTATTTCTTTAGTTGCCCACAGTAGCAGCTGAGAACACAATGTGTGTCACGTGGTTCGTATCACGTCACAAAATATAGGATAACCACATTATATTTCATGACTTTCAAACCAGCAGATCAAACAGTGGGGGGGAGGGCAATTTAGCTAAATATGCCTGTTTGAGGGAATGCAGAATGAATGTGTCTATGTGGAGATTCTCAGTCATCCAGGTCATGGTTTGTCCCAAAGGTGCTTTTTCAAGAGGCATCTGGACTTTCTTTGCTTTTCCTTGAAGACGTTTCTTTGGCTCTGACTGGGTGGTGGGAGAATGGCAGGATTTAAATTCCTTGCAGTCATCTGATCATCAGTGCTCTTTCTGAGAATTGTTGATTCCATTCTCCACCATTCGGTCAGAACTGATAAAATTAAACTGCTCTGGGACTTCAGAATTCAAACAGACAAGCACCTGCAACATGACACCCCGGATTTAACAATTGTCGATAAGAAAGACAAAAAAGTCTGGATAGTGGACATGGCAGTGCCTGGAGACAGCAGAATAGACAAGAAAGAACTGGAGAAGATAACAAAATACAAAGACCTACAAATAGAAATAGAAAGACTGTGGCAAAAGCAAGCAAGGGTAGTACCAATAGTAATAGGCGCCTTGGGTGCAATCCCAAAACAATTGGAGCACCACTTGAACACCATTGGCATTGACAAATTCGCCATTAGTCAATTGCAAAAGGCGGCCTTACTAGGAACTGCTTCCATCCTGCGACGAGATCTGTAATACCATCAAACATCCACATCTGCCTATCCCAGGTCCTTGGGAAGGACTCGATAGGTAGACAAAAATGCCAAATCCAGTCTGTACTTCTGGCTGACTGTG
>NW_015386413.1:1049370-1062363 GCF_001527695.2 Protobothrops mucrosquamatus
AAGAAGAAGAAGAAGAAGAAGAAGAAGAAGAAGAAGAAGAAGAAGAAGAAGAAGAAGAAGAAGAAGAAGAAGAAGAAGAAGAAGAAGAAGAAGAAGAAGAAGAAGAAGAAGAAGAAGAAGAAGAAGAAGAAGAAGAAGAAGAAGAAGAAGAAGAAGAAGAAGAAGAAGAAGAAGAATGATGTTGAAAGGGACATTGGAGGTCATTAGTCCAACCTCCTGCTCAGGCAGGAAACCCTATACCATTTCAGACAAATGGCTGTCCTGTCTCTTCTTAAAAACTTCCAGTGTTGGAGCATTCACAGATACCAGTAAGGATTTTACAATTAAGAGGTGATGAATGATAACATTCTTGAATTTTCTTGGAGGTATCAAGGAGAACGGCTGGATTCAAAGGGCCAGAACTATACATCAGTAGACTTCATTTTTCTATTTGGTTTTAAGGACTCCATCAAAAAAAACCAGGCCTAGAACAAATGTTCATTTTTATGTGTTTTAGAGTTACTTAACACCAGCCCACTCTAAAAGATTCTGAGCAGTATATACAGCACAAAAATCAAAACTCAAATAAACAAGAGTAAAATAGAGCATAATATTTTAGATGGCACATTCACCTCAGTGGGGGGAAAAGAACATTTAGTGTCTTTCAGTATGCCGTACAAGGAAACCATGTGGGCATTGTTTGTGCTAGGAATTTTTTAAAAAAATATATTCTGTTTTTAATAGTACAAATTTTTTCCTGTTGTTCTGACCCTTTTCAACTCCATTCACTGGTTCTTGGCGATAGATAGATAACCTTTATTGTCATTTTTTACTGTGGGCACAATGGCACAGATTAAAAATGAAATTGCTTGCACTCAAAGTGTACACATACATAACGCACCTTTAAAACATCCTATATACAACATATGTATAGACCTACACCCTTACATATAAGTAACATATAAATATTAATCACTGTCCATCTTGAATACATAATGGAAGGAGGAAGCTTGAGAGTTCACAAAGTCAATACTGTATGGGACAAAACTGTGACTGAATCTGGATGTTCTGCTCTGGATACCACGGAGCCCCCTCCTCCCAGAAGGTAACAAAGAAAACAGATGGTGAAGAGGAGGGGTACATCCCAGACAATCCTGCGGACCCTGCTCAAGCAACGCTTCTGTGACATGTCCTGGATGGAAGGGAGGGAACTGCCAATTCTTTTCTGCTGTCCTCACCACTTTCTGCACCGCCTTCCTGTCTGAAGCTGTGATGCTTCCAAACCAGACTGTGATGCTGTATGACAGGATGCTCTCGATCGTCTCTCTGTAGAAAGTGGTGAGGACAGGGGAAGGAAGATGTGCTTTTCTCGTGCGATGCAGAAAATGCAGGCGCTGCTGTGCCCGCTTCACCAGTTTCTCACTGTTGAGTGACCAAGCCAGCCTACTTGTTAACTGCACACCCAGGAATTTGATGCTGGTAACCATCTCCACAGGCGAATCATTAATGCACAGAGGAGTGTGGCTGTGCCTGCCTTTTCTGAAATTGACAATGATCTCTTTAGTTTTTCCAACATTTAAAACTAAGCTGTTTTTCTTACACCAGTTCACCAAACCCTCTACCTCCTTGCGACAAGTACCCTCATTGTCATCTTGAATAAGGGCCACAACTGTTGTATCATCTGCATACTTCACAATATGGCTGGTGGCAAACCTAGCACTACAGTCATGGGTCAACAGGGTGAACAGCAGTGGACTTAGGACGCAGCCTTGGGGAGAACCTGTGCTCAAGAAAATGGTGTTAGAAATATTAGTCCCAACTTGCAGCATACATAGTGGTTTCTGTGCTATAGTTTTGTTTTTTGTTTTTGTATTTTTAATTTTCAAGATAGTCGTTCTTTCTTCAGCACCATTAAAATAATC
The DNA here is from genome assembly GCF_001527695.2 of Protobothrops mucrosquamatus. Taxonomy (NCBI): domain Eukaryota; kingdom Metazoa; phylum Chordata; class Lepidosauria; order Squamata; family Viperidae; genus Protobothrops; species Protobothrops mucrosquamatus. Next base: position 1,051,272 of record NW_015386413.1, read on the forward strand.
ACAGCAACTGCTGCTAAAGTAGACAATTTTGTTCCCTGTTTAACCTTGAATACATCCCTGGCTTTGTTGGACCGAATGCCCCAATTGACAAAATAGAGGCAAAATATATATATTTGAAGCAGCAATTCAGTTACCGAGATTTCCCAGAGCAAATGTTAAGTGTCAGAACAACAGAGCTAACCAAGTATGTGGTTTAAGGCCTCATCGGAGAAAAATAGAATCTATGACAAAGGCAGAAAATGATTCCAATTAAATGTAGGAATAACGTCTACCTGGCGGATGCCATTTCAATAGACTGTAACTTTATCAATCAAAATGAAAGTTGAGCAAAACAGTCTATTTTGAGACAACAACAAGAAGAAAAAAGAATTAACCAATTTTCACTGTTTGGAACCTTCATATATCAGTAATAGATACTATTTGCCTCCTCCTGCTGTTGCAGCTTTTTAGACTTTTGATAAAATACCCTGGATGCGGTTGCTGTGGTTACAACAACATTTCCGAATGACTTTTGTTTTATCATAATTGCTATATGTTAATTTATAAACAGCTGAGCCCAGCCTTCTCCTTCTAGCATCATAAGAGACAAGGCTGAGTCTCCAGAAAACTCACCAACAATATCCAAGTGCTTTCTTCTCTCTGGAGAGAGAAGTTATGTTTTTGCTATGTGTGTGTTCTTGCACTTTGTTGTGTGTGTTTTTTTTAAAGGAACGATGTTCTCAAGGATTCATAAGAAAAGAAAATGGAGAAGGGGACAAATGTCTGGTAGGAGCAACAGAGGAAACAGTCTTATCTTTGGACAAGGTAAACTGTTTGGCTCAAAAAGCAAATAAACCTTCTAAGGTTAAGAAAACTCTTCTCCAATGTAGGGTCAACTAGACCTTTGAGAATTTCATCCCCATGTTCTTCCTCCAGAGAGATAAGTATAGTCACATATAAGCAACTAGAACTCAAAATATACCACCAAACATACTGTTGTGAGTCCATGCCAGCCACTGGACTCGGCAGCTGAGTCCGGGGAATCAGAGGAGAAGGAGGAGGGGCCTGGAGAGCCATCTGAGTCAGAGGACAGCCTGGCCCTTCCAATCATGCTCAGGTTGAGACCCAGCTATGCAGGGAAGCTGAGTCAGACTCTGAGGACTCACAGCTGGAAGATGCCACAGACGCTCGCAAACGCAGACAGGCAACAAGAGCAGGACAGATGGAGGCAATGGTGCGACTCCAAGGGGGGAGGAGAAGGCATTGAGAAGCCATGCCTTGGGGCTGCATAATAAAAAGGGAAGGTATGGGTGGTGCTGGTTGCTGAAGGCAACCGTTGCAAAAGACTCAAGTTTCATGGAATCCTGTTTTGTTTGCCTTGCTTGTGAACAATTCTCCGTTTGGTGTTTTGTTTGCTTTTGCTTTTGGGACATTTTGCAGGTCTGTACCTAACTAATAAAAGGGGTTTGTTTTCCCTGCATTTCCAGCCCACTTGTTAAAAGAGGGGTTTGTCCTTGTGAATTAACAAGGACTCACATAGGCTGGGACAGAACACATACTGGGTCTGTTGCTATATGTAAGATGGTAGGAGATAAGCTTGTAATGCAATGGAAACAATTCCAAATTTACTTATTTGTTTTATTACATTTGTACAGCAACCCCTCACTTAAGGGATTCTGTCCCTTTGCAGTTCAATGGCTCCATCTAGGTGGCTTAGAACAGGGGTACCCAAACCCCAATCCATGGACTAGTACCGGACTGCAGCATGCCAGCAACCGGTCCACACAAACAAGCAAAGTCCCATCCATGGAATGCAGGCAGCACACAAAACCACGCACCCTCCGTTCCGCGGAAAAACCTCTCTACACGGAACTGGTCCCTTGTGCCCAAAAGGTTGGGGACCTCTGGCTTAGAAAGCTTAACCAAATAACTCTTAATTTGGATCTTGCTCCAGATGAAATGGTTCAAAACGGATTTGCAAATCCTCAAATGCAGGAACTTGATGGGAATTTCTCCTTGTCCTATATTATACTTCTCTGTTGGAAGCACTGAAGCGCTTCTGCGGTGAAAGGATCAGCTGGTGACTTCAAGAGTTGCCCAGGAAACACTTCATTGGGGGCTCCTTTTGTGTCCCTGTTAAGTTGCCCACCAGAGTGGTACCCATCTATCTACTGTGGTTGCCTGCTTTGAAACTGCTGGGTCAATAGGAGCTGGAGCGAATGACGAGAACTCACCCCATCCCAGAGCAGCAAGTCTCAAACACAAGCCTGCCGATCATCAGCCCAGCGTCCTAACCTCAAGATGGACAGCAATTAATATTTATATGTTACTTATATGTACGGGTGTAGGTCTATACATATGTTGCATATAGTATGTTTTTAAATGTGTGTTATGTATGTGTACACTTGAGAGCAAGCAACTAAATTTCATTTTTAATGTGTGCCGATGTGCCCACAGGAAAAAAAAATGACAATAAAGGTTATCATTATCATTATAACTAGTTAGCATCCTAACTTTGTCCTAACTTCTATCTTATAGCATTCCCTTACATCCTGCTAGGTGGCGAGTTCCACTTTAATTGTTTGGGACCGTCTCCATCGACGAATGGGATGGAATAATGTTTATCCAAATCCCCGAATCTGCTGGAGAAGGTCTTAGGATGAAGTCTAAGGCTAAGCAGAAGAAAATGGATTGACCTTTTAATTCCTTTGGATGGAAACCAATCAAAGAGAGAAGCAACCTAGAACTAAGAAGAAATTTCCTGATAGTTAGAACAATTAGTCAGAGGAACAACTTGCCTCCAGAAGTTGTGAATGCTCCAACACTGGAAGTTTTTAAGAAGAGATTGGACAACCATTTGTCTGAAATGGTATAGGGTTTCCTGCCTAAGCAGGGGGTTGGACTAGAAGACCTCTAAGATCCCTTCCAACTCTGTTATTCTATTCTATTCTATTCTATTCTAGTCTAGTCTAGTCTAGTCTAGTCTAGTCTAGTCTAGTCTAATCTGTAATTCTAGTCTAGTCTAGTCTAGTCTAGTCTAATCTGTAATACTATTCTGTTCTGTTCTGTTCTGTTCTGTTCTGTTCTATTCTATTCTATTTGATTCGATTCGATTCGATTCGATTCGATTCTAGTCTAGTCTAGTCTAGTCTAGTCTAATCTAGTCTATTCTATCTTCATTCCTTCTATTCTATTCTATTCTATTCTATTCTATTCTAGTTAGTCTAGTCTAGTCTGTAATTCTATTCTACTCTATTCTAGTCTATTCTAGTCCAGTCTAGTCTTTAATGGAATACACCAGTCTTAACCATAATTGGAATTTGTTCCCAGTTAGTTAGCAAATATCCACTCATTCAAATGCCAACTAACAACAGACTTGCTAAGTGTGACATGCTCATGAAAGTTACCACTGAGGTAATAATATATTTCTTTAGTTTGTCAGTTTCAACTCGCATGATTTGTTTAGACAAAAATATCCATGGGAGAAAGAGGGAAAAAAATCCCACATTAAAGAAATGCTCAACATAATATTTCTCTGCCTATAAGAATGTTCAAAAATATTGTTCGATTGCCATTTTAATGTAAATGTATCTAATTCACATTCCACAGACCAACGGCAGAGTCAAAACAAAGTTGTCCTTTGGTATTTGCATTTCTCAAAATGATTAGCTCTCAAGTCAAAAAATATACCGTATACAAAGCTGTGTATATTACAGGGAAGTTTACACAATAGTATAAAGAAGGATTTTATATTTTAAAAAAAAGTTTTCTTGCAAAAGGAGAGAGAGGGAGAGAGGGAGAGAGGGACTTGCATGCAAACAAAGCAGAGAGGAAATGAACATGACCAAAGCATACACATCTTTGTCTAGACAGCACAAAACACCACAAACAGATGCAGAAACCAGAGGAGAGAAATGTAAGATTAAACCAAAGCAATTAAACCAAAGCAATAATGATAGAAGCTAGATATCAGTGGAGATTCTCAGTCATCCAGGTCGTGGTTGTCCCAAAAGTGCTTTTTCAGGAGGCAACTGGACTTTCTTGTTTTTCTTTGAAGACATTTCGCTTCTTGTCCAAGAAGCTTCTTCAGCTCTGACTGGATGGCGGGGAATGGAAGGATTTATACTCCTTCAAGACAGCTGGTCATTTGCATTCTTTAAGAGAGTCGTTGAAGCCTTTTGGAGGTTTACCTGTGTACTCAGGGTCACCTGAATAGAGCAAATGTATGCACAGACAACACAGACTCACCCCCAACAGCCTGCACCTGCCTCCAGCAGTGAAGGGACCCAGAGCAGAAAACATCCTGAAGCCAAAAAGGCTCCACACCCATTTGCACCACTCAGGTCATCCTGTGGACAAAGGTAAACCTCCAAATGGCATCAATGTCTCTCTGAAAAAAAGGCAAATGACCAGCTGTCCAGTCTGAGCAGAGGGCTGGACTAGAAGACTTCCAAGATCCCTTCCAGCAGTCCAGTTGCTTCTTGAAAAGACACCTTCGGGGATCTTCAGAACAAGTTCTCCTTCTCAACGCAAATATAATGCAATCATGATTAGCAGTTCATCACCAGCGCAAATCATCTTGTTGAAGAAAAATCTTCATCAGGGTCAAGTCCAAGCCAGGAATAAACAACATGGAGACTGCTTTAGAAAGAAGTTTGTAGTTTATTGAAAAGGAGAGCCAGACAGAAAGATGGCTTTGGGAAAAAAAGGTGACCACATGTAGCAGGGAGTGGGTTTTTATACCTTCTGGGGTCTTGAGGTTGTTTCCTGTTCCTGTTTTGAGGCTTTGTATTTCCTGTGTCATGTATTTTGACCTGAGTCTTAGTGTGCCTTTCTGGTATTCTGATGGTGGTGGGTTAATCCTATTACATTTCCTGTCCTTAGAATTTGAATGTAGATTTTAAGAGTTTTTGTCTTCCTAATTTCTTCATTTTGTAGCTGGAAGGCTCCAACTTTCCTCAATGGATTATTACATCTGCATTTCTAAAAGCTGGTTTCTGCTGAGTTGTCTGGCTGGGTGTGAGTGTGTTTGGATAGGTTTCTGCCTTTTTAAAGATCTTCTCCATTATTCCTTTGGGGAAATATATTTTGCCTTTTTAATATTCCCCAAAATATTTCTTTCTCTGGATTCTTCCCACGGTCTGTAGATGCCAGAGCTGAAGCAAAGAAAGCTTCAACAGATATAGGGTGCAAGGATCATACCTTCTGGAAGTATCTCTCTCTTTTTTTTCTTGTGTTTTGACTTTGCACCTGCTACACAATCTCCCGAAAATGTTTGTGTGGGTTAAAGAGTTGCAGACAGATCCTTGGGGGGGGTGGGCAACTTCATGCTCTTTGAAGCAGCTTCATGCCCTCAAAGCTGAAAGGATACGCAGCCCCGGGAGACAGAATTTTGCAGCTACAACTGCAGGGAGAAGAAAGACTTTGTTGAAATTCCAGTTCCGATCGTTTGTCGATTCCCTCACCAAAATGGCAGGCTAATTTTTCAAGCCAGGCAAATAAAAATTCTGGGTTTTTTTTTATCAACACTCCCCCTCCGAAACGTTAAGGACACATTTTTCCTTTAATTTTCTTTTTGTTATTTGTACAATCTCCCTTTTAGCCACAAGCTGATAGCTTTGGGGGGTCTCCACAGACTTAAACCTTAATTCCATGTTTGAATTCCTCCTGGTTTGGCGAAGCATATTCTGAAATCCCTTAATTTTATTAGAAGGTGGAAAGTCTTCTGACCTGCTCCGTATTTGCCATGCTCCGGCTGGTTAGTTAGTCATCCATGTTTACAAGCCATTTCTTTGCTTGGCCGCACGTATTGATAAATAATTTCACCCTCCCCACCACCACCACCACCACCACCCCTGTTCCCTGTGTTTGCAAGAATGTCTGGGCAACGGTTCTTCTCCCCATGAATGCCTCTGTGGTAAGCTGCACGCTAGCGAAGAATTTGCATCGCTAATGTGGCTCTCTGTGTGTCAGAAGAGTTCTCTCGCCTCCCGCTTCTCCCAGTAACCGTTTTCCTCTTTGAAGATTAGAAGGACATGATGCCAAGCATAGCAAAGAAAGAGAGAGATGAGAGACAGCCAATATACGTCTCTCTCTCTCCCTCCCTCCTTCCCTCTTTCTTTCTTTTTCTTTCTTTCATTCTTTCTCTCTCGTTCTCTCTTTGCTCTTTCTCTGTCTCACTCTTTCTCTCCTTCTCCCTTTCTTTCTTTCATTCTTTCTTTCTTTCCTACTTTTTCTTTCTTTCTTTTTCTCTTGTTTTCTCTTTTGCTCTCTCTTTCTCACTCTTTCTTTCATTCATTCATTCTTTCTTTCTTTCTCTCCCTCTCCATTTCTTTCTTTCTTTCTCTTTCTTTCACTCTCTTTCTCTCTGTCTCATTTTGTCTTTTGCTCTCTTTCTGTGTCTCACTCTTTCTTTCTTTCTTTCTTTCTTTCTTTCTTTCTTTCTTTCTGTCTTTCTCATTCTCTCTTTTGCTCTCTCTCTCTCTCTTTCTTTCTCTGTCTCACTCTCCCTTTCTTCCCTCCCTCCCTCCCTCCCTCCTTTCTTTCTTTCTTTCTTTCTTTCTTTCTTTCTTTCTTTTTTCCTTCCTTCCTTCCTTCCTTCCTTCCTTCCTTCCTTTCTTTCTTCCTTTCTTTCATTTCTCTCTCTCTTTCTCTCTGTTTATTTTTCTCTCTTTCTCTGTCTCTTTCTCTTTCTCTCTCTCTCTCTCTCTCTCTTTATTTCTCTCTCTCTTTCTCTGTCTCTGTCTGTCTCTCTGTCTGTCTCTGTCTCTGTCTCTCTGTCTCTTTCTCTGTCTCTGTCTCTCTGTCTCTCTGTCTCTGTCTGTCTGTCTCTGTCTCTGTCTCTCTCCCCCCCTTCAGTTTACAGTCTCCTTGTGCTGCTTTTGTTTCCTGTCATATTTATGACAAAGGGAGCGGTCATGGCTGGTGGAAAGCAGAAGACGCAATCCCTATCTTGCCTACAGTGAAGCAAAATGTGTACCCACGTACTGCATTTCCTGGATTTAACCCTTTGTCAAAACAGTGACAGCAGCTTCACCCCATCATGATCCTGTGGTATATGGGGGTGATGCCATCCTGCACCCAGAGAAGGGGAAAAGCTCAGCACAGTGAAACTCTCAGTATCTACCTCCCACCTTTGATCCCACATGCTATGACTTTTTTCTACTCAATGATGTTTCCAAGAAAATCTGTTTGCAGGGATAAGAAGCAGTCTGAATGCTAGCTTGGGACTTTTCTGGTCAAGTTGTCCTGTGCATCCATTTTAATCAGATGACTAGTTCCCATTCAGTCATATAGGAGTTTTATTGAATCTATCAGTTCTAGGTGTCTATGGAGATTCTCAGTCATCCAGGTCATGGTTGTCCCAAAGATGCCTTTTTTCAGGAGGCAACTGGACTTTCTTGTCTTGAAGATGTTTCGCTTCTCATCCAAGAAGCTTCTTCAGCTCTGACTGGATGGTGGGGAATGGAAGGATTTATATACTCCTCACAGACAGCTGGTCATTTGCCTTCTTTTAGAGAGTCATTGAGGCCACCTGGAGGCTCATCTGTATCCTCAGGGTCACCTGAGTGGTGCAAATGGGTGTGAAGCCTTCTTGGAACTGCTGAAAGGACCATGTTGTAGATTGGAGATGAATGATGATTCTCTCTGAAAGAAGGCAAATGACCAGCTGTCTGCAAGGAGTATAAATCCTTCCATTCCCACCATCCAGTCAGAGCTGAAGAAGCTTCTTGGATGAGAAGCAAAATATCTTCAAAGACAAACAAGGAAATCCAGTTGCCTACTCCTGAAAAAAGCACCTTTGGGATATCAGTTCTAGGCTGCAAACTCTGCATGGCTACTAACTAAAGTACAATGTTCCATCTAATGATTATCTAAGTTCCCCCAACTAAGAGAGGACTAGGATATTTTCACCACTTCTATTCCAGTCTGACAGTTTGGGAGGGAGGGGGGTGCTTAAAATAACCCAATGAGCCTCCTTGGCTGAGGGTGGGGCTGATCACCACAATGCCAGACTATATCATACCCGCTCTCTTACAATTTGAATGCAGATTGTTGATTAAAATCAAGTTGAGGGTGAAAAATTAAAACTATCATGCTGTCCCACCAGGCTTCATAACCATGTCTGGGATTCTCTGCCTACCATTTTTTTAAAAAAAAAACAGAACAAAAACCCTAATCTCATGAATGTTGATATTTTGAGTTTAGCCTTAAGAGAGCCAGCCAAGGTAAAATTGTAACCCTTTTGCAATAAATCTACATAAATGTTTTGAAACAAGGCTATAATTCCCTTTGAAGGACATGCTGACACAACACCTGCATGGGTGTGTAGATGGATGGATGGATGGATGGATGGATATGTGTATGTATGTATGTATGTATGTATGTATGTATGTATGTATGTATGTATGTATGTATGTATGTATGTATGTATGTATGTATGTATGTATGTATATGTGGGGGATGGATAGATTGATGGATAGATGAATGGATGGATGGCTGGATGGATGGATGGGTGTGTGGATGGATGGATGCATAGATACATAGATGCATGGGTGGGTGGGTGGGTGGGTGGATGTGTGTGTGTGTGTGTGTGTGTGTGTGTGTGCAGTGCTTTTTGTCTAAAAAAAAGGTGCCGGAACTCACACACGTCATACAACCCGCCTTGCCTACCCTACAAGGTGCCAGAACTCCGTTCTGGGCGTTCTATGAGAAAAAAGCCCTGTATGTATGTGTATGTGGGTGGATGGATGGATGGATGGATGGGTAGGTGGATGGATGGATAGATGGATGGATGGGTAGGTGGATGGATGGGTAGGTGGATGGATGGATGGATGGATAGATGGATGGATGGATGGATGGGTAGATGAATGGATGGATGGATGGATGGATGGGTGGGTGGATGATGGACAGACAGATGGACGGATGGAAGAATTCATCTGAATCTGCCAATCCCCTTACAAATGGGAGGGAAAGCGCTTGAAATAAAAAGAATTCAAAAACGGGAGAAAGACCAATAAACAGATTAGTAACTTCCAAAGAGGGCACTGTAAGCTTCAACGCTCTTAGAACTTTGAACCTAATAAACAGATTCGACCAGGTTTGTCGGGCTGAACTACAGTATCTTTTCCCGTTTTTTTCTGCCCTGTTTTTTCTTTACCAGACATATGGAAGGGAAGTATAACCCAGCTCTCATATGGCGGGGAACAACCGTTTCCCGTTCAGAATACATGGGGCTACTCACTCGTGCCTTGTGCAAGCAACCGGATTTTTATTTTTATCATTGTATTATTTTATTTTTATTATAATTTTTAGATTTTTATTGATTTACTCCTGATGCAAAAGACTAGAGGCCGGCCCATGTGAAACTGACAGTCTTGAGCATCCCTCGTTGCAAACTGAGTTTAGTTCTCCTGTTAAGCTCTGGTGGGTGATTGATTGCCCCCCCCTCCCCATTCTGTGGTCTCTGGCAGCCGTCAAGAGCAAGAGGTTTATTATGCCACTGGTGGGGCTCTGCCTGATAAGACTGACGGAAGTGTTCAGTCTGGTGAACTGTAACTCATGCAGCAGGCCTTCTGGAGTGCAGGATGACTGTCCCTTAGGCACCCGTGTGGTGTGAAGGGCCGTGAAGGGTGTAAGCACGCTGGAATTGGAGTAAAGTTATTGACTGTGACCAGTTGACAGATAGGTCAATGAGGATTATGACAAGAGCCAGGGGCTCACATTGAGATGATCACTGCGGCGTGTCTTCAGCCCGCCGGACAACAAAATGGGGACTTGATAGCCCTCTGTATCTTTGCAAATGCCTTGAAATTTCATTCTCAGAGCATGCCTGACTCTCTCTCTCTTTTTTTCCCACAATTGCATTCCCTCTTAGGAGCTTCATCCTGACATTTCATGCCTTGTGTATTTTTATAAGCGGAGAAACATCAAGTAGGGTCTTTACGGCCTATTTTCTGCCTGTTTTTCCTCCGCGCCAAAGGAGCAGCCCGGAAACAAAGGAACAGGGCCAGTGAAGTCAAACGAAGGGGTAGGCCTGCCTCGCAGGCGTTGTTTAAAAGAGGGGAGAGCTCGGGAGAGGATCGAACGCTCCCCACCCTCGGATGTTTCATGGTGCTGACCGATGTTAAGGTCATAAACTATCACACCGCAGGGAAGAAATGGAAAATTGGAGGGAGGGAGGGAGATTGAACACTGTGAATTCTCAAAGGGAAGCAGAGAAAGTAACTTAGCGCACGGGTTTCTATAAACTGTGATGCATCTAAATAGCTAACCACATACCCCGAGCCGGAAACCGCCCGCCCCCCAAATTCTCAGATTAAGCAACTTTTAAACTGCTTCTCTTAAGTCACAATAGAGATTTTTGCAGAGAGCCTTTATTGGTTTATTTTGCAAACTTCCTAGAGCAGTGGTGGCGAACCTATGGCACGGGTGCCAGAGGCGGCACTCCGAGCCTTCTTGTGGGCACGCGCGCCATCGCCCCAGTCCTAGGCCTTCAGCTGGGTTTTATAAAACCTTTTCGCTTTAGGCCTCCGCCGCCGTGTGCAAAAAAAAAAAAAGTTCAATCAATCAGTCAATGTCAACTTCTTGCGGGGAAAAAAGATCTTGCAAAGTTGGAATTAATTGATTGAACTTTTTAGTCCCACCCAGTCTGCCATTACCACTGCAGCCACGCCCAGCCAATGGGCCACGCCCAGCCAATGGCCACACCCACCCGGCACCCGACGATACATAAATGGGTTTTGGGTTGCAATTTGGGCACTCGGTCTCTAAAAGATTCGCCATCACTGTCCTAGAGGGTGTCAGTGAGTATAGAGAAACGAAAACTAATATCAGAGTAATCAGTGTGGTACAATTTTCACCGGTGCACCTTGGATACATGCCCATAATCAAGTAGAGCAGGGGTCCCCAAGCCCCAGTCCGTGGACCAGTACTGGGGCCGTAGCATGCCAGCAACCAGTCCACACAAACAAGCAAAGCCCCATCCATGAGATGCAGGCAGCACACAAAACCACGCACCCTCCGGTCCATGGAAAAACCTCTCTCCACGGAACCAGTCCCTGGTGCCCAAAAGGGTGGGGACCTCTGAACTAGAGTTCTGCAAAGGTGCACT
>NW_015386413.1:1062463-1076972 GCF_001527695.2 Protobothrops mucrosquamatus
CCGGAACGCGGCGGAACCGCGTTCCGGCACCTTTTTCCGGGCCGGCCGCACCGGAAATAGCCCCTCCCACACCGGAAATAGCCCCTCCCAAATTTTACTTGCATTCCTGTTCTCTAAAGGGGCGGTCCTAGGGTTTGATGAGGGCGTGGCCAGGTTTGAGTTCCGCCACCTTTTCTCCGAGAAAAAAAGCCCTGACTGGAACAATACAGTTTTGACAAGGAGAAGGGGTGATAACATACTCCAGGCGGGGTGTGTTCCTGTCAAATCCAAGGAACCCAGAAGGACACAAGGCGTTGCTTCTTTATTGTTTCTTCTCTTTGGCAAGAATCTTGTCAGACTAAAGCACTAAGCTGCGTATCTATTACAGATATGAGTCTATGGAGAGTCTCAATAATCTGGGTCCTGGTTGTCCCAAAGATGCTTTTCCAAAAGGCAACTGGACTTTCTTGTTTTTCTTTGAAGACGTTTCGCTTCTCACCCAAGAAGCTTCTTCAGCTGACTGGATGATGGGGAGAATGGCAGGATTTATACTCCTTGCAGACAGCTGGTCCTTTGCCTTTTTTCAGAATTATCATCTATCTCCAATCTACAACACAGTCCTTTCAGCAGTTCCAAGAAGGCTCCACACCTATTTGCACCACTCAGGTGACCCTGAGGACACAGGTAAACCTCCAAGTGGCCTCAACAACTCTCTGAAAGAAGGCAAATGACCAGCTGTCTGCAAGGAGTATAAATCCTTCCCTTCCCCACCATGCAGTCAGAGCTGGAAGAAGCTTCTTGGATGAGAAGAGAAACATCTTCAAAGAAAAACAAGAAAGTCCAGTTGCCTCCTGAAAAAGCATCTTTGGGACAACCTGGATGATGGAGAATCTCTGTAGACAAAATATGGTCAGTTTTTTTAAATTTAAGGCAATCTTCAGAGCATGGGCCAAAGTCACAAAGTCATGTTTGCTTTAGCTATCAGCCACTGCAGTAACCACATAGATCGTTTATCTAAATTTCTCCGATTGTGATAAAAGGGATCTTCCCAGCTCCCCTCATTACGTTTTCATATTGAAATGTACCAATGTTTTTTATGACGTGGACTTAAATTTTGCCGCAGAAAATGATTCCCTGTCCTCTTTTTTTTTTGCAGACAGAGTTAGGCTTCCGACTAAAAAAAATTTAACAAACATTTGGTATGCGTTTCTGCAGACCAAATTTTGATTCACATAAAACTGTCATTCATTTCGTCTGAGGACAATCTTTGGAAGACAATGGCTACCTTGGGAAGGCAAGTGATTTCAAATAAAGGAAGTCGAGAAATAAAAAATAAATCTTCTTAAGAATATTGCTTTGCTGCTCTAAATTCCCAAGAATCTTGGTCTTAACGTTACTCGGTAGAAACTCAACCCTTTCACATTCAAATTGGATCCCCACTGCTTATTTCTGAATTATAAACATGCTAGCAAAGTTAGTCCAACACATTCCTTCTCTAAGCAAATAGAGAATATTCCTTTTCTTGGGAATAGAGATTATAGAGAAATTTATTCAAGTCACCTGAATTTACTTACTTACTTACTTACTTACTTACTTACTTACTTACTTACTTACTTACTTACTTACTATTCCATTTCTTTCCTTTTTCCATTTCCTTTCTTTTTTCCTTTCTTTTTCTATTTCCTTCCTTCCTTTTTTCCTTCCTTCCTATTTTAGTTCCTTTCTTCCTTCTTTCCTCTTCCATTTCTTTTGTTCTTCCATTTCCTTCCTTCATTTTTTTCTTTTTTTCCTTCCTTCCTATTTCATTTCCTTCCTTCTTCCACGTCCTTCCTTCCCATTTCATTTTCTTCCTTCTTTCCTCCCTCCCTTCCTATTCCACATTCTTCTTTGTTATTCCATTTCCTTCCCTTCCTTTCTTTCTTTCTCTCTTTCCTTTTTTCCTTTCCCCCCCACCTCTTCTCATTTATACGACAGCCTTAAATACCAGGTTTTGTGCTCTCTGTATTTAAATGAGAGCTGAGCCAATCACAATATGCCCTCAGGTCACTACTTATATTCCAGTCTATGAATAAAGGACCAGTATGACTCCACTATATATATATATATAAAAAAAAAAAACCCTCCAGTTAAGCAAAACACTGCTTCAATTTTCTCCCTATTTTTTACTATTCATCTCAGAGTTTAATTTTGAAAATCAATTTTGAAAGCTCTGACTCTTTCATTTGAGCTCCTCATACAACCTTTGCCTTTGTTGAGATTTCCTTTTCAATATTAATGTTCTGGTGAGCATAAAGGTCTTTGTTCATATCCCAGCCGCCCCTCCATTATTCTCAGACTGGGATATACAGTATTTTGAGCAAAAGCAGTCTTGTGTCGTCCCAGCAAGCATCCTTACTTTTCAGCATCCTTAAAACAAAACAGCCCTGCAATTTTACTCTATCTAGAGATCAGTTATAAACAATTTGCCTGCACAGGAAGCAAAAATGGATTTCTGCCACCGAGGTGCATCTAGCAATATTCTAATATACAGTCTGGGGTCACGCTAGCAATGGATTAACCATTGTGCTACTCTACAGAATATGGTCGGAATGCTGAGTGTTCTAAGATAAGACACCCAGACACAAACTGAGCAATGTGATACACGCAGTAGAGTCCGGTGAGACGTGTGCAGATCTGTACACTGGAGAAACAAAACTACCACTTCACAAACGCATGACACAACATGGGCAGTGTTGGGATTCAGCCGGTTCGCACCACTTCGGCAGAACCGATAGCTAATCTTTTGTTGCCCAGGCCCAGAATGGACTTCCGGAAGCAGCATCCACACAGAGAACCGGTTGTTCCCACATTTGAATCCCACCACTCCTTCCTTCCTTCCTTCCTTCCTTCCTTCTTTCCTTCTTTCCTTCCTTCCTTCCTTCCTTCCTTCCTTCCTTCCATCCTGTGGTAAGATTCAGGCAGTTCGCACCACTTTGGCAGAACCGGTAGCTAATTTTTTGTAGCCCAGGCCCAGAATGGACTTCCAGAAGCGGCATCCATGCAGAGAACCAGTTGTTCCCATATTTGAATCTCATCACTGACCATAGGAGAACAAACGCATCAGGACAAGATTAGCACTCCATCTGCATTTGAAAAACAATGGCCACTCCTTTGAAGTCCACATTCTGGACAGAGAGGACTGCTGGCTTGAAGGAGGGATTAAAGAGACCATCTACATCAGGCATGTCAAACTCACGACGTCGCGCAACGTATCGCAACTTTTTCCCCATTGCCGGCAATGGGTTGGGCATGGTTTTGGTATGATGCATCCGGCCCGTGGTCGGCAGTTTGACATGCCTGACCTACATTAAGACTGAACAGTCCTCTCTCAACAGAGGGGAGGGGGGGATATGACACCACCTATCTCCTGTTTACAGCACAGTCCTTTCAGCAGTCCTGAGAAAATTCCACACTCATTTGCACTATTCAGGTGACCCTGAGGGCATAGATAAACCTCCAAGAGGTCCCAATGACTCTCAGGAAGAGTGCTAATGACCAGATGACTGCAAGGACTATAACAACCATTTTCCACCATTCATTCAGAACTGAAGAAGCTTCTTGGATGAGAAGTGAAACATCTTGAAGTGGGAAAAAAGTCCAGGTGCCTCTTGAAAAAATACCTTTGGGACTGAGTGTTCTACTACATAACGATTAGAATTATAGAAGACAAGACTTGGAAGGGACTTTAGTGCCAAGAAGCCAAAAAGCATTCAGCTCCATTTGAAATTCTCCAGCAAGACAGAAAACTTTCCTATTCTGATCAGTAAGAGGAGAGTTAACTGAGGAATAGAATAGAATAGAGTAGAGTGGAGTAGAGTAGAATAAAGTAGAATAGAATAGAATAGAATAGAATAGAGTAGAGTAGAGTAGAGTAGAGTAGAGTAGAGTAGAGTAGAGTAGAGTAGAGTAGAGTAGAGTAGAGTAGAGTAAAATAGAATAGAATAGAATAGAATAGAATAGAATAGAATCTGGAAGGGACCTTGGAGGTCTTCTAGTCCAGCCTCCAAGCCTTCTTCTCAGGTTGTTCTTGTAAAGAGCGTTTGGAGCTTTCCATTGGAAAAACCAAACAGCCTTTATGTAAGAGGATGACCCAGCACAAGAGAAGCAACCCACAAAACCAGAATCAGCAGCATATCTTCATTTAAAAGTAAAAAGACATTCTTCTGAGGACCATAACCACAGGTTCACCAGGGAAGCCACCCTTAAGGACCCACCTAAGAGAAGGATTTAAGGATAATGACCAGAAGATCTCCAAGATCCCTTACAACACTTTGATTCTGTTATTTAGATGTTGGGATGGAAGGATATTGTGGTGCAATTTGCACTACAGTGTCTCTGGTCTTATGGTGTCACTTTCTGTGTTTTGTTGAGGATGATATTACTGTATCTTGCATCTCCCTAGTTATGTGAAAGCCAGCATCATATTTCTGGTTAGTCTTCCTTTTGGCAACCCAATTATAGCCAGCATCTCTTTTCTAAAACATACCGTATGAAGAACGATTGCAGGAATTGAGTATGTCTAGTTTAATGAAAAGAAGGGCTGGGGTGACATGATAGCAGTGTTCCAATATCTCAGGGGCTGCCACAAAGAAGAGGGGGTCAACTTATTTTCCAAAGCACCTGAGGCCAAGACAAGAAACAATGGATGGAAACTAACCAAGGACAGAAGCAACCTAGAACTAAGGAGAAACTTCCTAACAATGAGAACATTGCCTTCAGAAGTTGTGGGCACTCCATCATTAAAGGCATTTAAGAAGAGACTGGACAGCCACTTGTCTGGAATGGTAGAGGGCCTCCTGCTTGAGCAGGGGGCTGGACTAGAAGACCTCCAAGGTCCCTTCCAAATCTGAATAGCTTCCCTCCAGAAGTTGTAGGTGCTTCACCAGTGGAGGTTCTCAAGAAGAGGTTGGACAGCCACTTGTCTGAAGTGGTAGAGGGCCTCCTGCTTGAGCAGGGGGCTGGACTAGAAGACCTCCAAGGTCCCTTCCAAATCTGAATAGCTTCCCTCCAGAAGTTGTAGGTGCTTCATCAGTGGAGGTTCTCAAGAAGAGGTTGGACAGCCACTTGTCTGAAGTGGTAGAGGGCCTCCTGCTTGAGCAGGGGGCTGGACTAGAAGACCTCCAAGGTTCGTTCCAGCTCTGTTATTCTATTATTCTGAATCGACTCCAGCTTTTCTGTCCCTTTTAAAGTGAGATCTCCACAGCTGGAGACAGTACCCCAAATGCAGTTTAAATAGTGCAAAGAACAATGAACTGGATACAAAGCTTCTGTTAACGCAGCTCAATATCAGACTGACCTTCTCTACCCCATTGATTACTTATTAAATTAAATGCATTACTTCTTTGAAACTATTTGTCGCATTCTTTATCCAGAGTAAAAAAAAAAAAAACCCACAGGAAAGCAATCTAACAAACAATAGCAAATTAAAAACAAAAGCATTCATTGCAGCTGAAATATCCGGAAGGTCAACAATCTAATTAAAAAGTGTATCTAATATACACCAACCTTTTTTAAAGGCAAGCATGAAGTAAGCACAAATAGCCGATCTTAGGGATGGAGTTTCAGAACCACAAAAAAAGGGGTCTCTCCTATATTACCACCTTTGGCACATCTTGGAGGCATAACAAAAGCCCTGGTGAACATCAGCCTTTGTGAAAGTGTTTAATTCTCCAAAAGAAAATTCAGAGGAAGAAAGGCATACGGTTATGGAGGTCAGCAAAAGGATTCCCAATCAGTTGAAGTTTCTGCGTAAAGGCAGCTTGATCTCGCTATAATCGCCAAGACCTGAATGATTAAAACATAAATAGCAAAGTTTTCAAAAAAAAAAAAAAGTTAAGCAGGGTCAAGCCTGCATATTAGTAAAAGTTTTCCCTGTCCAGGCATGTTCAACTCAAGAGAGCAGTGGTCATCTCTGCTTACTAGCCAAGGGAGCCTGCATTGTCCAAAGATGCTGGTCATGGGGCCAGCATGACTATACGCCAAACACACAGAACGCGATTACTTTCCCACCAAACAGACTGGGGCTGGGGAGCCGCGGGCAGCAGCGGGGTCGGGGCCTGTACTGAGTGGCTGGAGGGAGAGGCGTGTGACTGGAGATGAGGAAGAGGAGTGGAGCTACTCCACCGCCCCTGGACAGTACACCCTAGAGATACTCCGGGACCAATTCGGGGAGACAGGCTATATGGCACCACCCCCCGCAAGGTCTAGGCCTGGAATGGGAACCCCGGCAGAGTCTGCACGGTTCCATCTAGCTAGCCCAAAGCTCAGGCTTACGGCAAGGGACCACCCACCTGGGACAGACCCAGTGGGGGTTGTGGGTGGACGGTCACAACACCCGAGACAGGGCCGCCAGGCTGCGGTTTCGGCTGGCGACCCCTCGAGATTGTCAAGGACCACACCCAGCTCTTCAGGCCGTCGGCCTCTACCCTCGGAGACGGACCAGTATGGGGCCCCTTGGCCTCAGACGGTAGTGTGGAACCCGCCTCCGCTTACCATGACATTTGATGGGGATCCGGACCGCTTAGCAATTTTCCTGAGCCATGTTTTCAGCCACCTGGACCGTTTTACCACCCTATATTCGTCTAATTGGGCAATGGTGGTGGCTGTAACAGCGAGTCTACAGGGGGAGGCTGCAGCCTGGGCGGCGGATTTATACAGCGACCACGCTCGCGAATTGGCTGACATTGGCCTGTTCCTTGACGCCCTGAAAACGAGATTCGAGGACCCTTCTAGACTACAACGGGCGGAGGCAGAGGTGTTGGGCTTACGACAGCGTGGCCGGCCCGTGAGGCAGTACGTGAGAGAGTTCCAGCAAGCTGCTGGGAGGCTGCGGTCATGGCCGGAACGGTTGCTCGTGCACCATTTCCACGCTGGCCTGGACAAGGAGCTCCGCCGGGCGTGTTTGGTGAGGGGTGTCCCGTGCCGACTACTCGACTGGTTCCGGGTGGTGTCGGAATTGGATGCTGGACTACGTGAGCTCCAGAGGACACCGGAGGAACAACCAAACCTCCGGAGAGCCGTGGACCGGCCCAAGGATACTAGCCGGCCACCTGTGGGCCCCTGTCCCACTCCGAAGCCAGTATTTCGGTGTTTCCGATGCAACCAACCGGGTCATAGAGTGGCGGAGTGCCCGGTCCCAGCGACGACTAGGACACCAATGGCGCTTGGAAGGCCAGGTGCAGTGCCACGAGGGAGTATGGAGAGGTCACGGGCTGCCCGTCAGACAGGCGGCGAGTCTCCCCACCCTAGCCCCCCAGGTGACTCAGCGCTGGCTTTGGATGAGTACGATGGAGAGGACGCTGCACAAGACCCCATGGTGAGTCAACCTGTAGCCCCCTTTGCCATCCCGATCACGCTGACGAGTCCGATCACAGGGCGCTCCGGGGAATACCAGGCCCTCATTGACACAGGCTGTACCCGGTGTCTGGTCAGCAGGGAAGTGGTGGAGAAGGTGGGGATTAGGGTGTCTCGACTGATGGCCCCCATTCGCTTTGAGCAAGTGGATGGGTCCTTATTGGGAGGGGTTCCTGCTACGTTAGTGACGGAACCGGTGCGAATGGACATGGGTGGTCATTGGGAAATCCTCCAATTTATAGTAGTCCCAGCTATGACCGAGGCGGTAATATTGGGGTTGGCCTGGTTGGACAAATGGGCTCCAACGATGTGGTGGGCAGACGGCCATCGCCACCTAAGGCTGGGGGTGGGGCCCCAACCGCCACAGCCTGACGTGGAAGAACCCACGGAAAGGGGAGAGATGTCCAAGAAAGTCAATGAGGACTCAAATACCATTCAGAACGCTCCCACTCCTAGCTACCCTGCAGTTTATAATGATCTTGCCGCAGTGTTTAGCGAGCAGGAGTGCGACAGTTTACCGCCGCACCGCTCCACTGATTGTGCGATTGAAACCTGCCGGGAGCCAAGTTACCCAAACCTAGGATGTACCCCATGACACCACTAGAGCTCCGGGAATTAAGACAGTACATAGACAAGAACCTGGAATGGGGCTTTATACAGCCATCCCACTCTAGGATAGCGGCGCCCGTCTTGTTCCAGGAGAAAAAAGACGGGGGCCTCCGACTGTGTGTCGACTTTCGGGGAATTAACGCGGTCTGTGTGGAACACATGTACCCCCTGCCTTTAATAAAAGACCTGTTAGCGCATCTAGCTAAGGGGAGAATCTTCACGAAGCTAGATCTTCGTGAAGCCTATTACCGAGTTAGGGTTAAGCAGGGGGACGAGTGGAAAACAGCGTTCAATTGTCCACTCGGTAGCTACCAATTCAAAGTGATGCCCCCGCGGTGTTCATGCAATTGATAAATGGCGTATTGCATGAACATTTGTACCGCGGGGTGTTAGTCTATTTGGATGACATCCTCATTTACTCCCAGACCCTGGAGGAACATGTACAATTGGTTCGGGATGTCCTAACTAAACTGTTGCATGCCAAATTGTTCGTAAAATTGTCAAAGTGCGAGTTTCATCGAAACCGGCTTGACTATCTAGGCTATCGGATTTCGGCAGCAGGTGTGGAGATGGATCCCAACAAGGTGAGGAGTGTGTTAGAGTGGCAAGCCCCAAAAACGCGCCGACAACTGCAAAGTTTTTTGGGCTTCGCCAACTTTTACCGGCAGTTTATTCCCTCATTCGCCTCTGTAGCGTTGCCATTAACACACCTGTTGCGGACCCGATCCGCACACGGAAAACCTCGTCCTGGAAAACCGATAGCATGGTCACTAGAGTGTCAGAGGGCGTTCGAGTCGCTGAAAGCACTTTTTGCACGAGAACCCATACTACTTCATCCCGATCCAGACCGCCCGTTTGTTGTCCAGGCCGACGCTAGCGATGTTGCAGTGGGAGCGGTATTGCTCCAACGTAACGGTCAGGACGCATTACAACCGTGTGCTTATACGTCAAGGACGTTAACAGACATGGAAAGAGGGTGGGCTATATGGGAGAAGGAAGCGTTTGCGGTGCGATGGGCTTTGACCACCTGGCGCCATTTATTGGAGGGGGCGGCCCAACCGTTTGAAGTGTGGACGTACCACAAAAACTTAGAGGTCTTGCAAACCCCTAGACGTCTGGCACCCAAACATGTACGATGGGCACAGTATTTCAGGCGTTTCCGCTTCCAGCTCAAGCATGTGCCGGGGGGAAAGAATTTCCTTGCGGATGCTCTGTCCAGATTACCGCAATACGACAGCAAGAGGCTAGAGGTGGTACAGCCGATTATCTCCTCCTGTAACGCAGAGAATACAAACCAAGACCGATGCTCCAAGGTAGGGTCGCTTGAGGATGACCTGAGGGCAGGCGTGACACAGGATGTATGGCTCCAAAAGAACCCGGGTCTATTGACCTTACGAGACGGATTGGCATGGTATGGCACTAAGATCTATGTACCCCAGGCAATGAGACACAGGGTGTGCCGTCAGTGCCATGATGTGAAACAAGCAGGGCACTTTGGGTTCCTGAAAACCCTACACCTTGCCAGGCGTCAGTTTTGGTGGCCCAGGTTGAGAGCTGATATAGAGGCCTATGTGAAAGGCTGTAGTGTTTGTGCCCAGTCCAAATCCCATCCGGGAAAACCTATGGGGCTGCTCCAAACCGTAGCCAACCCAGAACATCCATGGCAGGATATAGCTATGGACTTCATAGTAGAACTACCCGAGGTCAGGGGATATACCGTGATATGGACGGTGGTGGATCTTTTCTCTAAGCAAGCACATTTTATCCCATGCAAGGGGTTGCCATCAGCAAAAGGATTAGCAAGGATGTTTTTGACACAGGTCTATCGTTTACATGGGGCCCCACGACGTATAATTTCGGACCGAGGGGTACAGTTTACTGCCCAGTTTTGGCGAGAGTTTGTAAGGTTTCTAGGAGCAAGCCAAGGCCTGAGTTCAGCGTACCACCCTAGTACCAATGGTGCGGCCGAGCGAGCTAACGCTGCGGTTGAACGCTACTTGAGGAGCTATGTGTCATACCAGCAATCAGACTGGGTAGATCTTGTAACATTTGCTGAAGTAGCCTATAATAATGCCGTGCATAGTAGCACTGGCTGTACACCTTACAAGGTAGTACAGGGGCGGGAGTTCGTACCCATACCCGTGTGCCAGCCATCGATTAACCCATCCGGCCGGGTTGACCACTGGGTGACTCGGGTGAGAGGCGTGTGGGATACGGTGAAAAAGGCATTAACGAAAGCAGGGGAGGCAGCTAAACAGCAAGCAAACCTAAAACGTAGGGAGCAACTTCCATTTCAGGTGGGTGACTATGTATTCCTATCAACCAAATATATAAAACTGCAGGTACCGTGTAAAAAACTGGCTCCAAAGTTTATCGGCCCCTTCCGTATAGCCCAGGTCATTAACCCGGTGGCAATGCGGTTACATTTGCCACGGTTCCTGGGTAGAATACATCCAGTGTTTCATGTCAGTCTGTTGAAACCGGCAGGGGAGAGGTCCCCTGGCCAGGGCCCGGGGCCCATCACGCCGGGGCATTATGAGGTTCAGGATATCCTGGACTCTAGGGTATGGAGGGGTGGCATCTCATACCTCATTCTCTGGAAGGGTTATCCCATAGCAGAGGCCTCCTGGGTGAGGGAGAAGGACATATCCGCGCCCACATTACTCCGCAGATACCATAAGCGTTTCCCTAACAAACCGGGAAGGCCACCCCCCAGGTAGGCTGGGTCCCCATGGAATAGAGCCGCTAACCCTCTTCTGCTTCCTTTCAGGGGGATCCATGGTAGGGGGAGCCGAATGTCAGGCCTCAAACGCTCACCGCCCGAAAAGAGCCGATGCAGAGGGCGTTTCCTTCAGCCGGTGCCGCGCCGCTGCCTCCTGTCTCCACCGGAGCGGCGCTACCTCCAGTCTCCGCCGAGGCGATGTCATTAGACGGCGCCGCTGTTGCTTCTCAGCTCCACCGGTGTGACGGGGCGACGCTATTGGCTGGAAGTGCGCGGCGCCCCTGAAAGTGCGCGGCGCCACGTCGCGTTGTGTGGCGGACTGGGCGCCTCCTGGGTTCTCAGGGCCTTATGGACGGACGCTTCTCTTGAGCGCCGCCTGCGCTCGACCTGACGTTGATCGGCCTGACAAACCTGCAGGTGTGGGTGGTGGCGGGGCGGATTGGCCGCGGGGGAGGGGCGTGACTGGGTGGAACCGGGTGGGGCTGGGGCGCGTACGGTATATGTTTGAGCACTGCGGGACTGTTACCCCAGTGCTGACTTTCCTTTTCTTTGCACTGATTAAAGCATTGATGGTTAAACCGTTCCTGTTTTGTTGGACCTCGTTTGTGGCCGGCTTCCAGCCAGGACGGCCTAACAGTAGTAACTATTTATCTCGTCAGAGCATGCACAGTCTTATTATGCTGAGATAACCCAGGAGTAAACACATTAAAGAGTGGTCTATATTAAGTGGTGGCTTATTTTACGCTATCTACAATATCATACACCAGGAACAATATACATACACATGTTAGTACAGCAGGCTTCAACAAACCAAAATTACAGAAGGAAATAGAAGAGAGGGAACACAGCAGCAGAGCCTCCCCTTTTATATAAAGGCTCTTAAAGGGACCCAGACCCTGCTGAGTCATTCCCATCATTACATCATACATCTCACATTATACAAGCTGGTTAGCTGGTAAATTATTCAAAGCATTAGAAACAAAAAATGATTAGGGGACTGAAGGCTAAAACATACGAAGAACAGTTGCAGGAATTGGGTATGTCTAGTTTAATGAAAATAAGGATTAGGGGTGACATGATAGTAGTATTCCAATATTTGAGGGGCTGCCCCAAAGAAGATGGATCAGCCTATTTTCCAAAACATCAGAAGGCAGGAGAAGAAGCAATGGTTGGAAACTAATCAAGGAGACAACCAACCTAGAACTAAAGAGAAATTATCAGACAGGTGAGAACAATTAACCAGTAGAACAGCTTGCCTTCAGGTTTTCAAGAAGAGATTGGACAACCACTTGTCTGAAATGGTATAGGATCTCCTGCTTAAACAGATAAATGGTCTAGATGAGACCTCCAAGGTCCCTTTCATCTTTGTTATTCTGTTCTGTTATTCTGTTAAAAAGGCATAACAAGGTCTACTCATCTCCAGTGTGCAAAATGTGTCTTGCTACGTTTTTATTTCTAGCACCATTATGAAGCGTGTTTTGGGGTGATTGAAAAATGTTAAGGATCCTTAAGGGGCCTTAAACTCCATGCGGGGAACATGTAGTCTTACATCTACAATGCCATGGAATAACAACCTGAAGAACCGGTGAGAGCACCGTGTGGTTTTCTGCATACAGAGTAACACATGTCGTTGCATAGGTGAATTTTATAGCACGTGTCTTCCTTTTGAAAATGGGAGCTTAAAAAAGATGATAGAAGTAGACTTGTTTATTTAACCACGAGACAGAAGGAGGTCTAATGACAGAGGAACAAGCTGTTGGGTCTATCAAAATATTGGCTTTCCAGCCAACCATCTGGTGCCGGTAGAAATGTCCTGAGTACATTTCTCAGCTGGAACATTTCAAAAATGAATGGCCATCACTGAAATCTAGCATCTTCGCCATCATGTTAGCAATAATATAGCTGATTTACCAGATGTCACACCAGTCTCTGGCACATTGGCCAGCTCCTATTTTTACAAAGAGTTCTGTGTTATGTTATAATGATAGTATGATTAATATTGCTGTAACGTAACTATTAAGCACTAGAATCATTTTTTGTTGGTCTTCAAGGGAACCCGTGAACCCATATTGGACACCACGACTTTGCTAGATCCATTCCTACCCGTTTTTTTTTTCAAGATGAAGTAAATTAAAATATATTAAACGCTGTGCTGCTGCTTCCATTTTGATCGCTCGTTACTTTTCCAAATGATTTAGCATTCTAGAGAGTCGTAAACATTTTTTTAAAGTGTGTTATTTGTATAAATAACAGTAAATACTCTGAGAGTAGATAAAATTTAAGCCTGAATTCACTCCACTGAATCATAGAATCCAAGTGCTAGAAGAGGCCCTTTAGGACCAATGCAAAGATCCAAATTAAAGCAACCCTAGCAGATAGTTGTCTAGATTTTGTGTGAAGATATTCAATAAAAGAGACTCACCACTTTTTTGCTAATTAATATCATATTCCAACTGGGATTAGCTTCAGGACTTCCCCCCCCCCCAAACATTGAATTATAATCTGCTTTCCTGTAACTCAAATCCATTGTTCCATTCCCTACACTCAGTGATGGGATTCAGCCGGTTCGCACCACTTCGGCAGAACCGGTAGCTAATTTTTTGTTGCCCAGCAGGCCCAGAATGGACTTCCGGAAGCGGCATGCACACAGAGAACCGGTTGTTCACCTATTTGAATCCCACCACTGGCTACACTCTAGAACAAAACTGGATCTTGGTCTTTTTGGAGATACTTTTAGTATTTGAAAATAATTCTTACGGCTCCTCCAATCTTCTCTGCTCACAGATAAATACCCCAAAGTCCAAGAAGACTGATGCCAGACATATGGAATAACAGAGTTGGAAGGGGCCTAGAAGGTCTTCTAGTCCAACCCCCTGCTCAAGCAGGAAATCCTATTCCATTTCAGACAAGTGGCTGTCCAGTCTCTTCTTAAAAACCTCCAGTGATGGAGCACCCACAACCTCTGGAGGCAAGTCGTTCCACTAGTTAATCGTTCTCACTGTTAGGAAATTTCTCCTTAGTTCTAGGTTGCTTCTCTCCTTGATTAGTTTCCACCCGTTGCTTCTTGTATTGCCCTTCTGGTGCTTTGGAGAATAGCTTGACCCCTCTCTTCTTTGTGGCAGCCCTTCAAATATTGGAAGAATTCTATTGTATCACCCCTAATCTTTCTTTTCACTAGACTAAGTAGACCCAATTCCTACAACCATTCTTCCTATGTTTTAGCCTCCTTATCATCTTTGTTGCCCTTCTCTGCACCTCTTTCCAGAGTCTCTACATCTTTTTTGTAATACGGTGGCAAAATCCTCTTGGTCTCATCACGGATGATTGAAGTAAATGGACTGTGCTCACACAGAAGGAGACCAACACCTTTGATTGACTGCAAATAGTCACTTCAGAAACTCTGTCATTTCACTCTTAACGCTCACCGGCACCAGTTCAAACCAAGCGTGAATACAGCTCTTCCCAGGTTTCTCCAGGCAGTTCTGAAAGGCTTCTTGTGTTTGGTCACTAAATAGCAAGTAAAAAAGTTCTACTTTAAAATAACCTTAAATGTATTTCTTTCTCATCATGACTTTGCAGATTTCTGCATCGTTTCTTGGGCTCAATCCATGCATTTTCTATACATTCAAAAGAGGCATCCCCCCACCTTTCTTGTCTGTTGTCCACAAATGTAATAATAATAATAATAATAATAATAATAATAATAATAATAATAATAATAATAATAATAATAATAATAATAATAATAATAATAATAATAATAATAATAATAATAATAATAATAATAATAATAATAACAATAATAAT
>NW_015386413.1:1077072-1119024 GCF_001527695.2 Protobothrops mucrosquamatus
GAAGAAGAAGAAGAAGAAGAAGAAGAAGAAGAAGAAGAAGAAGAAGAAGAAGAAGAAGAAGAAGAAGAAGAAGAAGAAGAAGAAGAAGAAGAAGAAGAAGAAGAAGAAGAAGAAGAAGAAGAAGAAGAAGAAGAAGAAGAAGAAGAAGAAGAAGAAGAAGAAGAAGAAGAAGAAGAAGAAGAAGAAGAAGAAGAGGAAAGTTGGAAGGCACCTTGTAGGTCATCTAGTCCAACCCGCTGCTCAGGCAGGAAACCCTACACCATTTCAGACAAATGGCTGTCCAGTCTCTTCTTAAACAATTCCAGTGTTGAGCATTCACCATTTCTGGAGGCAGGTAGTTCCACTGGTTAATTGTTCTCACTGTCAGGAAATTTCTCCTTAGTTCTAGGTTGCTTCTCTCCTCGGTTAGTTTCCATCCGTTGCTTCTTATCCTGCCTTCAGGCGCTTTGGAGAATAGCTTGACTCCCTCTTCTTTGGGGCAGCCCCTGAGATACTGGAAGACTGCTATCATGTCCCCCCTCGTCCTTCTCTTCATTGAACTAGACATACCCAATTCCAGCAACCGTTCCTTCTATGTTTTAGCCTCCAGTCCCCTGATCATCTTTGTTGCTCTTCTCTGTACTCTTTCTAGAGTCTCAACATCTTTTTTACATCGTGGTGACCAAAACTGGATGCCGTATTCCAAGTCTGGCCTTACCAAGGCCTTGTAAAGGGGTATTAACACTTCACGTGATCTTGATTCTGCCCCTCTGTTCATGCAGCCCAGCACTGCGTTGGCATTTTCGGCAGCTGCAGCGATATTTGCCTTGTTCTTAGCTCTGCTTCCAGATTAGTCCTCACTTTATTTTACTTACCTTTTGATCCTCCGTGTAATAGTCACGGATTTTTGTGCTTATTTCCCATAGGAAATTGTCTCATCCCCGTAGCAGTGCGTACAACAAATGGACCATCGTACGTTTATGGATGATGTTCTTACTAGTACTTGAGCCGCTAAAATATGATCAAGCTTTATCTGTAATCATTCTGCATAATTGCAGGTTGTACCTGGCCCTTTGGGAACGTGGGACTTTGGGATAAATCATTCTCATCCTTTCTCTCTCAGCCTCTCCCCTGGTGCGGTTGCTTGATTCTCCTTTCTCGTGGCTGCTAAGTGATAGGGGCTGGTTGGGATCAGCTGGTGTACTTTGTAAATGGAGAATGTTCTCACTCCTTTTCTGCATGGCTACTGAACTGGGCCCTGTTGTGACAGGACGCCTGTTCTCTCCCGCTCAGATTAATGAATACAGCTCTAACTGTTAATCCAAAAGCAGTCAAGCTTACATCCAACAATTAGAGTCCAATTTCTATATTCAGATAGCAGGCGTGCTACTTGGCAGGCTTTCCCAGATGTCGCTTTGGGATAAAAACGGTAACTCTGCCCTGGAAAATGGCTTGCTAATAATTGCTACTCAACTCAGACCGTGAAGAGTAAGTTGCAGAGGCTCCAAGCCAGGATTAACAATCTGGGCTTCAAAGACACGGATAAGCAATGGGGAGGGGAGGGGGCAACAAAAGTGGTTGTTATTTTTTTTTTTTCCTTTGCAGTTACATTGAATTTTTTTCACATTTTTACAAGCTGCATATGAAAAGCCCTACTGGAATAAGACACCTTCCTGGAGAAAATATAATTTATCCGAGAACTACATCTAAGCAACAAAACTCATAACTTTATCTGTAACGATTTTATCTTCCCTTCAAAGAAGCTTCAAGAAGGTCATCAGAAGTTTTTCTTCCGTACTTAAAAATCAGGGCAGATTTATCTCTGTATAATCTAAACATAGTTTAATTTGATAATCATCACTTTTATCTGAATCATTTTCAAGAACAGAGGGGGGGATCAGAATAGAGCTGTAAGGGACCTTGGAGGTCATCTAGTCCGACCCCCTGCTCAGGCAGGAAACCCTATACCATTTCAGACAAATGGCTGTCCAGTCTCTTCTTAAAAATTTCCAGTGTTGGAGCATTCACAGCTTCTGGAGGCAGGTGGTTCCACTGGTTAATTGTTCTCACTGTCAGGAAGTTTCTCCTTAGTTCTAGGTTGCTTCTCTCCTTGATGAGTTTCCATCCGTTGCTTCTTGTCCTGCCATCAGGCGCCTTGGAAAATAGCTTGACTCCCTCTTCTTTGGGGCAGCCCCTGAGATATTGGAAGACTGCTATCATGTCCCCCCTCACCCTTCTCTTCATTAAACTAGACATACCCAATTCCAGCAGCCATTCCTCATATGCTTTAGAATTAGATCAAGGCAAATTTATCTCTGTATAATCTAAACATAGTTTAATTTGAATCATTTTCAAGAACAGAGGGGGGGAATCAGAATAGAGCTGGAAGGGACCTTGAAGGTCTTCTAGTCCAGCCCCCTGCTCAAACAGGAGATCCTATACCATTTCAGACAAGTGGCTGTCCAATCTCTTCTTAAAAACTTCCAGTGATGAAGCACCCACAACATCTGGAGGCAAGTAGTTCCACTGGTTAATTGTCCTCACTGTCCTCACTCCTTAATTCCAGGTTGCTTCTCTCTTTGGTCAGCTTCCATCCATTGTTTCTCGTCCTTCCCTCTGGTGTTTTTGGAAAATAAGTTCCTCTTTGTGAAAACCTCTCAAATACTGAAATACTGCTATTATGTTCCCCCCCCCCCAGTCCTTCTTTTCTCTAGACTAGCCAAATCCTGCAATCAATCTTCATATGTTTTAGTCTCCAGGCCTTTAATCATCTTTGTTGCTCTTCTCTGTACTCTTTCTAGAGTCTCAACATCTTTTTTACATTGTGGTGACCAAAACTGGATGCAGTATTCCAAGTGTGGCCTTACCAAGGCATTGTAAAGTGGTATTAATACTTTATGTGATCTTGATTCTATTAATTGAGTCCTGACCCAAGCTTTATATGCCATTTTTAATTTAATCTTTAATCCAATGAATCTAATAAGCCAAATGGGGACAGTGCAGTCAGACATCGAGGAGATTTTGGTTACTTATAAAGGATTTATGTAACCCCCCCCCTTCAGGATGCAGTTTACAGAATCTGAAAACAGATTAAAATGAGTTTTTTGAAACACAGGAAATTATTAGAAGCAGCCTGCAGAAACAAATAACAAATTCACTGGAGACTGAATAGAGAAAGTTGAACTCCAAGAGTTGTTGTTGTTATTGTTGTTGTTTGCAATAGCATCTTTGCCTGTCACCAAACTCCCATCTAAATGGGTTTAATGAAGAGAAGGACGAGGGGGGACATGATAGCAGTGTTCCAATATCTCAGGGGCTGCCCCAAAGAAGACTCAGACTCAGGTCAAAGTTCATGCCACAGGAACAACTACAAACAAAAGGCTCCAGAGGGTATAAAAACCCACTCCCTACATGTGCTCTCTCTCTTTTCTTCCAGAGCCATCTTCCTGTCTGGCTCTCCTCTTCAATAAACTGCAACCTTCTTTCTAAAGCAGTCGCCATTTTGTTTATTCCCGGCTTGGGACTGAACCATGATAAAGACTTTTCCTTCAACAGATTCTATAAAATTGACTTGCTGCAGCCAACTCACTGTGGCTACCTTGCCACAGGACAACTTGCCACTGGACAAGAGTTAAACTAATGTTAAAGAAACGGTAGAATAGAACCGTTTAAGAAAGTTGCTAAAGGTTGCAAAATGAAATGTGAATAACAAAATTAAAATAATGTTGAAGAAACTGTGGCGTTGACTTTTCCCACATTGAATTGACTCACAGTGAGTTTTCCCATGGCAAGATGGTGTTTAAAGAAAAAATTTCATCGGGGTCCAGTCCAAGCCGGGAATAAAAAACATGGAGACTGGTTGGGAAGGATATTCAAATCTGTGTGCATTACTCAGAAATGTCTCCCAGAAAGAGAAATGTTTCACTTGGTAATTGCATGCCTTTTCTGAAAAATAACAAAAAGTGAATGACTGCTGGCTTTTGAGTTTAGAAACAGCAGATTCATGTCTCTTTAATCAAAGGGGGAAAGTGTCCTAAAAGTACAGACAGGGCCTCTTTAGAAGGGACTTGAGTAGGTCTGGCTAACAGACTTTCTGGATAACAGATCTGGATAACAGATTTTCTCAAGTCAAGATGGGGTCAACTTATTTTGCAAAGTACCTGAAGGCAGGCTGAAAAGCAACGGATGGAAACTAAGCAAGGAGAGAAGCAAGGAGAGACGGGGGTCTCTAATCTTAGCAAGTCTTAAGACCTGTGCATTTCAACTCCCAGAATTCCTCAAGCAGCCAAGCATGAATTCTGGGAGTTGAAGTCCACAAGTCTTAAAGTTGCCAGTTTTGGCGATCCCTGGTCTATGAGAATAGGGGCTACCCTCAAAGAAGAGGGAGTCAAGCTATTCTCCAAAGCACCTGAAGGCAGGACAAGAAGCAACAGATGGAAACTAACCAAAGAGAGAAGCAACCTAGAACTAAGGAGGAATTTCCTGACAGTGAGAACAATTAACCAGTGGAACTACCTGCCTCCAGAAGCTGTGAATGCTCCAACACTGGAAGTTTTTAAGAAGAGACTGGACAGCCATGTGTCTGAAATGGTATAGGGTTTCCTGCCTGAGCAGGGGGTTGGACTAGAAGACCTCCAAGGTCCCTTCCAACATTATTATTATTACTATTATTATTATTATTATTATTATTATTATTGTTGTTGTTGTTGTTGTTGTTGTTGTTGTTGTTAGTTGCGAAGTTGTGTCTGACCCATCGCAATCCCATGGACAACGTTCCTCCAGGCTTTCCTGTCCTCTACCATCTTCTGGAGTCCATTGAAGCTCACGCCTCCTGCTTCAGGGACTCCATCCAGCCACCTCCTTCTCTGTCATTGTCCCCTTCTTCTGTTGCCCTCCATCTTTCCCAGCATCAGGCTCTTCTCCAGGGAGTCCTTCCTTCTCATTAGGTGGCCAAAGTACTTGAGTTTCCACTTCAGGATCTGGCCTTCTAAAGGGCAGTCGGGGTTGATCTCCTCTAGGACTGACCAGTTTGAATTATTATTATTATTATTATTATTATTATTATTATTATTATTATTATTATTATTATTATTATTATTATTATTATTATTATTATTATTATTATTGATACATTTCCTGACAATGATAAAAATTAATCAGTGGGACAACGTGTGGCTGTTTCACCACTGGAGGTTTTTAAAAAGAGACGGGACAGCCATTTGTCTTGGAATGGTCTCCTGTTTGAGCAGGGGGTTGGACTAGAAGACCTCCAAGGTCCCTTCCAGCTCTATTCCGATGCACATTAATTTGTTCTGTTGCTGTGTATACACATGGACAAATAGAGCATACCCAGACATTGAAATTAAACCTACAAAACAGGCCGGCAGCATTGCACAAATAAAACCAAAATAAAAAATAAAAAATTAGGATGCTGCCATTGTCCCGAGGGATACAAATCCTCCCTAAACTGATTGATGGAAGAAGACCAACGGATAGCCCCATTTACATCCCCTGGCTTGATGTATGAAACACAAAGGTTCTGAAGCTGTCACTTAAGGTGGTGTTGGAATTGAAGGAACTGCAACATCCATCCACTTTCTCCCAGACAGGCTTTCTGTTCTGAAGACTAGGAAGACATGACAGATAAAGAAAAGCAGAAGTGACCTTATCATGCCAAGATAGGCTGCTGGTGGATACTTCCATTCTAAAAAGGCCAACAGCTGGGCTTGAATATGAGGAGAGGAGCAGTAAATATGCTTATGCTAAGAAGCAATAAATTAAAGACGTTTATCATGCTGGGAAAGAAAAATCACCCAGGCCATTATTGTAAGGATGTCCAGCAAATAAAAATTATGTGCAAATCCATCTGCTTTGACATCACCGTTTTCACGGAGCGGCTTCTAGATGCGTTGAGATTTGGACGGGCTTCCAGGCTTTGGTGGGGCAAAGAGGAGGAACACCCCAAAGCCACTCAAGTATGTCTACCCCAAATTCAGCCATTCTCAGGGGCTGAGATTTTCGGAGTGAAATTACGCTAAATGAATTGTTTGTTGATATTTACAATTTAGACCTATTTTTTTTAGCCACCCAACTCAACAATGGCTCTACACATTTCTGGAGAAGGTAATTGAGAAGAGGATTGATCTATTGCTGATGGAGGAAACAGATTGCCTCCTACTTTTGGGTAAGGTAGAATAGAATAGAATAGAATAGAATAGAATAGAATAGAATAGAATAGAATAGAGTAGGAGTAGAGTAGAGTAGAGTAGAGTAGAATAGAATAGAATAGAATAGAGTAGAGTAGGGTAGGGTAGGGTAGGGTAGGGTAGGGTAGGGTAGGGTAGGGTAGGGTAGGGTAGAGTAGAGTAGAGTAGAGTAGAGTAGAGTAGAGTAGAGTAGAGTAGAGTAGAGTAGGGTAGAATAACAGTGTTGGAAGGGGCCTAGAAGGTCTTCTAGTCCAACCCCCTGCTCAGACAGGAAGCCCTATACCATTTCAGACAAATGGCTGTCCAATTTCTTCTTAAAAACTTCCAGTGTTGGAGCATTCGCCGCTTCTGGAGGCAGGTTGTTCCACTGATTAATTGTTCTTATGACCATACACTGAAATGCATGAAACACTGTTATTTTCCCACCAAAGTGGTACCTATTAATCTACTCACATTTGCCTGCTATCAAATTGCTAGGGTGGGCAGTAGCTAAGGCAAGTCATGAGAGCTCACCCCCATTTTGTGGGGTGTTTGGGTCTCAAACCTGGGAAGCTGTCAGCTTTCCAGCTGACAAACTCAGTGTCTTTAACAACCGAGAGCCTTCTGGGTAGTTCCAACTTCTCCAGCACACAAGATAAGTCACTTCTTCCATTCATTCCGATCACTGGCTTCTCTCCATCCTATTGATGCCAGTTCTCCCCTGGTAGATATCTCTTTCTGGCAAAGAAATTTCCATTCTCTTAATCCAACAGCCCAAGGACCAACAACGAAACAGTGC
This sequence comes from Protobothrops mucrosquamatus, assembly GCF_001527695.2. Taxonomy (NCBI): domain Eukaryota; kingdom Metazoa; phylum Chordata; class Lepidosauria; order Squamata; family Viperidae; genus Protobothrops; species Protobothrops mucrosquamatus. The sequence continues at coordinate 1,084,036 of NW_015386413.1, forward strand.
TTATCACTCACTTTTTGCATCAGTGGAGAAAAAGCCCGTTGGCCTGAATTGAGAGTTTTTTTGTCTCCTGAATCAGATCCTCAGAACTCTCTGAAGCTTTTTACATGCAGGAGTAAAAAGTTGTCTTAGAATTAAGCTCCAATATTTTTTTTACAGTAGACTCTAGAAAGAGGGCAGAGAAGAGCAACAAAAGTGATTAGGGGACTGGAGGCTAAAACCTATAAGGAAAGGCTGCTGGAATTGGGTAGGTCTAGTTTAATGAAGAGAAGGATGAGGGGGGACATGATAGCCGCGTTCCAATATCTCAGGGGCTGCCCCAAAGAAGAGGGAGTCAAGCTATTCTCCAAAGCATTTGAGGGCAGGACAAGAAGCAACGGATGGAAACTAATAAAGGAGAGGAGCAACCTAGAACTAAGGAGAAACTTCCTGATAGTTAGAACAATTAACCAGTGGAACAACCTGCCTCCAGAAGCGGTGAATGCGCCAACACTGGAAGTTTTTAAGAAGAGACTGGACAGCCATTTGTCTGAAATGATATAGGGTTTCCTGCCTGAGCAGGGGTTGGACTAGATGACCTCCAAGGTCCCTTCCAACTTTTTTATTATTATTATTATTGATCATTGCAGAGTCAGCCAGATGTTCAGACTGGATTTGGCATTTTGTCTACCTATCAAGTCCTTACCAAGGACCTGGGATAGGCAGATGTGGATATTTGATGTTATTATAGATATCGTCGCAGGATGGAGGCAGTTTCTAGTAAGGCCGCCTTTTGCAATTGACTAATAGTGAATTATTATTATTATTATTATTATTATTATTATTATTATTATTATTATTATTATTATTATTATTATTATTATTATTATTATTATTATTATTATTATTATTATATGCTACCAATTCTTGTTTGCCAATTGTGAGCAATTACATGGCTAGTTTAATCCCCCTATGTGGGCAGGAGCAGACCCCCCCCTGCTTGTCCAAGACCCCCCCCAAAAAAAAACTGAATCACCAACTCATTTTGAAGACCCAGTTTGAGCCCTTCACATTCTGAACTTCAACAAAGTTTAGTAAAACATTTTCTCCTTTCCATCCACGCTGTCCATTTTGAGCGTTCTCCTCAGATGAAGAACATTTCAGAATTGCCTGCGCATTTCAGAATTTATTACAAACTCCTATAACGTATGAGTCGGTGGGCTCCCTCCATTTATTCAGCTTTTAGTTCTCGGGAATAAATTCGGCTCTCCCAACTTGAAATGCCCCTCACAAGTAAAGACAAAATGAAAAAAAATATATAATCAAGGCCCTCTCCCCCACTGGCTCACGAGGGAACCCAAAATACATCTATAAAAGAGAAACAGCCGTGAAGGATAGAAATGAAGCTTGTCATAGTCTGGTCACACTTGTAGCTGATACATGTGTACCTGTTGCAAATTGTGCCTCGCTTGGAATCGCTTTTGTGTGGCTGGCAGCCATTGCTGCTGCAAGTTGATTTCTCAGGCGATAGCACTTTTTCTTCTTCAGAAGGCACAGATTGGTTGAAATAACAGAATAACAGAGTTCAAAGGGACCACGGAGGCCTTCTAGTCTGGCCCTCTGCTCTGTACCATTTCAGACAAATGGCTGTCCAATCTCTTCTTAAAAACCTCCAGGGTTGGAGCACCCACCACTCCCTACTACTTGTGGTCAGCTTTCCCAGAGTCACCTTCCTGTCTGGCTCTCCTCTTCAATAAACTGCAACCTTCTTTTTAAAGCAGTCACCATGTTGTTTATTCCCGGCTTGGATTGAATCATGATGAAGACTTTTTCCTTCAACAGTGTGATCTTTTGTGCAGCTCCCACATTCAGCCCCTTCCATCCCTGAATATACCACTGTGGCAGGATAACAATCTTCCTAAGAATCACATCTTTGCTTTTTCAAACAGGAACAGGCCCTGCTTTTGTCTCCCATGCCTACACACATTTATTTAATGTTCCTCAATTTAGTTATATTCAGGATTGCTGATTTACAGACTCTGGATATCCTGAGTCACAATGGACAAACACAATTTGGTGTCACCAAGCTGGTAGGCAGTATGTAGTTAAAGGAGCATTGATTTATGAAAAAGGGCTAAATATTTTAGTCCAAAATATTTGAACAGCTTATCACGTTGGGTTTTCTTTAAAACCGTACTCGGTAAGCTAAAAATCAGGTCCCTTTTTTGGCACTGAGATTTTATGCTGCTTTTAAATTTGCAATCATTCTACTTTCCTTTCCCTCTCTCTTTGTCTCCTTTCTCTCCCACGCATACCCAAATTTATTTAATGTTCCTCAATTTGGTGATATTCAGGATTGCTGACTTACAGACTTCTGGATATACTGAGTCAGAATGGACAAACACAATTTGGTGTCACTAAGCTGGTGAGCAGTATGTAGTCAAAGGGGTGCTGAATTATGAAACTGGGTTAAATATTTTAGTCCAAAATATTTGAACTGCTTATTATCTTGGATATTTTTTTAAAAAAAAAAACATACTCAGTAAACTGAAAAAAATCAAGTCCTCTGAAAGGCGTGTAACCGGTGCTGCTGTGCACAGAATTATTGTACGCCACTTCCGCAAAAGGGAGAAGATCAGTCCAGTTTGTCTGTTGGTAAGAAACGTAGCACCTAAGATATTGCTCCACCATTTTGTTAGCGGCTTCCGCGGCCCCATTGGTGGCTGGATGAAAAGCAGATGATAAACCTTGAGATGATCCAATTAATGTAAGGAAAGTCCTCCAAAACTTCGCTGTGAACTGCACCCCCCTGTCCGAAATTATCCGCTTAGGGGCACCATGCAGCCGGTAGATATGTTTCAGGAACAATTTGGCCAGTCGGGCAGATGGGAGTCCTTTGCAGGCGATGAAATGAGCCTGCTTCGAGAACAGGTCTATTACAGTCCAGATGACAGTGTTTCCACTACTTTCAGGTAGGTCTACTATAAAGTCCATAGCTATTTCTTCCCATGGTTGAGAAGGGTCTGCCATGGGTTGCATTGAAGGGTGGTGCAAAAACAGGCTGTTGCGGTCCCCACTGTCTGATTAACGAAATCCTTTTTTTGGAACTGAGATTTTCTGCTGCCTTTAAATTTGCAATCGTTCTCGTTTCCTTTCCCTCACTTCCTCAATGTCCTAGAATTAGTAATGAACGTTGCATTTCTCTGAATGCTATTAATTACAACAACTGTGCTACAAAGTGAATTAACTACTCTTCACGGGGATCTTTTAAGGATGCCATAAAAACATGTCCATACCAACACTTCATAAAGAAGCCTGTGAGCTCTTGGCAAAATCAGCATTCAAAGTATCTCTTTTGCAGCTTTTATAAATTCAGAGTGTCTTTTCTGACTGCCTGTGTTACAGCAGAGGAAGCAATTCTTCTCCTAAAGTTAATATTATAACTCCTCCAAACTCTGCTTTAGAGAGTGTAATGAAATAAATGATCAAAGCATCTCTCTCTCTCTCTCTCTCTCTCTCTCTCTCTCTCTCTCTCTCTCTCTCTCTCTCTCTCTCTCTCTCTCTCTCTCTCTCTCTCTCTCTCTCTCTCTCTCTCTCTCTCTCTCTCTCTCTCTCTCTCACACACACACACACACACACACACACACACACCACACAAACAAAAGCCTAATGGTTATGTAGAAGGAAAAATCTTCAACAGGGTCCAGTCCAAGCCGGGAATAAACAACATGGAGACTGCTTTAGAAAGAAGGTTGCAGTTTATTGAAGAGGAGAACCAGACAGAAAGATGGCTCTGGAAAAAAATGACCACATGGAGCAGGGAGTGGTGGGTTTTTATACCTTTGGGGGCTCTTGAGGTTGTTTCCTGTTCCTGTTTGAAGCTTTGTATTTCCTGTGTCATGTACTTTGACCTGAGTCTGAGTGTACCCTTTTGGTATTGGTGGGTTAATCCTATTATGTCTCCTGTCCTTAGAATTTGGGACGGGTTATGTAGATTTTAGGTGTCTTTGTCTTCCTAATTCCTAGTTTCCTGGCTCCATCCTTCCTGAATGGATTATTACATCTGCATTTCTAAAAGCTGGTTTCTGCTGAGTTGTCTGGCTGGGGGGGGGGGGGGGGAAGAGAAGTTTCTGCCTTTTTAAAGATCTTCTCCATTATTCCTTTTGGGAAATATATTCTGCCTTTTTAATTTCCCCCAAAATATTTCTTTCTCTGGATTCTTCCCACAGTTAATATTAAGCCTTGTTGGGGAAAGCTGCCTAGGTACACCTCAACTTAATGAGCCCAAGGAAACCAAAAGTCGTTTTGAAAGAAAGAAGTTGGGACAACTTGCCAACAGGTTTACAATCTTGATGATGATAAAGTTGGAAGGGATCTTGGAGGTCATCTAGTCCAACCCCCTGCTCAGGCAGGAAACCCTATACCATTTCGGACAAATGGCTGTCCAGTTTCTTCTTAAAAACTTCCAGTGTTGGAGCATTCACCGCTTCTGGAGGCAGCTTGTTCCACTGGTTAATTGTTCTAACTGTCAGGAAGTTTCTCCTTAGTTCCAGGTTGCTTCTCTCCTTGATCAGTTTCCATCCATTGTTGCTTCTTGTCCTGCCCTCAGGCACTTTGGAGAATAGCTTGACTCCCTCTTCTTTGGGGCAGCCCCTGAGATACTGGAAGACTGCTATCATGTCCCCCCTCGTCCTTCTCTTCATTAGACTAGACATACTCAATTCCAGCAACCATTCCTTATATGTTTTAGCCTCCAGTCCCCTAATCATCTTTGTTGCTCTTCTTTGTACTCTTTCTGGAGTCTCAACATCTTTTTTACATCATGGTGACCAAAACTGGATGCAGTATTCCAAGTGTGGCCTTACCAAGACATTGTAAAGTGGTATTAATACTTCACGTGATCTTGATTCTATTCCTCTGTTAATGCAGCCCAGCACTGTGTTGGCTTTTTTGGCAGTTGCAGCACACTGCTGGCTCATATTTAAGTGATTGTCCACTAGGATTCCGAGATCCCTCTCACAGTTACTACTATTGAGCAAGGTACCCCCTATACTATACCTGTACATTTGGTTTTTCTTGCCTTCTCTCTTCTCCGTTCTCCTCCAGCACATAAATATTGGGGCGACACATTATGCCAGTCCTGTGAAAAGCAATCAGAATGTTCACATTCCTTGAACAAGGAAGATTATGTTAAGAAAAAGATAGCAAAGTAAGAAAAAAAACCTTCAGATAAATAAATATATTTGGAAATTGGAAAGCTACTGTAGAGAAAATGGGTACATTTCCTGACGTGGAATTGTGGAATAAAGGGAACAAATTATCATGGGTAACTTGCCTAGTTGGCTGCTATGAAATTCATGTTGCTGTTAGGTATTTGGACTTTTGCACTGTGGAAATGAAGCCTTTCAGAAATAAAGCTACCCTGTTTTCGTTTCAAAGACAAGTCATAAGTGGAATTATAACTGTTGCTGAACACCCGAAGCAGGAATAATCAGCTCGTTGCAACCAGCCAATCGTCCTGAGGCTCTTAAAATAAGAAGTTTGCTTTATGGTCCACCTGAGAATCTCCACAATTTGTAGCCACGGATCCAGCTAGGCGGAAGAGACGGATTATGTCGCTAATAAATAGAGCGAGCGGCAATGAGGAGAGAGTATATAATGGAAGTAAATTAAGGCAACTTTAAGGTGGAAGAAAATAGTAGCGCATTCCATTTGATAACCAAATAAATAAGGGACTTTTTATGGAGCGTGTTATGCATAAAAATACTCTCCCCGTAGAGAAATAAGTTAAGGTTGGTGAAATAGCCTTCAGTTATCTGTTTGGTTTAACCTGGACAAATAGCTGGTTTGAAGAATAGGTATTGCGTAACTCTTTCATATGTATTACTTGTTAAAGACAAGTGCAATAAATAACTATTTTTAAAACCCTATATCTACTTGCTTAGCCATATAAAGGACAAGAAACAGGTCCCTTCCTTTAAATTGCTTTCATTTATCACATTATTGTTGTTATTTCTGATTTACCCGATACACAGAATACGTAAGTTTTTTCTTTAAGTCCAGTTAAGTTACTAGATCCCATAATTAAATTATTTGTAGCAGTAGCAATAGCACTTAGACTTATATACCACTTCGCAAGTGGTTTACAAAGTCCTCATCTTGCCCCCAGCAATCTGGGTCCTCATTTTACCGACCTCAGAAGGGTGGAAGGTGGAGTCAACCTTGAGCCCCGTCAGGATTGAACTCCAGATTGTGGGCAGAATTTGCCCGCAATGCTACATTCTAACCACTGCACCACAAGAGCTCCTATCTTATTTCACATGATTAGAGGGATAGAATCAAGATCACATGAAGTGTTAGTACCACTTCATAATGCTTTGATAAGATCACACGTAGAATATTGCATCCAGTTTTGGTCACCGCGATGTAAAAAAGATGTTGAGACTCTAGAAAGAGTACAGAGAAGAGCAACAAAGACGATTAGGGGACTGGAGGCTAAAACATATGAAGAACAGTTGCAGGAATTGGATATGCCTAGTTTAATGAAGAGAAGGAGTAGGGAAGACATGGTGGCAGTGTTCCAATATCTCAGGGGCTGCCCCAAAGAAGAGGGAGTCAAGCTATTCTCCAGAGCATCTGAAGGCAGGATAAGAAGCAACGGATGGAAACTAATCAAAGAGAGAAGCAACCTAGAACTAAGGAGAAATTTCCTGACATTGAGAACAATTAACCAGTGGAACAACCTGCCTCCAGAAGTTGTGGGTGCTTCATCACTGGAGGTTTTTAAGAAGAGATTAGAGTCCAGTGTTTCTCAACCTTGACAATTTTAAGGCATGTGGACTTCAACTCCCAGAATTCCACAGCCAGCATTGCTGGCTGTGGAATTCTGGGAGTTGAAGTCCACATGCCTTAAAATTGTCAAGGTTGAGAAACACTGGATTAGACAATCATTTGTCTGAAATGGTATAGGGTTTCCTGCTTGAGCAGGAGGTTGGACTAGAAAACCTCCCATCTCCGTTATTCTGATTATGTATCTTATTTCTTATCTTATTTCACAGGATCGGATGCTAGCTTCTTTCTGAAAATCCATCCATATCACCACCCCCTGCTGAAATGGCTGTCCCCAAGTGGAGTATAGAAGCACGTGTTTTTTTTAAAAGATACATCTACGTGTTTCTTCCCCTCTTGTCAGAATTGGCCCTTCTTTAGTTCACGCTGGCTAGAACAATAAGCCAAAGCAGCATCACCTGTTATGAGTTTCCATCTTTCACTTGTTCTGTTTGATACCTTTTTTTCAGTGGCAGGTTGGTGACTCTGTCGGCTGGCCTTGTTGCTTTATTTTGAATGCAGCCTTTCTACTTTATGATGGAGCCACGGTGCTAAATCTTAGGGTTTTAAGGGAGTCCTTGTGGAAGAATTGTATAATCTCATTGAAATGGCCTAAGAGCTAGTTAATGCTATGCTGGTCGTGACACTGTCACTCTGTCAACACTTGGAGTTATTTGCTATATATTCAGAAAACCTGTGTCATCCTCCTGGCTGCCAGACTGTCAGATTTTCACAGGGAGGGGGGGGAAATGTCAATTTCTGTCTGGGTTGCCTAAACCTCCAAAATGCTGTCTGAATATAAAGCCTGTAAAATGCGGTAACCTTCAGTAGCTCAGATTTTCTGCTCTCAATTTCAATAGTTTCATTGACGTTCCTCGGTTAATTTATTTCCCTTTCACCAGTAGTGTTGGAAACATTCTCGGATCATCAATATTTGGGGAATTCAAATGTCTAGATTGTTTATAGCACAAAGACCACCGAGTCATGACAGCAAGGATGCTCTGATAGCCACCCATAGCCTTCACGATAGCTCCCATCTCATTTGGCAGGCTTATTAACCTTTAATCAAGTTCTCCCCCAGTTTCACAGACAAAAAAAGAAAGAAGTTGGGTATCAGAAGTGACAGGGACAACCTACAGTTGACAATGGCATCTTTTGTCATATATGCTATATACTATTTCATTTTTGGATGGAAAAGACCAGCATAAGGACACTTTTTTGCTCCATGTCCTCTCAAGAAAATGAATCCTCCCAGGAAGCAACATTTGTATAAAGACTCAAAGATGATCATGATTATCATAATCATGATGATGCTCATGATGCTCATGATGATGCTCATGATGCTCATGATGAGCATGAGCATGATTATGATGAGCATGATGATGAGCATGATGATCATGAGCATCATCATCATGATCATGAGCATCATCATGATCATGAGCATCATCATGATCATGAGCATCATCATCAGCACGATGAGCATCATCATTATGATCATCATCATCATGATCATCATCATCATGACATTACAGTGGTGATAAGTGTCCTCTTAGAACAGGGGTGTCAAACTGCCGGCCCATGGGCCAGACGCATCACATGGAAACCACGCCCACCCCATTGCCGGCAATGGCAAAACAGTCCCGATACGTCTCGCGATGTCACGTGACATTGCGAGTTTGACATGTCTGTCTTAGAAGATGTAAAAGATCAGTTTAGAGACATCATCATGGTTCCAATTTTGTCAGTGTGGTCACCACTGTTGATACAGACCAATGCTGACAGTGACCAGAATCAATACCAACTTCATAGAACATGATGATTATGATGATGATATCTATTCAGTCATGTCCAACTCTTGGCGATTCTATGGGCCAGGTCTCTTTACATCTTCCAATCTTGCACTACTTCCTTGAGTTTTTCTTTGCTTTGGTTGGTGTGCAGCCAGCATGTTTCTTGGTTTCCTTTTACCCCTATCTCTTCCAAGGATAACTGCTTCCTCCAGTGAATTCTCCTGCATGACATGGCCAAAATAAGTAAGTCGCAGTTTTGTGATGTTGCCGAAACACTCAAGGCCACTTACAATAATTGAGAGCACAATAGAGAAGGAGTCTGAAGCACCTCCACTGTCAGGCATTTAAATGGACAGATGAAAGAACAAATGTGAAGGATTCCTAGAAAAACATATTTCCTTTTTCCCCCCCTTGATCCTGTAATTTCATGGATAAGTGTTCTGTAATTGACACCACCTCATATCCATTTGTAGGTCAGAGGAGGGGTAACATGCAATTAAAAAAACTAATTCTGTAACTGAATGTCCTAAACCAACTCAATGCATATTGTGCATTGGAAGGTAGATGCATATCTGAACTTAGATCTGCAGTAGACTTTACATCCAGTTGGGAGTGATAGAACTATTTCTGCACAGGGGAAAGTCACTGAAAACTAGCTCCAGACTTGGGCCATTCCACAACATGGGTTTTGAGATCTGGTTGATCCTTCTCTCTGGTGGCTCGCTGGTTTACTTGAACCCAGAGTAAATCTGTAGTTTTGATGCAGTGTTGTAGCTTTGCTGGGGTTACAAGTGGCCCAATTTTTCATTGGCAGTGTTGAAGGAAAAATGTTCATCAGGGTCCAGTCCAAGCCAGGAATAAACAACATGGAGACTGCTTTAGAAAGAAGTTTGTAGTTTATTGAAGAGGAGAGTCAGACAGAAAGATGGCTCTGGAAAAAGAGAGTGAGCACACGTAGCAGGGAGTGGGTTTTTATACCTTCTGGGGCTCTTGAGGTTGTTTCCTGTTCCTGTTTGAGGCTTTGTATTTCTTGTGCCATGTACTTTGACCTGAGTGTGCCTTTCTGGTATTCTGATGGTGGTGGGTTAATCCTATTATGTTTCCTGTCCTTAGAATTTGGGTGAGATATGTAGATTTTAAGGGTCTTTATCTTCCTAATTCCTTCAGTTTCTAGCTGGAAGGCTCCAACGTTCCTGAATGGATTATTACATCTGCATTTCTAAAAGCTGGTTTCTACTGAGTTGTCTAGTTGGGTGCCTGTGTGGAGAAGTTTCTGCCTTTTTAAAGATCTTCTCCATTATTCCTTTGGGGAAATATATTCTGCCTTTTTAATTTCCCCCAAAATATTTCTTTCTCTGGATTGTTCTCAGAGCAGGAAATGTTCATTCACCTTGCCTTCCAGGTGGTATCCATACCATCTCCATAAAAGCTCCAGTCTACCTCTGTGGCAGCTGATTTCAAATGCCCAGTATGTTGTCCTCCTATATCACAGAACTGGATTTTCAGAGTCAGTGAGATGAAGGGCTTAAGGTGTTGATGTGGGAGACTCAGGATCAAGACTCTTCTAGGAAATAAGATGGAATTAAAAAACCCAATCATAAATGTAGCATAGATTTATAGCAAGGTGGTTTAGATATTTTATTTCAGGACCAGAGGTAATTTAAATCACAGCGGGGCACTGATTGGATTATATATGTATATTTAAATTTAGTCACCTGGAAGGAGGGCCTGTGACGATCACGCCTTATTATTTGAGCTCTGAGATACTTAAAATAAAACCATGTTCATCTTGCTTTTGAACTGTTTTAGGAGTAACTGGCAAGAATGGGGAAATGTAGAAAGGCACAATATTCAGATTTGGTTCCAAATATACATAATAATAGCTATTAGGGGCTTTCACCCACTCTAGATATTACAGTCCTTACAATCCACTACACTATTATATGTCAATGGTTTCTGATTGAGACAATCACACCTAGAACATAGAATATAGAATAACAGAGTTGGAAGGGACCTTGGAGGTCTTCTAGTCCAACCCCTTGCTCTAGCAGGAGACCCTATACAATTTCAGACAAATGGCTGTTCAGTCTAAAAGCCTCCAGTGATGGGGCACCCACAACTTCTGAAGCCAAGCCATTCCACTGGTTAATTGTTCTCACCGTTAGGAAATTTCTCCTTTAGTTTTAAATCCTATATTTACGGATAGTACTGGAGACATCGCCAATAAAACCTCAGGATAATGAATCAAAGTAAAATAAAAGCAAGCTTACAGGGAGCTTATTTTTTATCAGAAAAGTCTTCTTTTTTAAAAAAAGAAAAAAAGTATCTAATAGGGAAATAATGAAGGTATTTTCTTTTTTAAAAAGGTAACTAAGTGTCAAGTGATTTCTGCTGTTTACTCGCAAAAATGTTAAAATGTAATTTAAAAAAAATGTTTCTGGGGCATCAGTGCATAGCTATAAATAATTACGGCAAATACGAAGAAGTTTCCCTCAAGGCTGTATCATCACGTGTTGGGGAGATGGGGAGTTCCAAAATATGATGGAAGATAGATAGATGAGAGATAGATGGATGAATGGATAGATAGATAGATAGATAGATAGATAGATAGATAGATAGATAGATAGATAGATAGATAGATAGATAGATAGACAGACAGACAGACAGACAGACAGACAGACAGACAGACAGACAGACAGACAGACGATGATAGATAGATAGATAGATAGATAGAAGAAAGAAAGAAAGAAAGAAAGAAAGAAAGAAAGAAAGAAAGAAAGAAAGAAGAGGATAGGTAGTAGATGATAGATAGATAGATAGATAGATAGATAGATAGATAGATAGATAGATAGATAGATAGATAGATAGATAGATAGATAGATAGATAGATAGATGGATGGATGGATGGATGGATGGATGGATGGATGGATGGATGGATGGATGGATGGATGGATGGATAGATAGATAGATAGATAGATAGATAGATAGATAGATAGATAGATAGATAGATAGATAGATAGATAGATAGATAGATAGATAGATAGATAGATAGATAGATAGATAGATGAGAGAGAGAGAGAGAGAGATAGATGAGAGAGAGAGAGAGAGAGAAAGGGAGGCAGGGAGAGGGAGAGGGAGAGGGGGAGAGAGAGAGAGAGAGAGAGAGATGATAGATATAGACAGATGATAGAGGAGGGGGAGAGAGAAAGAGAGAGAGAGAGAGAATTAAGAATAAGAATGAAAGAGAAAAATCAGCTTAATCTGAGGAACCAGACATCGATTTGAATTTTGAGTTGAGTTTAAATTAAGGGCCACTTGCTATGGCTACTCATCATCTTTTATGGTATTTCCTACTCACTTCTGTTCATCTGAAAGGCTACAAACACTCCCAAGGGACTTGCCTCCCATTTCACTCTGTAGCCCGTCTACATTTTACAGGCAATCTGCCAGCCAAGAATTATTATTTTTTTTATGGGGGTGGGCATAGCTCCGACAATCCATTTTCTCAATGATCTTGACTGAAGTCGGCGGGCGTTCCCCGCAAAAGCACTTGCCTTGTTTAGATTGCACAGTGTGCAATTAAGTCCTTCATAAGGGTATGTGTGTGTGTTCCGAATTCAATCTAATTCTCTTCTTTTCTGAAATTCTAACACTCGCTGGGAGACTCAGCAACTGGTTAGCGTCTGGTCAAACTCCTTGGGGGGTTCAAAGCTCTGGAAGATCTGAGCCAGAGAAGAACTTAGATGGAATTCCAGCAGGAAAACCCAGGATTTGTAGGCTACACTGAGATCACAACAGATTGGCAAGCCACTTGATTACTACGGGGTAATCAAGATAGGGCAAGGTAGGAATGTGTTGAGCCAGTCACCAAGGGTTGAGTTCAGTTACAAGTTAATTGTGTCTTTGTGTCTTTGTGTCTTCTAGACCGGACTCCGAAGCTAATTAGGGTCTGGCCTAACTAATACTTGGTTGGAAACCTTTAGGGAATTCCTGAGCTATAAACTAGACAGGGCAATTTAAAAAACAAACAAACAAAAAATCCTGGAAGAATACAATGGTTTTTCCAAATTGCTACCAAGACATTTTTATGGATATGTACGAAGTCACCAAGAGTTCAGCTTGACTCAGAGGAGTCTTTACCTACTTTAATTAGGGCATTAATAAGGATGCCTTCTAGCTTTCTCCAGCAACCTTCTTTTCCGAAATTTTAACATTTGCTCTGAGGGATGATTGCTTTCGAAAATTAAACGCTTAATTTACAAACGCAACCTAGTTGTTTGGGCACACCTAAGAGGTGGCAAGGCCCAAGACTCTCTGAATCTCTGCAAAAAGAAGGTCCCCCTCCAAATGTCACTGCTGAATTAGAGCCATTTTGCACAGTGTTAACGACAGCAAAATAATTGCTACAAATTGCTGAGATAAGACACTGGAAATTGCGATCAAATGCATTAATAACTTAATGCTAATACCTCCCTTTGGAGACTATTAAAATATGAAACAAGCTTTTCTTCTCTAACGCTCCGTTCTTCTGTCTTTGTTGTCCCTGTTTGAGATCCAGTAAGGAGAAAAAAACATATAATGGACATATTCAGCATACAATAATAGAGTTGGAAGGGACCTTGGAGGTCTTCTAGTCCAGCCCCTTGCTCAAACAGGAGACTTGGCCTATACCATTTCAGACAAATGGTTTTCCAGCACCCACAACATCTGAAGGCAAGCTAATTCATTGGTTGATTGGTTGATTAGTTTTAGGTTGCTTCTACCCTTGGTTAGATCCCAACCATTGGAACAGTCACGATTCTATATGATCTGTTCCGTCCATCTGATAGTCACGAGGCAATTTTGGAACACTTATGTTAGTTTTGGAAACTGAATGTCAGGATGATCCCAAAGGTGCTTTTTCACAAGGCAACTGGACTTCCTTGTTTTTTCTTGAAGACGTTTCGCTTCTCATCCCGGAAGCTTCTTCAGCTCTGACTGGATGGTGGGGAATGGAAGGATTTATACTCCTCGCAGACAGCTGGTCATTTGCATCCTTTTATAGAGTCGTTGAGGCCACTTGGAGGTTTGTCTGTGTCCTCAGGGACACCTGAGTGGTGCAAATGGGTGTGGAGCCTTCTTGGAACTGCTGAAAGGACAGTATTGTAGACTGGAGATAGATGGTGTTGTATCCCCCCCCCCGTTGAGTGAGGGCTGTTCAATGTTTACCTAGATGGCCTCTTGGACCCCTCTTTCAAACCAGCGGTCCTCTTTGTCCAAAATGTGGACTTTGCTGTCTTTCAAAGAGCGGCCTTTGTCTTTCAAATGCAGATGGACTGCTGAATCTCGTCCTGATGGGTTTGTTCTCCTAACAAACAAGGAAGTCCAGTTGCCTCATGAAAAACCACCTTTGGGATAACTATGACCTGGAGGACTGAGAACCTCCATAGATGTGTCAAGATGATCTTAACCTGATTTTGTTACTCCATCAAATCTGATTCCCTCCGCTATGGACCCGCCATGGTGCATAGCCCAATTTTTAACCTTCAAGAACTCAATTCAGAGGACCTATGGGGCACTTGGAGGTAGAAATACACATCTCTTGCGACCAGATCTCCAAAGCAATTAGCGTTACTGATTATTTCCTGCCCTTGTCAAAATCTTTAGCAGAACAACTTCCAAATTATAATACAGCTGTAACTGCCTATAACCACAGTGTTCACTGGAGGGAGAAATGCAGAAGGAACATCTCAAAAAAACGAAATTAATTAAACGGGGTAATGTTTTTCAAAGCTCTCGTAAGATTAACGGCTTTCCAGCAGTTTCAAATTATAATTAAATCACCAAAATGTTATATATGGGATTTTTACTCAATGAACCTTACAACAACTATGTCAGGCAGGTCAGCACCTGGCAGGAAAGACATCTGCAGAGTTACAACTTAAGAGACTCGCTAGCTGGCAGGAAAGATAGGCCAAAATTTCTCCTACTTTGCCATCCTCTCCTAGTCACCTATATTTTAGCAATCTCGATTTTATCGCCTTGCTTAGGACTTCCCAGAAGACTTTTTGTTCCAGACATGAACTTCTGAAAGTTTAGGTCAAGGGTAGGCAACCTTGGCTCTTTTATGACTCGTGGACTTCAACTTCCAGAATTCCTGAGCCAGCCATGCTGAGGGGAAAGGGAGAGGTTTCCAAGCGGAGCCATGCTGGCTCAGGAATTCTGGGAGTCATAAAAGAGCCAAGATTGCCTACCCCTGGTTTAGGTGATCTGATCTCCCTCACTTTTGCTTCTCTGAAACTATAGAGATACTGTGGGTGATGTTGTTACTAAAATGGTCAATAATTGCAAGGGTTGTTGGGTTCTGGATAATTGAAATGAGATACAGAATTATAGAACAACAGAGTTGGAAAGGACCTTGGAGGTCTTCTAGTCCACCTTCCTGCTCAAGCAGGAGACCCTATACCATTTCAGTTGGTTGTCAAACCAAGCACTACTTGATTTAAGTTTTATTCAAGTCATTAACCCCAAGAACCCTTGTTCTTAAGAAGAACGAACTCTGGGAAAGTTTGTATGGTTTTTCAGTTACTAAGTCATGTCCAATTCTTCTCCACCCCATAGCACACGAGCCCGCCCCCCCTATCCTCCATTGTCTCCATGAGTCTGCCCAAATCCATGGGAGAGGAAAAATTTCTTGCCATAATTGTAACACCTTCTTTCTTTCTTTCTTTCTTTCTTTCTTTCTTTCTTTCTTTCTTTCTTCCTTCCTTCCTTCTTTCTTTTCTTTTCTTTCTTTCTTTCTTTCTTTTTTCTTTGTCCCTCCCCTTCCCTTCCCTTCCCTTCCTTTCTCCTTCCCTTCTTTTCTCCTTCCCTTCCTTTCTCCTTGCCCTCTCCTTCCTTCCTTCCTTCCTTCCTTCCATCCTTCCTTCCTTCCTTCCTTCCTTCCTTCTTTCCTTCCTTCCTTCCTTCCTTCCTTCCTTCCTTCCTTCCTTCCTTCCTTTCTTTCTTCTGTTATTCCTTCCTTCCCTCCTCTTCCTTTCTCCTTCCCTTCCTTTCTCCTTGCCTTCTCCTTCTTTCTTTCTTTCTTTTTTCTTTCTTTCTCCCTTCCCTCCGTTCCCCTTCCCTTCCTTTCTCCTTCCCTTCTTTCTTTCTTTCTTTCTTCCTTTCTTTCTTCCTTCTGTCATTCCTTCCTTCCCTCCTCCTTCCCTTCCCTTCTTTTCTCCTTGCCTCTTTCTTTCTTTCTTTCTTTCTTTTCCTTTCCTTTCCTTTCCTTTCCTTTCCTTTTCTTCTTTTCTTTTCTTTTCTTTTCTTTTCTTTTTTTTTCTTCCATATATTTGCCACTATCAAGATATAGTCCAGAAGGGAAAATTCATCAAATAGCGCACAACGGCAATCTGTCCAGCCTTTTTGAGAGTCTAGAAATTCATCAAATTCATCAGAGTTTCCTGAGGAAACTGAAGTGTTGCAAGCAGCAGAGGAGGTTAGCAGGTAACAGATAACGGTGAGAAGAAAAAAATACAGCTACAAAATAAAGTGTCCTTCAGTTTGCTTAGAGACATATTGTCACAAGAAGAACGATGTCGAATGGAAACCTCTATGTGTAAGGGGAAAACAATGCAGGCTTCACCTGGAGAATTCAAAATATTATAGCACTTCAAGGCCTCTGTTGGATTTGAAGTATAATGTGGAGTGAAGGACGCTGAGGGGAAAAGAAACAGAAACTTGAAGTAATTCTGAGCACTTGCTAAAACTTTCAGATGGTGGATTGTTCACCTATCTGGGGCCATTAAAAGTTGTGTTTCAAACTGAAACCACTGATGAAGCATGTGAAGCAAATCAGAGAAAGTAAATATATCAAAGTGGTGGTGGGGGCAATACTGAATGTCTAGATCAGGGGTAGGCAACCTTGGCTCTTTTATGACTGGTGGACTTCAACTCCCAGAATTCCTGAGCCGGCTGTGCTGAGGGAAAAGGAAGAGGTTTCCAAGCTGAGCCATGCTGGCTCAGGAATTCTGGGAGTTGAAGTCTACAAGTCATGAGGGGGCCATAGTTCCCCCATGCTGGCTCAGGAATTCTGGGAGTTGAAGTCCATGAGTCATGAAGGGGCCATAGTTCCCCCACGCTGGTTGAGGAATTCTGGGAGTTGAAGTCCATGAGTCATGAAGGGGCCATAGTTCCCTCACGCTGGTTGAGGAATTCTGGGAGTTAAGGTCCATGAGTCATGAAGGGGCCATAGTTCCCCCATGCTGGCTCAGGAATTCTGGGAGTTGAAGTCCAGGAGTCATGAAGGGGCCATAGTTCCCTCATGCTGGCTGAGGAATTATGGGAGTTGAAGTCCACGAGTCATGAAGGGGCCAAAGTTTCCCTCATGCTGGCTCAGGAATTCTGGCAGTTGAAGTCCACGAGTCATGAAGGGGTCATAGATCCCCCATGCTGGCACAAGAATTCTGGGAGTTGAAGTCCAGGAGTCATAAAAGAGCCAAGGTTGCCTACCCCTGGTCTAGATTATTAATTAACAAACTTTCCAATAGTTGTCACCAAGGAGCACCATTTCTGCCTCTTTCATCAGACAGGTTTACAGAATTGCAGAATAACAGAGTTGGAAGGGACCTTGGAGGTCTTCTAGTCCAACCCCCTAATCAAGCAGGAAACCCTATACCACTTCAGACAGATGGTTGTCCAATCTCTTCTTAAAAACATCCAGTGTTGGAGCATTCACAGCTTCTGGATGCAGGTTGTTCCACTGGTTAATTGTTCTAACTGTCAGGAAGTTTCTCCTTAGTTCTAGGTTGCTTCTCTCCTTGATCAGTTTCCATCCATTGCTTCTTCTCCTGCCTTCTGATGCTTTAGAGAGTAGCTTGACTCCCTCTTCTTTGGGGCATCCCTTTAGATATCTAATTTTAATACGCCGACGATAATTATTTCAGTTTATGTTCTGATACATTTGCGTTCTGCATCTGCTTTACTAAAAAAATCCACTCCGAGATTGGAACTGTGTAATTTCTTGTCCGTGCTATAATTTCTTCCAACCGTCGAGAGCATAATCAAAGTTCTTTCAACCTCAGTCTCTCTTTATCTCACAATGACAAAGAGATTCTTTGTCGCCCCATATACTTCTGTAATAACATGCGCACTTCAATATTCTCATTTGTCCCGTATTTCTGGGAAGATCTGTTTTCCAAGAAAATAAACTCAAGTGAAAAAGGTTGGAAAACCACGTGGAACAGCTGAGTCATCTTTAGGAAAAAAGCAGGCTGCGTAACATTCCTTTGGCTTTTGGAATTAATGCCCGTCAGAATACGTTTATTGTAGAAACTGAACACCTTCTTCCCGGAGCTTAGTTCATAAGAAAGACAATTATATGACAAGGTCTTGCCTAGTTGTCGAAGAATACAAGCATTTTTCAAGTTGGGGGGCAACTTTGAAATGTCACACACCAAATCTTTCATTTCCAGAGTGCCCTTTTGCTCTGCTCAGAGAATGCAATTAAGTTGTCAGGTATAAGGCAGATTATGGAAGGAGACCACACAACAGCGGGGGGGGGGGGGGAGAGTTAAGGGCTGATTAATTCAAGTGGGAGCAAGCCCATTCACACCCAGACACCACAATTACACAAAAGAGGGCAGCCTAGAGCATCGTGAGGGGAAAGGAATGAACCAGGGTCAGAATCTGGAGAAACTAGAATGGCTTTCATTAATTTTACTTTGATTTAAAGTGGATGAAGTCCAACAGGTTCTATAACACTAACTATTGCTAGGGTGTCTACTATTTGCATGTTCTCCAGAGGTTTTTTGTTTTTTTTAATAAAACTCATTGCGAGATTTATGTCTGCCGTATAAAATAACCAGAATTTATTCATTTGTGAGAGGTTTTCCCTCACCACCACCACACTTAAAGAGATTCTCAGAGGCTTCCAGTATCACAGAATAAATTAATTATAAATTAATTAAATGAAGCAGAGTCTTCATCTGAGTAAATATAAAGTAAACTTCCTGATGGGAAGATCTGTATGACAGTGGAACAGTTCACCTAGGGAAGTTGTAGGTTCTTCATCCGTGGAGGTTTTTTAAGAAGACGTTGCTGCTTATGGATGGTTTAAATCAGGGGTCTTCAAACTCGGCCCTTTTATGACTCGTGGACTTCAACTCCCAGAATTCCTCAGCCAGCATACCTGGCTGAGGAATTCTGGGAGTTGAAGTCCACAAGTCATAAAAGGGCCAAGTTTGAAGACCCCTGGTTTAATTGGTTCTCCTACACATCCCAAAGGGTTCAACTATGTGATCCCTGTGAACTCTATTAACCTCAGAAATTCTATGAACTGTAAGTCCTCTCCAAGTGTTAAGTGTCTGTCATACAGTACAATTTCTTGAAAACTTCAATTTCTTCTATTAATCTATTCTGGTGCTGAGTCCTCATGTTCATAAAGTGGTCCATTGAAGTATCTCAGATGTGCTAGTCCTTTGCTCATTTATGTTTTGGTGTTTTGTGTTTTGTTTAGACTTAAATCAAAAACTTGTTTCCTTCCTTCCTTCCTTCACTTCTCCTTCCCTTCCTTTCTTCTTTCTTTCTCCTTTTCTCCTTCCTTTCTCCTTCTCTTCTCCTTCCCTTCCTTTCTTTTCTCCTTCCCTTCTCTTCCCTTCTCTTCCCTTCCCTTCCTTTCCTTTCTCTTTCCCTTCTCCTTCTCTTCCCTTCCCTTCCCTTCCCTTCCTTTCCTTTCTCCCTCCTTTCTCTTTCCCTTCTCCTTCTCTTCTTCTTCCCTTCCCTTCCCTTCTCTTCCCTTCTCCTTCCTTCTCCTTCCCTTCTCTTCTCTTCCTTCCCTTCCCTTCCCTTTCTTTCCTTTCCTTTCTTTCCCTTCTCCTTCTCTTCTTCTTCCCTTCCCTTCTCTTCCCTTCTCCTTCTCTTCTGTTCTCTTCTCTTCCCTTCCCTTTCTATTTTTCCTCCTTTCAGAATTGCCAAGAACAAATGATCTTGAGTGACACTGTATATTAATTTTCTTGTTGACTCACGGATGCATGCCTGATTTTCTTGAGCAACGAGAACATGTTACATTCCATATTTAATTACAAATCACACTCTCTCCACTCTTTCAATTGTCCATTATAGGGCCCTAATAATAATAAGAAGAATGAAACCGTGCAGTATCACCAGTATCCATTTAGCAGATCCAACAGGTCATAGTAGCATCACTCAGAAGTATTTGTAACCAATTTTGGTTTTTCACAAACCATCATTTCTTCAAGCAATCCAAAACTTCTGAGCTTGTTTTCACTGCTCAGGATGTCCCTATTGATTTTATCTTGACCTGTGGTGCACAAAGGGTCAGAATTACTAAATCCTTTGAAGCTTTTATATATAAAATAATAACTGTCTTTTTTTGTCTTCTCTCCATTTCAGCTTCTTCGCTGCTTACTCTTTGCAGTTACCTTTTTTTTTTCAAGAGACTAGTCTCTTAGCTTTTTATTCATACATTGTCACTCATTTGTCTTAAAGCTCCATTTCTGAGGCCAGATAAACCCATCATTTCCTTGTGGGTGTCCCTATTTTGCTTTAATCCCGAACAAAAAGATTTTTATTAAGTGGTCCATTGAAGTATCTCAGATGTGCTAGTCCTTTGTTCATTTATGTTTTGCTGCTTTGTGTTTTGCTTAGACTTTAACCAAAAACTTCTTTTGTTTCTTTCTTTCCTTCTTTCTCTCCTTCCTTCCTTCCCCTTCCTTCCTTCTTTCCTTCCTTCCTTCCTTTCCTTCTTTTCTTCCTTCCTCCCTTCCTTCTTTCCTTCCTTCTTTCCTTCCTTCCTTCCTTCTCTCCTTCCTTCCTTCCTTTCTTCTTTCTTTCTTTCTTTCTTTCTTTCTTTCTTTCTTTCTTTCTTTTTCCTTCCTTCCTTCCTTCCTTCCTTCCTTCCTTCCTTCTTTTCTTCCTTCCTTCCTTCCTCCCTTCCTTCTTTCCTTCCTTCCTTCCTTCTTTCCTTCCTTTCCTCCTTCCTTCCTTCTTTCCTTCCCTGTGGGTTGCCCTATTTTGCTTTAATCCCAAACATAAACTGGATTGCCAATTTTTTTTTTCAACCCTTTCCACACTTAGGAGAAAGTACAATCTCTTTGTCTCATTCTGGGACTCAGATTTGATCAAATGCCATTCTTGGACAAGTGAACAGAGCACGGATCCAATTTGGCACGTTCTCAGGGTTGTGAGCCAGATACAAACAATGCCAGTCAAGAATGGGCTTCTAACTGCTTTGGGGAATACAAATGGTGTTGCTATGAAGTGGTCTCAGAATGGTATTAAAATGCAGTGTGGTTTCATATGTCATTCTTTAAGCTCATATCTGGGTTAAGGGGGATATATTTGGAAGGACCTCAGTGATGATAGTACTTCCTGAAGGTTGAAGCTTTGTACCTCAGAGGTAGCGGAGATTTTGTTGTCCGTAGAGTAGGGACAATTCATTTTCACAAAGGGCCACGTGAGGAACTGAGATTGTTGTGGATAGCTGAACCAATAAAGCTGTCAAGATGCATAGGCAGGCACACACGGACATGGAAGGTCCCTCCAAGGTCCCTTCCAACTCTCTTATTCTGTTTTGTTCTGTTCTGTTCTGTTCTGTTTTGTTTTAATCTTATTCTATTCTATGCCTATTCTATGCCTATTGTATTCTACTCTACTCTACTCTACTCTACCCTACCCTACCCTACCCTACCCTACCCTACCCTACTCTACTCTACTCTACTCTACTCTACTCTACTCTACTCTACTCTACTCTACTCTACTCTATTCTATTCCAATATCTATTCTATTCTATTCTATTCTATTCTATTCTATTCTATTCTATTCTATTCTATTCTATTCTACTCTACCCTACCCTACCCTACCCTACCCTACCCTACTCTACTCTACTCTACTCTACTCTACTCTATTCTATTCTATTCTATTCTATTCTATTATCATGGTTCTATTCTATTCTACTCTATTCTACTCTACTCTGTTCTGTTCTGTTCCATTCCATTCCATTCCATTCCATTCCACATATGTAAATTACAAAAAATAGCAGTTTGCCTTCAAACTAAAAGTAATGCAGTTGTATTGTGTGCATGACATACACATGCACTTACCTACATTTAATTTCTAATTTCTGGTTGACCTCATGCTGTCTGGATAGGGACAGCTAGAGGCCGGATGTGACCCGGGGGCTCCAAAATGCCCAGACCTGCCATAGAGGAACTGCAGTTATGGAAGCCGAGGGTAAGAAGCTGTGACTGACAACTCACGATTATTTACTTAAGTTTCTAAGGCTGAAATTAAACACTGATTGACTTATTGGCATGGCTCGGGAGAGTAATTAGAGCTGACAACGTCTATAGCACTCGTGGTGTTACCTTGTAGTTACTTTGGCAGCAGAACAAACCCCTCTTAGAAAGTGGCAGAAGGCTGGTAGTTCCAGGCAAGATGTCACAAAACAGCCTGGTGGAGAATTTCAGGACCTCCAATTACATTTTCCTCCCTATCTTTGCACGCATCACGTTCCCAAACAGTCCTTCGGTTCTGCTGGCATTTCTTGCACTTTTCAAGATAATTTACAATAGTGTCTTTGCAGAAACACTCTCGGCTCTATGCTATAATGAAAGGGTAGGCTCTCTTGTTTTTAGAGACGGGGGAAAGGTTGGGGCACAACTTCATTGCCTCCTCTCCCAAAGTAATTGCACAGAGAATGCCTGGCTGTCTCCTGCACAGTTACTACACCAATTCTCCTTCTAGCACTCAGATTGCCTTCAATACTGATACGTTTGGCTATCCTACCAGCTTTTTTTTTTCCCCCACAGGGACTCTATCTCTTTGTGTGTGTTTTTTTCTTACAAAGGCAGTGTTAAGTTGTGGGGGGTCAGTCTCTTTTTTTCACAGCAGTGAAGAGCACGCAAAAGCGGTGAAGGTCAAAGATGCCAACGCCAAACAAAGGAATGAAATATGAAGAGCGGGAAGTGTACTCCCAAGCAGAGAAGGACATTTCAAACCCACGAAAATAGGAAGGAGATATGAAGAGGGAAGACAAAAGCTCTTTAATCCAGAAGATGTTTCCTTTTTTATTTTTAAAGCAAAAGTAGGCAAAGTAAAGATAGCGTCTGGCTCAGTATGACAGATGAGTCTATTTGTTGTAGCCGTGCTGTATCAGAGCAAAAAAAGAGAGAGAGAGAGAGGGAGACATAGAAGGAAAGACAATGAGATGTATTTCAGCTTTGTTCAGACTTCTCTTTCTGCCTTTAGAATCAGGAACAACAAATCAGTATATTTAAGATATACTTAATGTTCCAAGTGCAAATGAGAGATAATAGAGCTGAAGATAATAGTAGTAATTCAAAACCAACATATCAGATCAATGAGTGTAATCAGTGGAGATAGACAGATAGGCAGACAGAGAAATAGATAAAGAGCTAGAGAGACAGACAGACAGACAGAGAGTCAGTAAGAGAGAGGTAAGGAGATAGATAGACAGATAGATAAAGAGATAGAGAGACAGTGAGAGAGAGAGATCGGAACATAGATAGATAGATAGATAGATAGATAGATAGATAGATAGATAGATAGATAGATAGATAGATAGATAGATAGATAGATAGATAGATAGATAGATAGATAGATAGATAGATGGATGGATGGATGGATGGATGGATGGATGGATGGATGGATGGATGGATGGATGGATGGATGGATGGATGGATAGATAGATAGATAGATANGGATGGATGGATGGATGGATGGATGGATGGGCATGCAGACAGACAGACAGACAGACAGATAGATGCTAAGAGAGAGAGAGAGACAGACAGACAGATAGACATATATAACTGGGTTTAAAAGGGACTGCCCATCGTCATCTCTTTGGAGTTCCCTAACTGACAGAAGAAGTGTAAGATCTACTTTTCTTTCTTTGTCTTATTGTATTTTATCATATTCTTTGATGAGTACCTCCGATGGATGGATGGATGGATGGATAGAGAGCGAGGGAGATGGATAGCTAGATGATAGTTCTTAATACAACCTTAGGCTGCAATACATCTCTGGTGATCTTCCCTTCAACTACTAATCAGGCCCAACCTTGCTTAGCATAATGATACTCGTTGCTACCATCCATTTAGGATGCCTCGAAACCAAGCATCCAAGCAAGGCCTACGTGTACAATAATAATAATAATAAAAACCTCCATATCATTGAGGTGATGGTCATATTGATGTACCATCCTTGCCTTCTGGAAGTCTGTGAAAAGATCTTCAACCAGCTGTTTGCATATAGCCACTCTCTAAGTATACATACTTTGTTGAATCTCTAAGAGATTGTTTTATTATTCATATTGTCTTTGGTTTGTTTCTATTCTGCAGTATATTGTCCGGAGACTGGGTGATTAACAGATATTTCATATAGATAGAAGATAGATAGCTAGATAGCTAGAGAGAGAGAGAGAGAGAGAGAGAGACAGACAGACAGACAGACAGACATAATGTAAATACACATTTACATATTTATACATACACACATATAATATATCACATTTAGACGCCATCATATTATTACGATGTTGCTTTTTTGCCTGTGTGTGTGTGTGTGCGTATGTGTGTAGGTGTGTGTGTGTGTGTGTGAGAGAGAGAGAGAGAGAGAGAGAATTTGGATTATAACAGTAAAGACTAGTGGAAACTAAACTTAGAGAAAGAATGGAGAACAGAAATAAGAACTAGTAAGTGCCACAGGGGGGTGAAAGAAAGGAAAATAAAATGAAGAAAGAAAGGAGAAACTATGTCACAACCAAGCCATTCTTCCTGCAGTTACTATTTATCTCCATTCAAAAAAAAATAATCAAAACCCTCTTAATTCTTTCTTTGCCATGTTGCCTTTTGTTTTGTTTTTGGATTTTTTTTGGGGGGGGGGAGAGAACTTGAATGGAATACTTGCTGAGCATTTATCTGCCTAACTGCTTAATGGGGGAATTAATTAATGTTCACGAAGAGCTCGGAGTAAAGCACTGTAGGACACTGGGTTTATTAATTTATTATCTCTTCATTATTAAATGTCACATCCGCTCTGATCGTTCTTGGAGGACGCTTAGCAGAAAAGCAGTTTTACAGTCCCCACCACCTCACCGTGATGTGAGGACTGCCTTAGTCATTTACATCTATCAATTTACTCCTTGTAATCACATTTTCATGGTTCACGGCATTAGTACCCGTGGTTCCTTTCTAATTTCTTTTGTTGGTACACAGAACCAAATGGCTAATCTCCAGTCAACCTTCACAGGTAATGGCTTGCTCAAATTAAATTGTCTTGCTAGGAAAGTTGTCATTCACAAACCTTTATGGAGTTGAAAGGAATCCATGTTTTTCCTAGGCGATTCCTTGAAAATACCCAGTCTAAAATTAGGCTTCCGTTGAGCATAAGTGGAACACCATTATCTGAGGGGTTGAGCGTGCTGATTTTTTTCCCACTTCTTTCTTCCTTAAAAAAAACAAAACAGAACAAATTAGGTCTTAATGATGGCATGAGGAGGTGATAAGCCGCCTGGGAAAGCCGAGGGAAATCATCAAAACAATTAAAAAACAAAAATTAGAATATTTCGGACAGGTGATGCGACACCCAGAAAAATACGGCATACTCCATTTAATCCTCCAGGGAAAGATCGAAGGCAAACGAGATCCAGGCAGAAGAAGAACATCATGGTTTCAAAATCTAAGGGACTGGTTTGGGCAAAACTCAGCAGCACTTTTTCGTGCAGCTGCTGATAAAAACAGGATCGCCAACATGATCGCCAACGTCCGATAACGGATATGGCACAAGAAGAAGAAGAATGATGGCAAGAACGGGATACGTCTAATCTAGTGAAAACAAGGACCAGGGGCAACATGATAGCAGTGTTCCAATATTTGAGGGGTTGCCACAAAAAAGAGGGGGTCAAACTATTTTCCATAGAAAACAAATATTTTTTTGTTTTGTGCTTTGAAAAAGAAAATCCTACCAGTGCAGTGATTTTTCTCCCTCGAAACTACAACTTGCTCTTTTGTAATGATAGCATATTGGAAAGTGTCTGTGGAGATTCTCCGTCCTCCAGGTCATGGTTGTCCCAAAGGTGCTTTTTTTCAAGAGGCAACTGGAATTTATGTGTTTTTCCTGGAAGACGTTCAGACATGTGTGGATCTGTGCCCTGGAGAAACAAAACAACCACTTCACAAATGCATGGCACAAAATAGGAGAGCAAACCCCTCAGGACAAGAGTCAGCCGTCCATATTTGAAAGACAAAGGTCATTCTTTTGAAGACAGTGTTGAAGGAAAAGTCTTCATCAGGATTCCTCCAAGCCGGGAATAAACAACATGGCGACTGCTTTAGGAAGAAGTTTATTGAAGAGGAGAGCCAGACAGGAAGATGGCTCTGGAAGAAAAGAGAGAGCACATGTAGGGAGTGGGTTTTTATACCCTCTGGAGCCTTTTGTTTGGAGTTGTTTCCTATTCCTGTCTGATGCTTTATATTTCCTGTGTCATGTATTCTTTTATATACAAATTTTTATTAATTTTCAAATAAACAAACAAATTATAAATATGGTATACATTAATAAACAAAAGAAAAAAAACCCATATCTATTCAGAGATGCTCAGCAGCCCCCCCCCCCGCCTGCGTCCACCCTCTCTTTCACCCTACCTACCTACTTCTCTC
The DNA here is from genome assembly GCF_001527695.2 of Protobothrops mucrosquamatus. NCBI lineage: Eukaryota > Metazoa > Chordata > Lepidosauria > Squamata > Viperidae > Protobothrops > Protobothrops mucrosquamatus. The sequence goes on from NW_015386413.1 coordinate 1,110,290, forward strand.
CTCCTCTCTTCCTCCTACCTACACCTCTCTCCTCCTTCCTCCTCTCAACTACCCTACACATCCCACCTCCTTCCTTTCCTCATCCTTCGGACAAAGTCTGGGGGCGCCAGCCGAGCATCTCTCTTCTTCAAATACATTATTTCACTATAACATTTTAATATACCAACATTTACATTTACATCTTAAACCCCCTCCCCCCCTCCCCCCTGGACTTCCCGGAATCGAGTACAGGGTTATGCACATGTCATCCCAAATCTAAATAAAACTACCCAAACATAATACAATCAAATATTAACATACTTTAACTCTAATAAAAAAAATATCAACTTGAAATAAATATAAATATAAAATATATACAATATAATAATAAAATAAAAACAGTATAAAATCTACTCAAAAGACCTGTGTCATGTATTCTGACCTGAGTCTCGGTGTGCCTTTCTGCTATTCTGATGGTGGTGGGTTAATCCTATTATGTCCCAAGGGTCATATCCTGCTTCCCTGGGGCTGTGGCTGATGACTCTTAGATTTTTGGTGTTGATTCTAGGGATCTTTCTTCCTAATCCCAGTCTTTCTGACAAGATTATCACATCTGCATTCCTGAAGACTTGGTTTCTGCTTGGGACAGAGAGAGTTGGGGGCAGGGTTGGTTTCTGCTTTTAAAATCCTTTAGGGGAATATATTCTGCCCTTTTAATATTTCCTTCTCGGGGGGGGGGGGGGCTGACTTCCCACAACAGCAAAGTCCACATTCTGGATAGACAGTACCACAGGTTTGAAAGAGGAGTCAAGGAGGCCATTTACATTAAGATTGAACAGCCCTTTCTCAAAAGAGGGGGAGAATACAACACCACCTATCTCCTGAAGATGTCTGCATCCAGTTTTGGTCACCACGATGTAAAAAAGATGCTGAGACTCTAGAAAGAGTGCAGAGAAGAGCAACAAAGATGATTAGGGGACTGGAGGCTAAAGCATATAAGGAAAGGCTGCTGGAATTGGGTATGTCTAGTTTAACGAAGAGAAGGATGAGGGGGGACAGGATAGCAGTGTTCTAATCTCTCAGGGGCTGCCCCAAAGAAGAGGGAGTCAAGTTATTTTCCAAGGCGCCTGAAGGCAGGACGAGAAGCAACGGATGGAAACTAATCAAGGAGAGAAGCAACCTAGAACTAAGGAGAAACTTCCTGACAGTGAGAACAATTAACCAGTGGAACAACCTGCCTCCAGAAGCAGTGAATGCTCCAACACTGGAAGTTTTTAAGAAGAGACTGGACAGCCATTTGTCTGAAATGGTATAGGGTTCCCTGCCTGAGCAGGGGGTTGGACTAGATGACCTCCAAGGTCCCTTCCAACTTTATTATTATTATTATTATTATTATTATTATTATTATTATTATTATTATTATTATTATTATTATTATTATTATTATTATTATTATTATTATTATTATTATTATTATTATTATTATTATTATTATTATTATTATTATTATTATTACTACACAGACCTTTCAGCAGTTCCAAGAAGTTCCACACCCATTTGCACTATTCAGGTGGTCCTGAGGGCACAGATAAACCTCCAAGCAGCCTCAACGATTCTCAGAGGGAGTACAAATGACCAGATGACTGCAAGAAGTATAAATCTTTCCATTCTTCATCATTCACTCAGCACTGAAGAAGCTTCTTGGATGAGAAGCGAAATATTTTCAAGGAAAAACAAAGGAAGTCCAGTTGCCTCTTGGGAAAGCACCTCTGTCACAACATATTTGCAAGCATAATTCCTTGGATCAGAAATGGTCCATTCTTATAATCCCAGGCCAACCCTAAAAAATCAAATCCTGTCCTTGGGAAACGGCATCGTTTCCATTTGTTAAAATATTTTATTTACGCGAAGCCCGGGTTGAATGTGTCTGTCCTCAGCATTGAGTGGGGGAAGATGAATCGGTAAAGGATGAGTATGTGTTCACAAAAACACGGCTATTGCAACGTATTTGTCAGCTGTGATAAGAAGGGGCTGAACAAAAGAGAAGTTAGATGCGTATTTTCTATCAGCTTCACAAACCCTGAACTGCCATTTGGTTATTTCTCTATTAAACCCCTTCACTGAGTAAAGACACATAGCTCAAAATGGCATCTTTGAAAATCCTTTTACAAACACGAGTTATGAAGTTCCTTCCTGGAATAAGCTTTGTTGCAGCTTGTCAAACTTAGAAACATATATATATATATATATATATATATATATATATATATATATATATATATATATATATATATATATATATATATATATATATATATATATATATATAAAATTGATTTTTTTTAGTGCTTAGTAAACAGCGTGTTGTCTGGTTTCATATATTTAAAGAACAATCAGTAATAATTAATTTTTATAGTTCCATAATCAATATATTAATTAAGGATATATTTCCTTGATCTTCTCTTCTTCCAGTAAGAAGAGGGGAAATTAAGCTTAAATAAGAACTGGATGCAGTATTCCAAGTGTGGCCTTATAAAGTGGTACTAATAATTCACATGACCTTGATTCTATTCCTCTGATAAGGCAGCCTAGGACTGCATAATGCCTAGGGCTAGACTAGGACTGTCTAATTTTCAAAATCTTTGCATAGCAATTAGCCACTGGGTCATATCTGGAGTTATTATTTTAAGCTCTGATTTCCAGTTCTGTTTATTCAGAGCTTAAAAGAGATTGGACAACCATTTGTCTGAAATGGTATAGGGTTTCCTGCCTAAACAGGGGGTTGAGCTAGAAGACCTCCAAGATCCCTTCCAACTCTGTTATTCTATTCTATTCTATTCTATTCTATTCTATTCTATTCTATTCTATTCTATTCCATTCCATTCCATTCCATTCCATTCCATTCCATTCCATTCCACTCCATATTTTCTATTCTATTCTATTCTATTCTATTCTATTCTATTCTATTCTATTCTATTCTATTCTACTCCTCTCCACTCCACTCCATTCCATTCCATTCCATTCCATTCCATTCCATTCCATTCTATTCTATTCTATTCTATTCTATTCTATTCTATTCTATTCTATTGCATTCCACTCCATTCTATTCTATTCTATTCTATTCTATTCTATTCTATTCTATTCTATTCTATTCTATATTTTCCATTCCATTCCATTCTATTCCATTCTATTCTATTCTATTCTATTCTATTCTATTCTATATTTTCCATTCCATTCCCTTCCCTTCCCTTCCCTTCCCTTCCATTCCATTCCATTCTATTCTATTCTATTCTATTCTATTGCATTCCACTCCACTCCATTCTATTCTATTCTATTCTATTCTATTCTATTCTATTCTATTCTATTCTATTCTATTCTATTCTATTCTATTCTATTGCATTCCACTCCACTCCATTCTATTCTATTCTATTCTATTCTATTCTATTCTATTGCATTCCACTCCATTCTATTCTATTCTATTCTATTCTATTCTATTCTATTCTATTCTATTGCATTCCACTCCACTCCATTCTATTCTATTCTATTCTATTCTATTCTATTCTATTCTATTCTATTCTATTCTATTCTATTGCATTCCACTCCACTCCATTCTATTCTATTCTATTCTATTCTATTCTATTCTATTCTATTCTATTCTATTCTATTCTATTCTATATTTTCCATTCCATTCCATTCCATTCTATTCTATTCTATTCTATTCTATTCTATTCTATTCTATTGCATTCCACTCCACTCCATTCTATTCTATTCTAAAACAATAACTCCAAATCCGTAATGTGTGTGCTTTAAAATAAGCATGCATATAACTTTAAAATGATCTATCCATCTAAACTTTACATCCTCCCCCTTTACCTGTTCAATTTCAAAATTGTATTAGTTTATCGAAATATAATATAAAATGCAAAACTGCAAAAGAAAATAAGGGAAAAATAAGGGAGGGAGAAGGGAAGGGGAAAGTGTTGGGCAGAATGGAAAAAAGAAAGCAGTAACGTTGATCTTCTGATGCCTTTTGGTGCCATAGAATAAGATAATAGCATCAAAACTCAACTTTTTACCTTTATATAATAATGTAAACTAGCCACTTCTATAACAAAAAACCTATCTAATCAGCAAAACCCAAAATCAGAACTTCATTTTTTTTCCCACCTCGAGCACAAAGTCCAAAAGCGTTTTCCAGGTAGGAAAAAATAATAATAATAATAATAATTGTGTGCTTTTCTTTAATCAGCGCAGTCAATTTAGTCATCTCTGCTAACACTTATCAACTTTTGCAGCCATTCGTCCATTGTGGGAATCAAAGTAGCCTTCCCTTTTTTCTGCATAATCTTTACTAGAATAGAATGGAGTTGGAAGGGACCTTGGAGGTCTTCTAGTCCAGCCCCTTGCTCAAGCTATCTTCCTGCTGCCCCTTTTACCTGTTCATATGAGTTGAGTTTTTTTCCTAATTTCCACATCACTGGGATTCTCTTCTGCAAGAAAAAGAGAGAGAGAGAGAGAGAGAGCTATCAGACAGCACTTGGAAACAAAATTATTGCTTACAACTGTGACAAAACAGGATAGTAAAACTGACTAGGATTTTTTCCTATTAAGTTCTGGCAAGCGTGAGTGCTGCAGAAAATAATTTTTCTTATGTGCCAGCTTGAAAGAGAGAAAATAAAAGGGGGGGGGGAATTACAGCTATCCTAGTAGAGGTTTAAAGGAAGATAACGCTTTAGGCTTGAACTAACAGAGTGGAATCACACAGAATTACTTGCCTTCAGTGCTGATTTTGTAATATACAGGCATGGTTGTTGTTGTTATTTTTTGTGGTTTGGCGCAATTAAAAAATGGAAGATGAGATCTAAAGCAAAAGAGAAGTTTGAGAGAGTAAATAAATAATTCTGTACCATGGAGCTTTGATAGTCTCTACAAAATTTCATTATGCGTTCCCTACATGTTACATCAATCAATCAATCAGAATAGAGTTGGAAGAGACCTTGGAGGTCTTCTAGTCCAACCCCTGCTTGACCAGGAGACCATAGTCCATTTCAGACAAATGGCTGTCCAGTCTCTTCTTAAAAACCTCCAGTGATGAAGCACCCACAACTTCTGGAGGCAAGCTGTTCCACTGGTTAATTGTCCTCACTGTTAGGAAGTTTCTCCTTAATTCCAGATTGCTTCTCTCCTTGATGAGTTTCCATCCATTGCTTCTTGTCCTGCCCTCTGGTGCTTTGGAAAATAAATTGACCCCCTCTTCTTTGTGGCAGCCCCTCAGATACTGGAAGACTGCTATCATGTCACCCCCTAGTCCGTCTTTTCTCTAGACTGGCCATACACAGTTCCTGCAACCGATCTTTGTATGTTTTATTCTCCAGGCCTTTGATCATCTTAGTTGCTCTTCTCTGCACTTTTTCCAAAGTTTCAACATCTTTTTTTGTAATGTAGTGACCAAAACTGTATGCAGCATTCCAGGTGTGGTCTTACTAGGGCAGTGGTGGCGAACCTATGGCACGCGTGCCAGAGGCAGCACTCAGAGCCCTCTCTGTTGGTACGCGTGCCACTGCCACCAGCAGCAGGTCCATCAGGCTGCCCCCGCCGCCTGGAGCAGGAGCCCCACCCAGCACAAAGGAGGCGAAGCGCCCGACTAGCAAGCTCGAGTAGAGGTGGTAGAGCAGAGGTCACCAACCATTGTTGATTGGTGGACTGGAAGAAAAGGGAGGGGGAAGCATTTTACATGCATGCGTGCGTGCATGGGGCTGCAAGAATGCACGCGCTGCAAATGAGGCAGGGCTAGTGCCTGCGTGAGACTCACTAGCCCTGCCCCATTCTTACGTGGTGCAGCACTTTGTATCTGCACCCCGCGGCGCGGCGATGGCCATTTTTGTGCCTTGCAGCACGATGGCCCATTTTTGTGCCCCCCGGTTTTTGCGTGCCAGAGGTGGCACTCAGAGGTGCCTCCCTGCCCCCCACCCCCGAGGGCACCACAATGGTGATGCAGCCCTGGCACTTTGCAATAAATAAGTGGGTCTGGGGTTGCAGTTTGGGCACTCGGTCTCTAAAAGGTTCGCCATCACTGTACTAGGGTTTTATAAAGCGGTACTAATACTTCACGTGATTTTGATTCTGTGTCTCTGTTTATACAACCCAGGATTGTATTAGCTTTTTTGGCTGCCGCTGCACACAGCTGGCTCAAGTTACCATTTCCACATTTCCAGCCTGTAGGGCGTAAATATGTATATATTCTATGTACAGTACGAAACAACAGCTCTTCCACATATTTTGAAGTGGCCTTCTCAAGATTGTCAAGGAAGATGTTTTCTTTGCTAAGTATGCTGGCACAAAATAAGAGGAAATGCTTGCTTCAAAGCTATATACAAAAAAAAAACCACCCAATTGCCGTGAATTAATTCTGACTTCACACTGTTTAATGAGTTCATTTGTATTCATGCAGTCATCGGATCTGGAGAAGACCCCCCCCCCTTCACTGCCAGCATCTCTTCACAATTCTTTTCATTCCTATTGACTTACAACCACAAACATATGATGTGGATTTAAAGGAAATAGATGGTTGCTGTCAAATGTGGTACAGGTGCCTCCAGAACATACCCTTAAGCCTGTGAATATATGAAACAAGCTTGAACATACCAAGAAGGATCTCAGGTCACCAGAGTTGATTGCTACACTAGCAGCTTTTAGCATCTTTACAGTCATTTGTAGTGACAAACTCTGTAAATCGTTTTAGTGAAAGCTTAAACGATTACTTAAACGTGAGCTAGCCATGTGCAGCGGCAGCCAAAAAAGCTAATACAATCCTTGGTTGTATAAACAGAGGCATAGAATCAAAATCACGTGAACTATTAGTACGTATAGTCATGGCCATGGTTTTCCCAGTTGCAATGTATGGCTGTGAAAGTTGGACCATAAGAAAGGCTGAACGCCAAAGAATGGAGGCCTTTGAACCCTGGTGCTGGAGAAGACTCCTGCAAGTCCCGTGGACTGCAAGGCGATCAAACCGGTCAGTCCTAGAGGAGATCAACCCCGACTGCTCTTTGGAAGGCCAGATCCTGAAGTTGAAACTCAAGGACTTTGGCCACCTAATGAGAAGGAAGGACTCATTGGAGAAGAGCCTGATGCTGGGAAAGATGGAGGGCAAGAGAAGAAGGGGACGACAGAGAATGAGGGGGCTGGATGGAGTCCCTGAAGCAGTAGGCGTGAGCTTCAATGGACTCCAGAAGATCATAGAGGACAGGAAGGCCTGGAGGAACATTGTCCATGGGGTCACAATGGGTCAGAGATGACTTCACAACTAACAACAACAAAGGCTACACCTGGAATACAGCATCCAGTTTTGGTCACCACATTACAAAAAAAAGATGTTGAGACTTTGGAAAAAGTGCAGAAAAGAGCAACTAAGATGATCCAAGCCCTGGAGACTAAAACATACAAAGAACAGTTGCATGATTTGGGTTTGGTTAGTCTAGAGAAAACATAGACTAGGGGGGACACTATTCCAGTATTTGAGAGGCTGCCACAAGGAGGAAGAGGTCAACTTATTTTCCAAAGCACCTGAAGGCAGGATATGAAACAATGGATGGAAATTAATCAGGGAGAGAAGCAACCTGGAAGTAAGGAGAAACTTCCTAACTGTGAGGACAATTAACCAGTGGAACAGCTTGCCACCAGAAGTTGTGGGTGCTTCATCACTGGAGGTTTTTAAGAAGGGACTGGACAGTTACTTGTCTGAAACGATATAGGGTCTCCTGCTTGAGCAGGGGGCTGGACTAGAAGACCTCTAAGGTCCCTTCCAGCTCTATTCTGATTCTGGGTGACATGATGAAAATGTGGTTAAGTCACGAGTGCAGAGAGGATCTTTCTTTGGCCCAGCCCATCTGAATCCAACCTATCAACATTGACTAGATCTAAATGGATGAATCTGTTTTCAGAACTGTTCAGAGATCAAGGATGCTGTAAGCCTAAGTTTCAGGTTTATAAATCTGCAGAGCTGAGAGGGACGGTTAGCCAATCAAGCTGATAGGTGAACACAGCCGGTTGATTAGAGCTCATCTGCTGACAGTAACAGAAATCTGGTCTTCTTCGCTCAGCGAAATATAATATTTTCTCTTCTACAGATAAAATAATTTTTTTTTTAAAAAAATCCCCCGCTGTAGGCAACTCTCATTGCATTCCAATCCCTCGATGCCGGTGTGCAGAGAGTTCTGCATCCAGGTTTGTTTATTTCAACTTCCCAGCCTATTCTGGTGAAGGAAGCTAATCAAGAATCTCAACCAGGGAGAACACAGAGCTTTTCTTGAAACAGAAGACAGTTAAAAAGTTATTGTTTCATTTGTTTCATGAAACAGCAGTTCCCCATCCACAAATATAGAATCTTCATCAGACTAGGCCTGATAATGTTACCTAGTTTGGGCAACGAAATGTCTGCAAGAAAACAACAAGCTCAGAGAGCACCAAGAACCAAATACGCCTCCTCCTCCTCCTCCTCCTCCTCCTCCTCCTCCTCCTCCTCTCCACAACCCCCACTCCCTTCTAGCACTGATGATGTTACCTGGTTGGGACATGAAACGTCTACAAGAAAACAACAAAGCTCAGAGAGCACCAAGGATCCCACAGTCATTTCCTCCTCCTCCTCCTCCTCCTCCTCCTCCTCCTCCCACATATATAGATTCTCCCTTCTTCTTCTTCTTCTTCTTCTTCTTCTTCTTCTTCTTCTTCTTCTTCTTCTTCTTCTTCTTCTTCTT
>NW_015386413.1:1119105-1121269 GCF_001527695.2 Protobothrops mucrosquamatus
TTCTTCTTCTTCTCCTCCTCCTCCTCCTCCTCCTCCTCCTCTTCCTCTTCCTCTTCCTCTTCCTCTTCCTCTTCCTCTCTTCTTCTTCTTCTTCTTCTTCTTCTTCTTCTTCTTCTTCTTCTTCTTCTTCTTCTTCTTCTTCTTCTTCTTCTTCTTCTCCTCCTCCTCCTCCTCCTCCTTCTCCTCCTCCTTCTCCTTCTCCTTCTCCTTCTCCTTCTCCTTCTCCTTCTCCTTCTCCTTCTATCCAGAATGAACAGATACATTTTCCCCCATGGTTGGGAGAAGGATTTGAAGTTTATTTTGAGAACATATTCTGATTGATTTATTGGTATCTATTGATTGATTGATTCAATGTATAGGCCCACTCATTTTACAAATGTGACTCTGGGAAGCTCGCAGCACATTAAAAAACAACAATATCAATGAAACATAAAGAAACTACAAAAGACAGAATTGTGAGGATAAACTCGAAACCATCAGCCATACAACAACTACAGGACACTTAACCTCTGAAGACCTCTGGAGCACATCCAGGTCTTCAATGCTTCGCAAAGGTCAGCAGAGTTGCGTCCAATTTAATCTTTATTCAGTCTCATAACTTACTAAACTGGAAGTAATAAAACCTCAGAAAAACAGCATTTTTTCCCCCAAGAAAGTGCTAAAGTTTTTTTTTAAAGGTTTTGCACAGTGATGGCGAACCTTTTGGAGACCAAGTGCCCAAAAACCGCCCCCCACCCCCGCTCTGCCTCCTGCCCTGCGTGCTCTGCCCCCACCCACCCCCTGCCCCACCTGCCCGCAGGGCCACGCACTGCCTCCATGGCCCACCGCAGCATATCGCCCAGGCAGCCCTGCAGCACCATGGCAGCCACACCCTCCGCCCACACCCCGCAGCATCATCTGCATGCTATGGGGCGTGAGGGCGGAGTCTTGTCCCTGCTTCCCGGCTATGTCCTTGGCTGCGTTGCTCCGTGTGGGCCGTGCCTGGGGGTGACTTTCCTCCAGAGGGGCTGCTGGTGAGGAGGAGGCCATGGGGGGAGGCAGGGGTGGGGCAACGGCATGCGTGCCCACAGAGAGGTCTCCGAGTGCCGCCTCTGACACGCGTGCCATAGGTTCGCCAACACTGGCTTAATACAAAGATACAGCAGGTGGTGGGAACATTCTTGTAAAGTTGTTAATTTTCAGGATGAGCGAAAGATTTATACGATTTGAAGAGAACCCGGATGAGTAGAGGGAGGGACGAAGGAGCTTCCCGGCTGCAATGTCTCTCTTCATTTGCATTCAAAAACCCGTGAATAATAAAAAAAATAAAAGACAAATTTACTTATTTATTTAATTGATAAGGGGATCCATCTCACTAGGAACAATCCTGGGCAATGTGCAACAATCAGACTAAACAGCAATACATTAAAGTCTTATTATATGTATACAACACAGCCAACCACCCAGGGTGTTGCAACACAGAATTCAGGATATCACTACACTAGACCTCAGGATGTCATCACACAGCCCATTACCCAGGTCATTACAACACGAAAGACTAATGGGCACACAGCCAGCACCTCAGCTACTCAGGAAGTTACGAAACAGCCAAACAATCCGCAAACAATAACTCCAACACAGCCAACCAACCCACCCACAGCAACTAAGCCAGCACTCCACACACACACCCCAATATATATATAGAGACGGCAGCTCCGATCACACTTTGCTCGCACAAGTACGAAGCCGAAGACCCCAGCCTGAAGATGACGAGTGCGACCTCGTTGAAACGTCGCCAAGATACTCTCAATCTTACACAGGAAAAGACCCGAATACGCCAAGACCTGCATATATATATATATATAATCATTATGAAAAGTTTAAAATATCACTAAATTGAAATACACAAAGATTCTTTGTTTGTTTGTTTGTTGTTTTTTTAATCAACATGCTTTGCAGAATCCTATTCAGGACCCCAGGTTGAAAATCAATTAGGAATTATCTCCTTTTTTTCCCCCTCTGGGCATGAAATTTAATATTTTGATGCCTGTCTAATAATATAGTGTACCATACAAAAAGTCACTTATGAGAAAGAGCTGACAAATACAATAAATATATAGACAGACTGATACAGAGGTGTGTGTGTGTGTGTGTGTGTGTGTGTGTGTGTGTGTGTGTGTGTGTG
>NW_015386413.1:1121828-1132861 GCF_001527695.2 Protobothrops mucrosquamatus
GAAGGTCATCTAGTCCAACCCCCTGCTCAGGCAGGAAACCCTATACCATTTCAGACAAATGGCTGTCCAGTCTCTTCTTAAAAACTTCCAGTGTTGGAGCATTCACCGCTTCTGGAGGCAGGTTGTTCCACTGGTTAATTGTTCTCACTGTCAGGAAGTTTCTCCTTAGTTCTAGATTGCTTCTCTCCTTGATCAGTTTCCACCCGTTGTTTCTTCTCCTGCCTCCAGGTGCTTTGGAAAATAGCTTGACTGCCTCTTCTTTATGGCAGCCCCTGAGATACTGGAAGACTGCTATCATGTCCCCCCTTGTCCTTCTCTTCATTAAACTAGACATACCCAATTCCAGCAGCCGTTCCTTATACGTTTTAGCCTCCAGTCCCCTAATCATCTTTGTTGCTCTTCTCTGTGCTCTTTCTAAAGTCTCAACATCTTTTTTACATCGCGGTGACCAAAACTGGATGCAGTATTCCAAGTGTGGCCTTACCAAGGCCTTGTAAAGTGGTATTAACACTTCACGTGATCTTGATTCTATCCCTCTGTTAATGCAGCCCAGCACTGTGTTGGCTTTTTTGGCAGCTGCAGCATACGGCTGGTTCATATTTAGGTGGTTGTCCACTAGGACTCCGAGGTCCCTCTCACAGTTACTACTATTGAGCAAGGTGCCACCTATGCTGTACTTGTGCATTTGGTTTTTCTTGCCTAAATGTAGAACCTTGCTTTTTTCACCATTGAATTTCATTTTGTTAGATAGTGCCCAGTGTTCATATGATTTGATATCCACCGGTAAGATACATTCAAAGAATCGTTTGTAGCAAAATCCTGAACAAATTTACTGGCAAGTTACTTCCTAGTGTATTCAGCAGGAAGAAGTCCATGTATATTACTGAATATGTCATTTATCCCCCAAATTTAATAGTAAAATAATAATGCTGGACAGTTTTGACATATTTTTTTGGGCCCTGTATTAGATTTCTCGGAGATACTCAGCTCGTGTTTTGAATTTCCTCCAAGTAACGACGTTTGGGTCCTGTTATCTGGAAAACTGATATTTTCCTTGTTTGTTTGTTGTTTCTCTTTTGGAATACTTTAGTTGTCAAAAATAAATGAATAAAATTGAAACCAGGTTATCCTTTTTGGCAAAAGTTCAAGCCACTTCAGCCTTGATGGCATCCACTCGATGGCAGATGATTCAAGTAAAAGAAGTTCAGCCTTTAAGAGAAGAAGCACTGCAGAGAAGCTGATGGAGCTTCTGAATGGGACAGGAATTATGAAAGAAAAATTCATGACATATGGAAAAAGGTGGATTTATCTACCCATCATAGACAAAAATGTCCCATGGAATGGACTATAAAATCATGACAATCCTGCTGAACTATTACCTAAATGTTCAATCCAACTTGGTGGTTTAGAGGGAGTGCAGAAAAGAGCAACAAATATGATTAGGGGACTGGAAGCTAAAACACATAAAGAACGGTTGCAGGAATTGGGTATGTCTAGGTTAATGAAGAGAAGGACGAGGGGGGACATGATAGCAGTGTTCCAGTATCTCAGGGGCTGCCCCAAAGAAGAGGGAGTCAAGCTATTCTAATCAAGGAGATAAGCAAGGAGAGACGAGGCGGGTTGTCTCTAATCTTAGCAACTTTTAAGACCTGTGGATTTCAACTCCCAGAATTCCTCAAGCAGCCAAGCATGAATTCTGGGAGTTGAAGTCCACAAGTCTTAAAGTTGCCAGTTTTGGCGATCCCTGGTCTATGAGAATAGGGGCTACCCACAAAGAAGAGGGAGTCAAGCTATTCTCCAAAGCGCCTGAAGGTAGGACAAGAAGCAACGGATGGAAACTAACCAAGGAGAGAAGCAATCTAGAACTAAGGAGAAACTTCCTGACAGTGAGGACAATTAACCAGTGGAACAGCCTGCCTCCAGAAGCGGTGAATGCTCCAACACTGGAAGTTTTTAAGAAGAGACTGGACAGCCATTTGTCTGAAATGGTGTAGGGTTTTCTGCTTGAGCAGGGGGTTGGACTAGATGACCTCCAAGGTCCCTTCCAACTCTGTTATTCTATTCTATTCTATTCTATTCCATTCCATTCCATTCCATTCCATTCCATTCTAATTTCTATTCTAATTTCTATTCTACTCTACTCTACTCTTTGTTCCAACATGGGAAGCCCCCACAAGCAATTTAATTTGACCAGATTCTGAAAGGAACTTCATCAAATCCCCACTTTGGTTTTGATGGGAAACTCAGATTCTGTAAACCAGACATGTCAAACTCGCGGCGTCAAGTGACGTCACGCAACATATTGGAACATTTTTGCCATTGACGGCAATGGGGTGGGCATGGTTTCCCGATGACACGTCCGGCCTGCGGGCTGCCAGTTTCACACCTGTTGTAAACTATGCTGATGTAAGACCATAATAAAGATTTGACTTAATACTTAGGATTCCGCGCCATCTTCACCATCAGTTAATTACCAGATGTTTGCAATTCATGTATTTGTTACAGCAAACACAGTAGATTACTTGATCGTGCAAAGTATTCCTTGCTTCCAGATGAAGGAGTGCTTTGGAGACTCATCCACCTTCACCCATGAAATGCATTCTTATTTGGCTTCATCAGTAAACACAGATGCTGGGTTAAAATAATTTGATCAGTTTCCCGTGTGGAAGAGTAACAGAAATGGAAGATGGCAGCCTATCTGCCTCATCTCTTAATAGAATACCAAAAGTTATAAATTCCAAAGCATAATGTTTGACACGAAGCTGTCATGGAAGCAATAGATTCATTATAAAAAATGCTAGAGGTGCATATATCCCATTGACTGTTTATCATTAACTGCATGGAGAGCTGACAGGAAACGTCTGGCTATAATTTATATTTCTGATGACTCTCAAATCTATTACTCACTTTCCCCCAATTTTATAGCAGCTCTGGATTGAGGGGGAAAAAATTGACCGCTAAGCACAGATTTTAGACTATTTTTTTTATTATTATTCTATATTATCTGGAGGTGCCATATTGAGTGAGTCTTCCCTCACCAACAGTCTGTTTCAAAAGGGAAGGGTGTTTTTCGAAAATAAAAATAGGATGAAGGCAGAGAACGGGGAAAGAGCATCATTCTGTTTACTGAAGGGTTTGTCTAAAACACAATAAATTAAATGGAATGATTAATAGTTAAATTAAAAGTAGAATGTAAACATAGAAGTCATAGACCCCCAATTACACATTCCAGACCATAACCCTAGGATATAACTCCGTGCAAGGCTCTTCTCCTTATGACTGAGATGCTCAACTGAAGCCAAGGAACCTTCTATCCTGACTAGGTTGGCTGGGATCCAAGTGACCAAGGAGATCCCTGAAGTTAAAGTTATAATGCCACAGTTCCCTGAGTTTGCTTTGCAACCATTTTTGGAAGAGGAAAGGAAATTAGGAGCAATTTGTAGGGTCTCAGTTCAACATCGAGTAGCTGCCTGGAGTTCAACTCATTACTTGGGGTTAAGGCATACTGGTTTTAGTGGGACTGGATCCAGCGATTGTGCCTATGAGCAAAGCGTTGGAAGCCAACTAGATCAATTGAATTAATTCCTGTAGCATAACATTCATACTCTCATCTTTTGGCACCAAATTATAGTCGGGCTCAGCTTGCTTGTCTTTCAGATATAAAGACAAAACCTTTGCCTTGGGATGTTAGGGTAAAGCAAGCAAAGTAAGTAGAGTAAAAATAAAAAAATAAAAAGCAAAAAATTATAATAAAATAAGAATAGAATAGAATAGAATAGAATAGAATAGAACAGAACAGAACAGAACAGAACAGAACAGAACAGTAGAGTAGAGTAGAGTAGAGTAGAGTAGAGTAGAGTAGAGTAGAACAGAACAGAACAGAACAGAACAGAACAGAATAGAATAGAAGAGTAGAGCAGAGCAGAGCAGAGTAGAGTAATGTAGAATAGAATAGAATAGAATAGAATAGAATAGAATAGAATAGAATAGAATAGAATAGAATAGAATAGAAAATATGGAATAGAATAGAATAGAATAGAATAGAATAGAATAGAATAGAATAGAATAGAATAGAATAGAATAGAATAGAATAGAATAGTAGAGCAGAGTAGAGCAGAGCAGAGTAGAGTAGAGTAATGTAGAATAGAATAGAATAGAATAGAATAGAAAATATGGAATAGAATAGAATAGAATAGAATAGAATAGAATAGAATAGAATAGAATAGAATAGAATGGGATGGGATGGGATGGGATGGGATGGGATGGGATAAGAGGAGAGGAGAGGAGAAGGGAAGGGAAGGGAAGAGAAGAGAAGAGAAGAGAAGAGAAGAGAAGAGAAGAGAAGAGAAGAGAAGAGAAGAGAAGAGAAGAGAAGAGAAGAGAAGAGAAGAGAAGATCCATTCTGGAGGACCTATCCCTGAAAAAAAACCCACAGCCATGTCCTTTCAGCTAGCATTCCCAACCTAGGGAACTTCCAGATAGGTGGACTTTAATATCCAAGGTTTCTGTACCAGCAAAGACTATTTCTGAACGTTACACAGACTGCCTTTGCTCATACAAATAAAATAAAATACACATTTCCAACCTTGGGTGAGATCCAAGAGGGGAAAAGATCATGGCAGGAATATGATTTAATCAAAAGCCAGCAGAAGATCTAATACAGTTATAAAACTTTTCTTATGGCTAGTGGGGGTCTCTGGGCTGCCTTTTCCTTTTGCGAGAATCTATCACTGTCATAAAAATAGATTTTCCAGCAAGAGGAAGCCTATTAGTGGGATAATCATATATCTTTTGATCACAAAATCAGCCAGAGGACCCTGGGTTCTTACAGCTGGTTTCAGCTGTGGTGAGAGTTCAGGTAGGGAATGTGGTTAAATTGGCAAGGTACGTTAAACTGCTGAAAGCATTAGGAGAGGAGAAGGAGAGAGAAAATTGCAGCTTCGGTTTTCCCAACTGAAGCTCATTTTTCCTGCAACAATAGGAGGAAAAAAAGATTTCCGTTCTGATCAGTGGAAGAAAAGACACATTATTGCTCCAATCTAGACAATGGTACGTATAGTCAAGGCCGTGGTTTTCCCAGTGGCAATGTATGGCTGTGAAAGTTGGACCATAAGAAAGGCTGAGTGCCAAAGAATGGAGGCCTTTGAACTCTGGTGCTGGAGAAGACTCCTGCGAGTCCCCTGGACTGCAAGGCGTTCAAACCGGTCAGTCCTGGAGGAGATCAACCCCGACTGCTCTTGAGAAGGCCAGATCCTGAAGTTGAAACTCAAGTACTTTGGCTACTTAATGAGAAGGAAGGACTGACTGGAGAAGAGCCTAATGCTGGGAAAGATGAAGGGCAAGAGAAGAAGGGGACAATGACAGAGAAGGAGGAGGCTGGATGGAGTCACTGAAGCAGTAGGCCTGAGATTAAAGGGACTCCAGAAGATGGTAGAGGACAGGAAGGCCTGGAGGAACGTTGTCCATGGGGTGGCGATGGGTCGGACACGACTTCGCAATTAACAACAACAAGATAATGGAATGAATGAATAAATACATTATGGAGATCTAAATGAAGGAACATGTATAAATATGTATCAAAAATATGGTGTGATAAGTCAAGGTAGACCTACTGATGTCTAGAATTTGGGATGTCTAGAATAGAACTGATCTGGAGGCTAGGCTAAGCAGTTTCTCAAAGGGATGGTGGACTTTGACCTAGCTTCAAGAAAAGGGTCCATTTTATGCACCCTTTCTAAATTTGCTGCACTCAGAAAATCTTGTTTCTGAGTATCGGCCTCGCTATAAAACTTTACAAAAGTGGTGCAGTCAAAACAACAACAACACAGCACTCCCAGTCATGAAGAAGTCAAGATACAAAGCTGCTTGGGCAACACTTGGACTGGAAGTCTTCTTTTTAATATGTAATTATAAGGAGGCTCAGTTGTGTAGGGTGTATGAACCTCGAATTTCATGTGATATGAATACTAGCCGTAACTTTGTTGTAAGCGTTTGTAATGTTGTATTGCTGAAGGAAAAGTCTTCTTCATGGTTCAGTCCAAGCCGGGGATAAACAACATGGCGACTGCTTTAGGAAGAAGGTTGCAGTTTATCAAAAAGGAGAGCCAGACAGAAAGGTGGTTCTGGCACGAAAGGGAGAGAGAAAAAAAGGCTGAGCACGTGTAGGGAGTGGGTTTTTATACCCTCTGGAGCCTTTTGTTTTGAGTTGTTTCCGGTTCCTGTGGCATGAACTTTGACCTGAGTCTGAGTGTGCTTTTCTGGTATTCTGATGGTGATGGGTTAATCCTATTATGACACAAAGGTCATATTCTGCTTCCCTGGGGCTGTGGCTGATGACTCTTAGAGTTTGGGTGAGGTATGCAGATTTTAGGTATCTTTGTCTTCTTAATCTCCTAGCTCCAACCTTCCTGGATGGTTTACATCTGCATTTGTACAGAGCTGGCTTCTGCTTGGGGGAGGGAGACTTGGGGCTATCAAGAAAAACTGGGCACGCTTTTCTGCCTCTTCAAGATCCTTTGAGGAAATATATTTTCCTGCCCTTTTAATATTTCCTTCTCTGGGGGGGCTGACTTCCCACAGTATGATAACATTTGCCCTTTGCATCCAGATTTATATAACCCAAGACCATTCCTGAAGACCTTCCTGTTGAGATGGACCCCCTCAACAAAGCAAGGTGACCACAATCCACACAAGACTTCTACTGATCACCACTATTAAAAAGAAGACATCCAATCCAAGCTTTTAAAGCAGTTGTGTATCTTGAGTTGACTTCTTCATGATTGAGAGTGTTGTGTTGTTGTTCTCCATCTCAGCAGGACGTTATGACAAGTGCCTCCATTTGAAGGGCGATTATGTCGAAAAGTAATGTAATATTGCCATTTTCCAGTGTGTATAATAAAAGTTCTGTATCTGCAGTGGTTTGTCATTGATAACCAAACGGAGGCTTATTTCTGAATTGCCCTGGTATATATATCCATCAATTTGCAATAGATGTGCTGACTGCGTGAACCAGCTTTTACTCTTTGAAGCCCTAAAATGACTTTAGAACTTATAAAATCCATATAAGGCCACAACATTTAAAAAATAAAAAAAACCCGCCTCATATTTCAAAGGGGGGAAAATGGAAATGAGTAGATTAATTAAAAGTAACAGCGACTGTAAGGGATGGATTCCTACTCAGGGCTGTATCACTGCGGCTTTACACAATGCCCGATGAATCCTTCTTATTTGCCATCAGCACACCAGCTTTGGGGAGGGAACCTCTAATCTGAAAGTAAATAGCAGACCGGTCAGGAAATCAAAAGATAAATTTTTGAAAAGGTCACGCAATTCAAGCAAAGTGCTAAGTTTCATGCAGGGTATACAGCATTAAGAAAGGTTGATATTTTATTGTTGGGGAAAGATTGTAACGGAAACAGGAGCTGACATAACTTTCCTTTCTTCTCCTGCCGTGGATGATGTCAAAAATGAAAAGAGACAGGAGCGTGCCGTACTCAGATTATTGTTTTCACATTTAGAGGCTTTTGTCATCGTTTCGAAGGTTGCAGCTATCTTGGTTTTTTCAGTTTTCTGACCTGTTTTGAGCCCATTCCAATATCACTCCTAATTCAGGAGATTGTGAAAGGACCAAATGCCATCTTTTCTTCTGGTTTCCACCTGTATGGAAATAAATGCACGGTATGCTGGGGCCTATAAGTCTTACGAAAGATCAAAATACTTCATCCCAATTGAAGCCAAAAGGTCACTCAAGCAAACTCTGCAGGCAACACCAAGCTAGACGACTAAATGCCCCTTCCTAAGTGACAAATGTCTTAATAGACATTTAGGGGAGGGGGTGCCGTGGTAGAAGTTGGTGACGTTAGCCTGTAAAACTTCAGAAAAGTGAAAGATGCAGTACTTTAACCTCTGTACTTGCCTTAAGGATCAAGGTTTGAAGGAAGGGATGCTTCTTCTGAAAAATGAAAATCCAGAAAGAAGATGTTGAGATGCTGAGAAGTCATAGAAAGATGTTGACACCATAGAACAGGGGTCTTCAAACTTGGCCCTTTGATGACTTGTGGACTTCAACTCACAGAATTCCTCAGTCAGCCTCCATTTTGTTTGTTAGATTTAAGACAGGGGTCTTCAAACTTGGCCCTTTGATGACTTGTGGATTTCAACTCCCAGAATTCCTCAGCCAGCATGCCTGGCTGAGGAATTCTGGGAGTTGAAGTCCACAAGTCATAAAAGGGCCAGGTTTGAAGACCCCTGCCATAGAAAGAGTACAGAGAAGAGAAACCAAGATGATAAAAGGTCTGGAGGTTAAATTGTATGAGGAACAGCTAAGGAAACTAGTCATGTCGAAGAGAAGGATTAGGGGTGACATGATAGCAGTCTTCCAATACTTGAAGAGCTGTCACAGAGAAGAGGGTGCCAATTTAATCTCCATCTCACCTGAGGGCAGGACAAGAAGCAGTGGGTGGAAACTGATCAAGGAGAGAAGCAACCTAGAACTAAGGGGGAAGTGAGAACAATTAATCAATAGAACAGCTTGCCCCTTCGAACTGTGGGTGCTCCATCACTGGAGTTTTCAAAAAAAAAGGTGAGACAATAATTTATCTGGGATGATATAAAGACTCCTGCCTTTAGCAGGGGGTTGAGCTAGAAGACCTCCAAGGTCCCATCCAACCTTATTATTCTATTATTCTGTAAAATCAGTTTGTTGCCAACTTGAGCTTAAAAGGAATGCAAATACTGTATAAAGTAGATTTGCAATGTCTGCCAAGTATAGAGTAGAATAATAGAGTTGGAAGGGACCTTGGAGGTCTTCTAGTCCGACCCCTGCTCAGGCAGGAAACCCTATAACATTTCAGACAAATGACTGTCCAGTCTCTTCCTAAAAACTTCCAGTGTTGGAGAATTCACCACTTCTGGAGGCAGGTTGTTCCACTGGTTAATTGTTCTCACTGTCAGGAAGTTTCTCCTTAATTCCAGATTGCTTCTCTCCTTGATTAGTTTCCAACCATTGTTTCTTGTCCTGCCTTCAGGTGCTTTGGAGAATAGATTGACTCCCTCTTCTTTGTGGCAGCCCCTGAGATACTGGAAGGCTGCTATCATGTCCCCCCTTGTCCTTCTCTTCATTAGACTAGACATACCTAATTCCAGCAACCGGTCCTTGTATGTTTTAGCCTCCAGTCCCCTGATCATCCTCATTGCTCTTCTCTGCACTCTTTCTAGAGTCTCGGCATCTTTTTACATTGTGGTGACCAAAACTGGATGCAGTATTCCAAGTATGGCATTACCAAGGCATTGTAAAGTGGTATTAACCCTTCACGTGATCTTGATTCTATCCCTCAGTACGGGTGTCTGTTTTCTGGCTTTCTGATGTCATTCCAATAAATGAGAGTCTGAAGATAATGTGCATCACAAAATAGATCCCTGTAGATCCCAAAGGTATAATTGCTCAATTTATGCCTGCAGTACAGGTAAATAAAGAGTTAACAGCAAACAGTAATAACAATGGTCATAATAACGGAGGCAATCTCATATAAAGATCTTGAGTAGCTACAGATTGAAGAATGAATTGAATAAGTACTGCACTTTGCCAGCATCAAAATCTCATTTAATTCCCATCATTTGGTTTGACACTGTTGCCAGAGATTGATCATGTTCTAAGCATGTCTGCTTTGGAGATATATTCCTCTGCCAATATCGTGACTTAGAACTGGAATGAATAAAAACAGCACTGTCTGTTTAATCTCAGCTCCTCGTTAGGAGCAGCAACATCCAAGGAAATTTGTAAGCAAAGGAAATTAAAGCCTACTAATACGTGAACGGCCTTAAATTATCATCGTTCCACAGAGCCAGGCTGGGCAATGTTTCAATGTGATTGCAAAGAAATGCTTTCAGAAGATGCAGAATGCAAAATGCAGCTCCTATCTGTGTCTCATTAAAGCAGCCGCATCTGCATCCAGGACTTCACGGTCACTGCACGGAGGCTTTGCAGTGTTGAGGGTTTCACAACAAAATTGTCAAGAAGGAACTGGATATCTGCCTTTGTACCTCTTTGCCTTAGATGCATATTAAATAGAACTGTGTCCCTATGTAATGTTTGAGAATGCAATACATAATTAAAAAAGCATTTATTTCCACCACCAAAGGTGACTTTGTTCTGCAAGTCCTTGGTGGGACGCCTGTGTAGAGTAGGAAGTTCTTTTTAATCATCATAGATACTCCTTACTCTTGAAATGGACACATCACTATCTGTTATAAACAAATACTCCTTAATCTTGATTCTTGGCAAGACTAGGTGAAATATTCCAAGCAACAATGCAGGGCTGTCCTTGGCAAAGCCTACTGAGATGAAATCAACAAAGACAGGTGTCAACAAAGGTGGTCCAGAGTATATTTAAATCTATATACGGACTAGTAGTACTCCTATGTATACTATATCTCCTCGTGAGATGGGATTTCAATCCAGCCCTAAGTGGGGGGGGGCTGCATATTTGGTCTAATTTGGTCTAGTGGTTAAGGCATTTAATTTGCCATGAAAGCCAGTTGGGTGACTTTGGGCCAGTCCCTCTCTCACTTTCTCAGCCCAACCCACCTCAGAGAATTGTTTTTGTGGAGAAAATAGGAGGCGGAAGATGTATTGGGTTGTTTGTAAAAATAATAAAGGTGGGATACATATAGATGATAGACAGGGGGAGAGAGGGGGGGATACAGAGAGAATACTGTATATAGAGACAGAGAGAGAATATAGAAAATATACTGTATATATAGAGAAAGAGAGAAAGACAGAGGCAGTGATACAGAGAGATAGAATATAGATGAGAGAGAGAGAACATAGATGATAGATAGATAGATAGATAGATAGATAGATAGATAGATAGATAGATAGATAGATAGATAGATAGATAGATAGGTAGGTAGGTAGGTAGGTAGGTAGGTAGGTAGGTAGGTAGGTAGGTAGGTAGGTAGATAGATAGATAGATAGATAGATAGATAGATAGATAGATAGATAGATAGATAGATAGATAGATAGATAGATAGAT
>NW_015386413.1:1132961-1140614 GCF_001527695.2 Protobothrops mucrosquamatus
AGATAGATGGATAGATGGATAGATGGTTAGATAGATAGATAGATAGATAGATAGACAGACAGACAGACAGACAGACAGACAGACAGACAGACAGACAGACAGACAGACAGACAGACAGACAGACAGACAGACAGACAGACAGACAGAGAGGGATGGATGGATGGATGGATGGATGGATGGATGGATGGATGGGCATGCAGACAGACAGACAGACAGACAGACAGACAGACAGACAGACAGACAGATAGATAGATAGATGATAAGAGAGAGAGACAGACAGACAGATAGACATATATAACTGGGTTTAAAAGGGACTGCCCATCGTCATCTCTTTGGAGTTCCCTAACTGACAGAAGAAGTGTAAGATCTACTTTTCTTTCTTTGTCTTATTGTATTTTATCATATTCTTTGATGGGTACCTTGTGTTGTTGTGTTATAATTTTATGCTGTCTCAGAACAAGGCCTTAGGTTCTCATACTGGTGTGGCGGTTGCTTCCAAATCCCAAAGAACTCCTGATCCAAGACAGAGCAATACAGACTCCCTTGTAGTTGTGTCCTGGAAAGAGACACGGTTGATTTAATGAGTCACAACAGGACCTGTTTACTATGCAGTCCTGAGGTCTCTCTTTACATTTAGTTTGCTTGTTTTTAATACCACAATATTAAAACGTGAGCATGCAGATCAAAAGGAATGGCTTTTTCCCCTAAACCAAACACCATACCTTTTGTATTAATTTGATATAGATATGTTAAATAACATGTTCAGAACTGTGCAGAACGTGGAGGCCTGGCATTCATGGAGTCGATTTCTGACTTTTGTTTGCTCAAGTTATTGAAGGTTGCATTTATCTCATCTCCAGTTTAAAGCAATCATCTACATTTTGGCTGTCTTTCCTCTCAGGAAGAAATATGAATCTTAAAATTACAACTTCTGTGGATTTCCAGAGACACAAAAAACTCCCCCGTTTATTCACTGTTTAAAGGTGCAAAGATACTTCTTGAAGTCTGGAGGAATGTTTAAAAAGATGGGAAGGAGCAAAATAAAGAGAAAATAATAGATTTTTTTTAAAAAAAACTAGCATAATCAACACAGGAGAGAATTTTGCTTATGTTAAATGAGGGAGTCAGTCTTCTCTGTAGCAGACATGTCAAACACAAGGGGGCCGGATGCGACCCGCGACGTGGTTCCATGCGGCCCGCAAAGCCATCCTGGAAACAGTGAGGGAATGGCCCCCGCTGCCTTGGCCCCGGCCCTGGCTGCCTCGGAGCCAATGTACAATTTTGTGGTGGCCATCTATGCTGAAACGCATTCAGTTTTAGCTCCACAAGGCCATCTGGAAACAGCAAGGAACCGGCCCCTGTCGTGTTGGCCCCGCCCCCTGGGTGCACACTGGAAAGGTGTCATCCTTTGTGAGGAATGAAGAAATGCACCATCACCTGGAAGTGGCCAGCAAATGGCCCTCGCCTACTTCACATATCTGGCTTGATGGGCTCTGGGGGAGGGGTTTTGGCAGACTCTTCCAGTGAACCATGCCTTGGTGCTTGCCCTGGTCCCCCCCCCTTCTGCCAGAGACTCTCAGATCTGTCCCACTCCTGCCCAGACCCCCACAGGCACCGTTGACGCGAACAATGTAGAGCTGGCCATGCCCACCCAGTAGGCCACACCCATTCCAGCCATGCCCACCCAGTAGGCCGCACCCACCCTGGCCACACTCACCCAGCCCCTCAAGGGCAACCACAATGCTTATGCGGCCCTCAATGAAATTGAGTTTGACACCCCTGCTCTATAGGATTCCTTATATGATTATACAATTTCAGAAAAATGGCTGTCCAGTCTCTTCTTAAAAACCTCCAGTGATGGAGCACTCACAGCTTCTGGAAGCAAAGCAGTTCCACTGGTTAAGTATTCTCACTGTCAGGAAATTTCTCCTTAATTCAGGCAGATCTCTCCTTGATTATCACATCATGCAAGAATTGCCTTAGAAATTACAGTGGAATCATGAGAGAGCTTTGACCGTGTTTTATTTCCACGGTTCTCCAAATATTGGAAATTTCTCCTTATTT
Source organism: Protobothrops mucrosquamatus (assembly GCF_001527695.2). Lineage (NCBI taxonomy): Eukaryota > Metazoa > Chordata > Lepidosauria > Squamata > Viperidae > Protobothrops > Protobothrops mucrosquamatus. The sequence continues at coordinate 1,135,026 of NW_015386413.1, forward strand.
CTAGATCGGATCTCGTCTTGATTATCAAAACATGCAAGAATTGTCTTATAAGGTTGACTCAGCCTTTCATCCTTCCGAAGTCGGTAAAATGAGGAGCCAAATTGTTGGGGGTAAATTATGCTGACTCTGTAAACTACTCAGATAGGGGGTGTAAAGCACTGTGAAGCAGTATATAAGTCTAAGTACTAATGCTGTTGCTACAAAAAACATTCCCACTGCCAGGAGTTCGATCCTGACTGGCTCAAGGTTGACTCAACCTTCCATCCTTCCCAGGTCGGTAAAATGAGGACCCAGATCATTGGGGGCAACAGGTTGACTCTGTAAACTGCTTAGAGAGCACTGTGAAGTGGTATATATGTCTAAGTACTAATGCTATTGCTACAAAAAACATTCCCACTGCCAGGAGTTCGATCCTGACCGGCTCAAGGTTGACTTAGCCTTCCATCCTTCCGAGGTCAGTAAAATGAGGACCCAGATTGTTGGCAGCAATATATGCTGACTCTGTAAACTGCTTAGAGGGGGCTGTAAAGCACTGTGAAGCGGTATATAAGTCTAAGTGCTAATGCTAGTGCTATAACAGAATCTGGAATGAAATTGTAAAGGGCTTTGACCCTGTTTGGTTTCCATGGTGGTCCAAATGTTGGAACAGATCAGGAAGGAAGGAATAAGATTACAAAGCAGTGAAACTCAGAAATAGACAGAGGTAGAGATCACATATGCAATGAATTGGAATAGTAATTAGTAATAGTAATTAGTAATAGTAAACCTTGATAGTGCTAAGTCCATGGCCATCTTCTCACTGACCTCTGAAATGGCTCTACCCATTTACTCAAAAGAGTTCTGTTGTACCATCATTTCTACCTCCCATTCCTTCAAAAAAATGATAAAATGTTATGCCGTCCATCTTCCCATCTACTGACTCCACCATCTTGAAAACAAGTAGCCCAAAACACCGGTCTGCTCTGTGCTGGAACCAGTCCTACAAGCAACAACAACAAAAACCACACAGCAAAGGAAAATGAAGTGATTTCTTTCTCCAAACGTCCATGTTTTCACTCCTTCTCATAAACATTTGTCTGGATCATTCCTATGGTAGGAAGCTTCAAAGATACCCAGCCACCTTTCCCTTTTAGAGATCTACTAGTTTGGTCAAGGAGCAAGAGTCCCAAAGCAGGGTAAAACAAAGGTTCATATAAATGGAGAATTGAACTGTCCCCAAGCTCAAACCTAGGTTTAAAGAAAGAAAACCTAGGTTTAAAGCCATTCTAGATACTCCACACCTGAGCCAGAAATCAATTAACTTTTGAACACGAGAGAACAAGCCAGCATCAAGCCGATGCAAATACCCTTATTAATTTCTTTGACAAACAGGGCTTTGTTGTTGTTTGTCCCAAACAACAACCAAAGGACACCAAAGGTTTGAACCAAAGGACACTATCCTTCACATCTTGATTAGCAGCCTGCTCAGCTGTGAAAGTTCACACCCTCCTCACACCCGAAAAAAAGACGTGCCTGAGTGTTCATAAATACACAAAAGTAATCTTGTTAGCACCGGGAAGGGTAATGGCTTTCTCATTACCAGCGGCTTGAAAATGCTTCTGATGCTTTCCCTGGGATGAGATTAGCCTAATTATACAACAGTTGGGTTACACAGGTGCCACAAATGAAGGCAATAAAAACCCAAAATGGTAGGCAACATGATGGGAGATGTACATCAGAGCTAAGTTGCGCGCAACTCACCCGATGGACTCCAGACTTGCCACCAAAGGAGCTTAAATGTGGGTATTTCCAATCTCTCCTGTCCAGTGGTGGGATTCAGCCAGTTTGCACCAGTTCGGCACAACCGGTAGCTAATTTTTTGTTGCCCAGGCCCAGAATGGACTTCCGGAAGTGGCATCCATGTAGAGAACCGGTTGTTCCCATATTTGAATCCCACCACTACTCCTATCCTATTGAAAATGAAGCAGTGGTGAGCTATGTCTTATTGCTGCCAAAACAGTCTCAGCTCCTTTATGACTATGGAGATTTTCAACCATCTAGGTCAGACATGTCAAACTCACGACGTCACGTGATATCGCGCGACATATCGGAACTTTTTCCCCATTGCCGCCAATGGGGAGGGCATGGTTTCCTCGTGACGTGTCCGGCCCATGGGCCGGCAGTTTGACACCCCTGATCTAGGTCATGGTTGTCCCAAAGGTGCTTTTCCAAAAGGCAACTGGACTTCCTTGGGATTGGGTTTTTTTTTTTTTTGAGGACATTTCGCTTCTCATCCAAGAAGCTTCTTCCATTCTGACTGACTGGTGGTGAACAGAAAGGATTTACATTCCTCACAGTGATCTAGTCTGTAGCACTTTGAAGGTCATTAGCTCTCTGACAGTCCTTGAGGCCACTTTGGACTTTATCTGTACCCTCAGAGTCACCTGAATCAGAGCACAAATAGGTGTGGAATCTTCTTCGGATTGCTCAAAGTGTGCTAATGGCTAGCACAGTTTACAATTAATCTGCTAGAAAAATAATGCCTGCGAAATGAACGGAGCATCCCCCGAAATCAATTAAACAATAGTGTATTCTGAAGAACCAGACTATTCTCTGTGCAACTACCACATCTTCCAAACCACTAGACACTAACAACTATTGATTCTGGCTTCCACCTCTTTTGAAGATAATGCTAGAGGTTCATGTGCCCCAAATCAGCAGCGGGCTGAGAGAAAAATGCATTAAAATTCCACCTGGGTTACAAATTTCTTCCTTGGTAGTGCGATAACATGCAACATGCTGGCCATTCATATTTTATGCAGAAAATAATAAGATCCATATTTCTTCCACGCTATTTGTCCTCCAGGATTTGGGCCAATTTGAGAAATAGACCTTTTTTACATGAAATGTTTCAGACAAGTACCTCTGTACTGAGCTAGATCTCTATTTTTGAAATAATTGAAAATCGGATGACTCTATTCGACGTGAATATTAAGCGCTGGTATTTAGATTGTCATCTGGCATTGCTTCAGTTATCGATAAATAAATTGGTTAATCGTGCCTAATTGATCGCTGTAATGAGTAAATAACAAACACTGGGTTTGTTCACGTCAAGGAACATTGATACAGGAAGAAGAAAGTTTTAAAATAAATCGCAATGGATGGATTTCACATTTTAGAATGACAAAATAACACCTCAATTCTGTCCATCACATTTGCCTGTAAAGATAGGATTCACTCTTTAGTTCATCGGATTGACTATAGCGAAGTGACATATAAATTCATTCTCAGCTACAAGAAAAATCAAACGTCATAAAAATATATCTTTAAATTCCTTGTAATAAAAAAAATAGGAACCACAGTTACTTATTAAAACCATTTGTTTAAGCTGTCCTTTCCTGGGGGGGAGGGGCAAAGTTAACATTCAAATTCTTTAAAAAACTGATTTTTTTTAGTAAGTTTTGTTCAACAATGAAGAAACCCTAAGCTAAACAGTTGGAAAACAGTTGGCCGTAGAGCAGTCTTGCTACTGTTAACATATATAACATCAAAGTTCCATACTCTACACTCAGAAATGGAAACCACTTCTGGACTTTGTGCTTGAGGTTGAAAACAAAATTGAAATTTGGATTTTGGGTTTTACCGATTAGACAGACTTGCTGTTATCGAAATGGCTAGCTTATATTATTTTTTGAAAAAGTTGAAGTTTGAAGTCGACACTCCACTTTGCTGCAAACAAAGGAAATTGGAAGTCAATGCCTTTTTTCTCTCTCTCTCTTCCTTACTCAGATTCAGCCCATACAAGGTGGAATGGCTGTTCAGGAACCGACTGAATAGTATCACACCATGTCTGTCTCTCTCTTAATGGGGCTGTGCTTTCCAAGTGTGGGAAGTCGGCCCCCATGCCAGAGAAAGAAATATTTTTGGGAATATTAAAAGGCAGAATATTATATTTCCCAAAAGGATCTTGAAGGCAGAAACCCACACACCCCACAAGTCTCTCTGCCCCAAACAGAAACCAGGTCTGCAGAAATGCCGATGTGATAATCCTTTCAGAAAGATTGGAGCCAGGAAGCTGGGATTAGAAAGACAAATATCCCTAGAATCAACAATCCCTCACACCAAAAAATCCAACAGTCATCAGCCATCAGCCACAGAAAAGCAGGATATGACCTTTGGGACATAATAGGATTAACCCACCACCAACAGAATACCAGAAAGGCACACTCAGACTCACGTCAAAGTTCATACCACAGGAACAACTCCAAACTAAAGCCCAAGAAGGGATAAAAACCCACCACTCCCTACTACATGTGGTCAGTTTTTTCCCCAGAACCATCTTTCTGTCTGGCTCTCCTCTTCAATAAACTACAACCTTCTTTCTAAAGCAGTCTCCATTTTGTTTATTCCCAGCTCAGACTGGACCCTGATGAAGATTTTTCTTTCAATACAAGCAAGAGCATCTTTGCAATCTGGAGAGGGTCCTGAATGCATGGCTTCTGCCTGAAGAGCAGGTAGACATCAAAACCAGCACAGCTTCAAATGGTGTACCAAGAGCAACTTTCCATTGGGACATGATGGACTAAACTCATCCCTTTCTCATCTCTTGATTAGATTTCAGTCACTCACACTACATGGAAGACCATCTAGAAACTTCAGCTGGTTCGGAATGACTTCTCAGTGGTCAGTCAAGATACCACTACATTAATATCTCTGCTGAAGAGTTGCACTGCTTAGCTGTATGCTTCTGAATATAATTTGAATATAACTTGTCCATAAAATTTTCTAAAGCTTGAAGTCTGGGTATCTTAGGGACCCCCTTTCTCCAATAGTTTCTGCCTGTCCTACCTTGTCAGTTAGTGAGTATTTCTCTCCCACGTTACCAAGAGGTATGAACTGGACTAACACTATTTGCTTATCCTCCCTACAAATGCAAAAAGTGGCAAATAGTTTCGGGGGGGGATTTCCTTCCTTGCCCATCAGATAGACAGAGTCCTTTGTCTAGGAATTAAGCATCACACCCTGCAAATTATGCCCAATATGATGGAGTTTAAAACAGAAAATGTGAAGAATCTCACTTTGTATATAAAGATATTCACCATCTTGTAGGAAGAGGAACATGGGAGAACTAATACATGAAGGAAACTGTCAATATTTCTGGGCTAACACAGTGTAAAGATATCAAACTGAACAACCAGATGCCAAAACAGCATTTGCTGGATGTCTACCAACCCAGGCAGGCAAAACATATGAACAAAGAGTTTCTGGAGAACATAAATCAACTTATTTTTCCTTCTACCTCTTCATTCTGAGATAAGAGTCAAGCAAGCTAGATATTAATGAAAACTGAAGTATCACCTAAGTACAAGAATTATGAACAGAAGAAAAAAAAATGGAAAAAACCTCATGTTGTCCTCTCTGGGGAATATTTTAACTGTTTCCATCCGCTGATTTATTTTTTAAACCATAAAGATGTGCTTCAAGTGGAGTCTGATGATCTCATATCTGTGTCCAGGTGATTTTTGGCAATTGTATGGAGGTGCTTTGTTATTGTCCTAGGAGGAGAGGAGAGGAGAGGAGAGGAGGGGAGGGGAGGGGAGGGGAGAGGAG
>NW_015386413.1:1140714-1147161 GCF_001527695.2 Protobothrops mucrosquamatus
AACCCCTGTTACTAGCTGAGCATTCATTTCTAAATCAGGGTAACATTGCATTGCTTTTGAAAAGTCATATTTTCAAAATGTTACAACATAGCAGCATCCAAACTTGACTCTATAGTCTTTATTCCGATTCTCCATCATTAGGAATATGGAGCCAGCATCACATTGAGCAACCATATTAATTTAAACAACCAGATCTAGGCTGCAAAATTCCATCCCACCACAAGAGGGTGGTCAAGAAACGCAGAAATATCTCAGCCTTTGCTGCCATCTAGGGGTCAACTGCATTCTTTTGCAGCCCAGACCTGGCAGCTCCACGCAGGCAGCCTTTCAAACTTTCAAATCCCGTTTAGATATTTATCACTCCAAGATTCCTCTGGCTTGTATTTTTAGATACAGTTCTTGTTGACCTACTTGGAGGGCTAATTCGGGTGAAGTTTGAGTTATGTCGCCCAGTTCTCTGAATACAAGCTGTGGATGCATCGCTCTTCCCAAGGGGCCCTCAACGTCACGCTGAATAGAGCAGGGCAGAATCACCTTCCCGTATGCAACCTCCTTTCCCAGCAGCTGGATATCATCTTGGGATTACAATTCTTGGCATGATTCATCTGCTGAGCTGAAAAAAAACAATGTACAGTGACTTTTGTCTCTTTCTTTTTAAATCAAGTGCCCTTCCCTTTCATGCTTCAGCAGAGATACATCCTGGATGTGATGCAGCCATCAGTACATTTTGCTTCGGAGGTTACTGGGCGAAGAAATTAAAGCTACTTTCCTCCTCTGAGTTGCTAATCCTCCTACGCTGAAATCCTATATTCCTACTTCGCTGACCGTTACGAGTTCCATTCCTCCCCTCCCCCCCCCCGTTCCCTAATCAATGCAGAGTTTGGTGAATTGCAAATATGAAGAGGGGGGAAAGCATTAAATGGAGAAAGGCCATCTTTGCTCATCTGTAATTTTTGTCAAAGTGACAGTTTGAAAATTGCAGAGATAAATACAGTGCTAAATAGGGTTGTAAAGGTGTGATTTATCTTGGCGGAACACTTTTATGCTTCTCCAAGTACTCTTTTCTTTTAAAAGGTGAGGTCAGGCTTGCGCGGCTGCATCTTTCCATCGCTCCGAGTGGCAGGAAGGAGAATATTAAATATTATTTTTGCATGTGCAAGTCTCAGCTACCCTGGCAGGATTTGTGTGTGTGTGGGGGGGGGTAGCATAGAGCAATTCTCATGCAAGGCATGCAAAGCAATGCCATACCAAAAAGTAAAATTAAAGAGAGAAAGAGAGAGAGAAAGAGAAAAGAATAGGATAGACAGAGACAGACAGAAAGAGAAAGAAAGAGAAAGAGAAAGAGAAAGAGAAAGAGAAAGAGAAAGAGAAAGAGAAAGAGATAGGATAGGATAGACAGAGAGAAAGAGAAAGAGAAAGAGATAGGATAGACAGACAGAAAGAGAAAGAGAAAGAGAAAGAATAGACAGACACAAAGAGAAAGAGAAAGAGATAGGATAGACAGAGACAAAGAGAAAGCGATAGGATAGACAAAGAGAAAGAGAAAGAGAAAGAGAAAGAGAAAGAGAAAGAGAAAGAGAAAGAGAAAGAGAAAGAGAAAGAGAAAGAGAAAGAGAAAGAGATAGGATAGACAGACAGAAAGAGAAAGAAAGAGAAAGATAAAGAGAAAAGAGATAGGATAGACAGAGACAGACAGAAAGAGAAAGAAAGAGAAAGAGAAAGAGAAAGAGAAAGAGAAAGAGAAAGAGAAAGAGAAAGAGAAAGAGAAAGAGAAAGAGAAAAGAGATAGGATAGACAGAGACAAAGAGAAAGAAAGAGAAAGAGAAAGAGAAAGAGAAAGAGAAAGAGAAAGAGAAAAGAGATTGGACAGACAGAGAGACAGACAGAAAGAGAAAGAGTCAAAACTGCCATCCTGAGCTTCAGCCTTGCTTTGCTAGATGTCAGCCTGCTATAAACTATGGAGGAGGGAGCTGCAGGGAAAGGGGAAATCGAAAGTATACATCTTACCTTCCTGAGACATCGGCTCATTGCCCCAAGGCCTGGGAGGGGAAATTTAAAGGCTCACGATCTAGCCTGCTGATGCAGGGACCGATCTAGCCTGCTGATGCAGGGACCGTTACCAAAACAATTCCTTGAAATGTAACTGGACAATAGGGAGATTACCGGGGGAAGGGGAGGAGGAACAAGAAAGGGAAAGTTTACTGGTAACCTCCGCGTGCAAACTTTTAGTTCCGGCTTTGCTTTACTGTAACCACTTGGCTTTTAGTAAAAGTATGCTTTTCGTTATGAAGGAAGTCAAGAGTTTTTCTTTCCTAGAAGACCAAGTTGGGGCAGGTGTGACAGAGGGAGAGGGGGGAGGAAGAAAGAGAGAGACAGACACAGAAAGAGAGAGGGAGGGAGGGAGAGACAGACAGAGAAAGACACAGAGAGAGAGAAAGAGAGAGAGAGAGAGAGAGAGAGAGAGAGAGAGAGAGAGAGAGAGAGAGAGAGAGAGAGAGAGAGAGAGAGAGAGAGAGAATTGCAATTAATATTTACAGTGATATCTTGGACGATGAAAGAGAGAATTGCAATTAATATTTACAGTGATATCTTGGACGATGAAAAATCCCAGGGCTGCGTTAAAATTTCAGTCCCTTTGCTTAAGAGAGCATTAAAGATTTATTACGCCTTCGCAGGATCTACATATGTACATGCAGTTATACTTTTGTTATTGCTATTTGATTTCAGTAAGAGTTTTGTATCTGGGATTAGGCGGAGGTTTTTTCTTGTTTATAATGTTTTCTTTTTTTAATATATTTTATTGATTTTTTTTAACATAAGTCACCTTACTATTTGGTAAACAGCGTGTGGTCTGGGTTTACATTTAAAAACGATCCATAACAATTAATTTCTATAGTTCCATAATCCACATGGTAGCTTTCTTTGATTTTTCTCTTCTTCCAATAATATTCTCTTTTACCAACCTTAAATTAGTGCATCTCTTAGTATTTTCGATAAATGACAATTGAATATAAACATTTTTCTAGCGTTTAACAACCACATCAATATGAAGCTTCTTTTCTAAATAATCATCTTAATTACCTCGTCATAAATCCTCTTTTCAAGGTTCTTATTTAGATTTGTTTTCCCCGCAATGTTCAAAACATTCTTACCAGTTAAGATTTTCTCAGAGTTAATTACACTTAAGTATTAAGCCTTTTAGATCACACAAGCATCCCAACAATTTTACATTTTTCATATCTTAAAAAAAAAAAGGAAAAAGAGAAGAAAAAAAGAAGGAAATAGTATGCTATTTAAAAAAACATGTCCCTCTTAAGCTAAAATATATTTATATCCAGAATTTTTCTATTCTTTTTAACCATAGCCAATCAAATGTTTAATCTTTAAATTCCATCTAACAAATCCAATCATCTAATCTTTTGAATCTATTCAGAACATTCTTATCAATTGAGATATAATAATAATAATAATAATAATAATAATAATAATAATAATAATAATGATAATGATGATGATGATGATGATGATGATGATGATGATGATGATGATGATGATGATGACGTTTTCAACAATAATCTTTTGAAAAGAAAATCTTAACAAATTCCACCATTTTCAAACTTATCCAGATTTAAGTCTTATATTCATTTCATTTCAATATATTTCTGTCCCCCATAAAAGTTTAACTCGCCACTTCCTTCTATGGGAGGGTGGGGCAAGAGTCCCCCTCCTTCTCACTTTAGGAGGATTTTTGCTTCTTGGGGTTTTTTTTTCCAGGAAATCAATTATCAAGTAGAAGAGAGAGAATCAGTATTCTTACCCAGTTCCAGACACGTTGTTTATGATCAAGCTTAAATTAGTACTTTTGGGCTTCAGCTGCTTGTAGTTTGGGTTAGACTCTGAAGTGAAGCTAGCCTTTCTTCTGCTGGTTTCTGGAGGGCTTTCCATGAATGACCGGATCGACTGCCATCTCTCCATGGTTGGCGGGGCTTCCCTCCTTCTTTGCGGCCTCTCCGGGACAACTTTAGGCCTATTTAGGGTCCCCTAACAGAAAAGAAATTAGAAGACGCTTGCTGCTGGGGAGGAAAGCTATGGCAAATCTAGACAGCATACTAAAAAGCAGAGACATCACCCTGCCAACAAAAGTGCGTGGAGTCACGGCCATGGTTTTCCCAGTTGCAATGTACAGCTGTGAAAGTTGGACCATAAGAAAGGCTGAGTGCAAAAGAATGGAGGCCTTTGAACTAGGGTGCTGGAGAAGACTCCTGCGAGTCCCCTGGACTGCAAGGCGATCAATCCGGTCAGTCCTAGAGGACATCAACCCTGACTGCTCTTTAGAAGGCCAGATCCTGAAGTTGAAACTCAAGTACTTTGGCCACCTAATGAGAAGGAAGGACTCCCTGGAGAAGAGCCTGATGCTGGGAAAGATGGAGGGCAAGAGAAGAAGGGGACAACAGAGAATGAGGTGGCTGGATGGAATCACTGAAGCAGCAGGCGTGAGCTTAAATGGACTCCAGAAGATGGTAGAGGACAGGAAGGCCTGGAGGAACGTTGTCCATGGGGTCGCGATGGGTCAGACACGACTTCGTAACTAACAACAACAAAACAGAAAAGAATTGGCCATAGGATGCGGAGTCCAGCGATCCCTTTGCTACTTGCACTACTGTGCAAAACTGGAAGCCTACAATGTTTTCTGTGGACCTGGAAGCTATCCCTAGGGCAACCTTCCAAAAATCGCCTCCCCGGATGAGATTGCTTCTGGTGTGTTGGTTTGGTTTGGCTTTTTATTAAGATTTGTTGTGAGTTGTTGTCGCCGTTTTCCTCTTGGAAAAATCATTGCAAAACGGACAAACTCAGATAGCCAGCAGTATGTTTCCTAATGTACTTTAAATCTTCAAATTGGTAACGTATCCTCAAGGTGCTGGAATTAGGCCCTTTCATTCAATACCTTCCCAGTATTCCAGGTTTCAGGGGTAGTTCCACTCAGTGGTGGGATTCAAATAGGTGAACAACCGGTTCTCTGCGTGGATGCCACTTCCGGAAGTCCATTCTGGGCCTGCTGGGCATCAAAAAATTAGCTACCGGTTCTGCTGAAGTGGTGCGAACTGGCTGAATCCCACCACTGGTTCCACTCTTTTTTTCTTCCCTTTTCCCCCCCTTTTCCTTCTTTTGTTCCCAACAGGCCACATGCCCCATCTTAAAGCAACCTTTTGATGGCCCCCTTAATAAAGAGATCAAATGAATTAACCCTCCGAAGGACCAGAGGATGGGTGGGATCCAACCTAGAATTAAAGAGAAATTTCCTGACAGTGAGACCAATTAACCAGTGGAACAACCTGCCTCCAGAAGCGGTGAATGCTCCAACCCTGGAAGTTTTTAAGAAGAGACTGACAGCCATTTGTCCGAAATGGTATAGGATCTCCTGCTTGAGCAGGGGGATGGACTAGATGACCTCCATGGACCCTTCCAATCCTACTGTTATATGTTCTAAGGCCCTGGCCCTGTTTCATTGTGACAGTCTGCGTGCCACTTTGAATCCTGGCCTGACCGCTCAAAGGAACGGAGCTGTGCAACGTTTTGTAGGATATTAATCTGGGCAAATATGCACCCGTGTGTTTGGAATCCAATCTATTGTGTTTTCAAAAGAGGCAATGCTTTGATCCTGGACTGCCAGTTGCCATTGTGACCTTTTCATAAACACACACACAGAGATATATTCTGCAGATGCCCTGACCCACAATAAAACTGAAAACAGGGAGGTCCCTAATAAGAAACAGGATTACTATAAGGAACAGCGGCAGCAACTTCACTGTAGGCTAAATTGTGACAACACAACATTGCAAGAAACAAGCCTGTACTCCTTTTAGCTTTGTATCCAATCAAAAGTATTCTAGAATTTCTTTAATATAATTCCTAAGATGTTTTTTACCTGCAAATCAACTTACCAGTTTTCCATTGTACTCTGTCTATCTAATTCTTTTTCATTTGTTTTCCTTATATATACATACATACAGTACATACATATACATATACATATACATATACATATACCTCTGACCCGACGTAGATCTCGATTGGCTCCCTGGTTTACCGAGGAGCTGAGAGAGATGAAATGTCGGAAAAGATGCCTAGAGAGCTGTTGGAGGGCCAGCCGAACCGAATCCGACCGAACACGGGTTAGGACACATGTTAGATCCTACCTAGTGGCGATGAGGGTGACTAGGACTAACTACTATTCCTCGCTCATCGCATCATCAGATAATCGCCCGGCTGCCCTCTTCAGGGTGACCCGCTCTCTCCTCCAACTGAGGGGAGGGGGGGATCCCCTGGAGGGGAGGGCCGAGGATTTTGCACAATATCTGCATGACAAAGTCGCTCGGATCCGAGAAGGCTTGGACTCCGACTGGTTGGCCCAGGGAGAGGAGACGGAAGCAGGTCTTGAGACGGTTG
>NW_015386413.1:1148014-1155202 GCF_001527695.2 Protobothrops mucrosquamatus
CGCCTTCTGCCACAGATTCCCTCCCATAGACCGGTACGCTCCCACAGAGCGGGCCTCCTCAGGGTGCCGTCGGCCAAGCAATGTCGGCTGGCGACCCCCAGGGGGAGGGCCTTCTCTGTGGGTGCCCCCACCCTCTGGAACGAACTGCCCCCCGAGATCCGGATGATTCCGGATCTCCTTACTTTCCGCCGCGCCCTCAGGACATGGCTTTTCCAGCAAGCGGGCCTGACCTAGGGAGGATTTTAGGTAGGGATGATTTTAGAAGCAATTTTAATTGGAAACACAGCCGTCAATATTTGGTTTTTAATTCGGTTTTATTGGGGTTTATATTGCTGTATTTTTGTATTTTTATTTGTGTATAGTATCTGTTTTTTAAATATGCTGTGAACCGCCCTGAGTCCTATGGGAGAAGGGCGGTATACAAATTAAATTTGAATTGAATTGAATTGAATATACATATACATACATACATACATACATACATATATATATATAATATGCATTATATATATATATAATAATCTAGAAACAGGATAGAAAGTTTAGACCTAGGAAAACCACCTGTTTGAAGCAAAAAATAATAATAATAATTGCCTAATACATTAACAGAAATGTATGTCAAACGCTATTATTTCTAAACAAATAAGTAGAATAACAGAACAGTATGTTTCTTACGCCTTTGCTTTAAGAATGAAATTGCTGGCTCCAAATAGTTTCTCCTTACATCTGAAATTACCATTGGTTGACTATAAAAGCAAATTCACAAAGATGTTTGAAATTATGCATAATTTGAAGAGAATAAGGGACAGAGAGTGGAAAACACAAAAATAAGCCGTAGATTTTGTAATTTTTTTAAAAAAAAAAAAAATCAGGGAGGCCAGTTGGCGGCAAATACAGTTTTCTCTAAATTTAATTGGTCCACTGTAAGTTTAAATGCAATTCTGACCATGTAAATTACATTAGCCACTAGATATTCTTGAAAAAAGCAACCTGCAGTTTCATATATATATATATGTGTGTTTGTATGTGTGTGTGTGTTTGTATGCATGTGCATATGCATATGCATTGTTGTTGTTAGTTGCGAAGTCGTGTCCGACCCATCGCGACCCTGTGGACCACGTTCCTCCAGGCCTTCCTGTCCTCTGCCATCTTCTGGAGTCCATTGAAGCTCACGCCTCCTGCTTCAGGGACTCCATCCAGCCCCCTCATTCTCTGTCGTCCCCTTCTTCTCTTGCCCTCCATCTTTCCCAGCATCAGGCTCTTCTCCAGTGAGTCCTTCCTTCTCATTAGGTGGCCAAAGGACTTGAGTTTCAACTTCAGGATCTGGCCTTCTAAAGAGCAGTCGGGGTTGATCTCCTCTAGGACCGACCGGTTGGATCGCCTTGCAGTCCAGGGGACTCGCAGGAGTCTTCTCCAGCACCAGAGTTCAAAGGCCTCAATTCTTTTGCGCTCAGCCTTTCTTATGATCCAACTTTCACAGCCATACAATGCAACTGGGAATATGTATATGTGTATGTGTATGTGTATGTGTATGTGTATGTATATGTATATGTATGTGTATGTGTATGTGTATGTGTATGTGTATGTGTATATTCTCCTGAAAAAGAATGATGAGTACTCTAGAATTCCATTTAGAGCAAGGAATTAAAACTTTCTCCAGAAAGACAGTTGGTCTGGAAGACGTTTCATGAAAGGAGCAGTTTTCTAAGACTAAAGAACAGAAGAAAATAATGTATGATTCCAAAAACAATCCTAACCCCCTTTTTCTGAATCAAGACACACGCCTGAATTGATTGCACCCTGGTAGCGCTTTGTAATGCAATTTTAAACTGTGATTAATGAATTTGCCGGTCAAATCATTCAAGAAGGAAAAATCATCTGGGTTTTCTTATTGGAAAGATCTTTTAAAACACCTTCCTACAGAAATCTCTGGAATGAGTTATGAGAAACAAAACAAGTTTCCTAAAAACCAGGATCTGGTTTTGCATTCCTAGAACAATGGTGCCACCTTGTGGCACGTCGATCCATTGCTGGCTGACTTTTCTCCTCTAAAGACGCAAGATGTGGTCAAAAATGCAGGGCTGCTGCCATCTAGTGGCCAATGCAACAATTTCCCAGTTTGCTTTCTTATTTATTATCCTTGCATCCTTGAAGGGATTAAAAAGACCCACTTCAAATGGGATATTTCATATTGAGCGGGGGGAAAGTCAATTGAATCAGCACATTTCATTTTTGCAAGGGACTTATATGTGAGAATCGGGGGGTTGTCATTCAAACAACACTGTCACACCTCTGTTTCCAAAGAGGCAACTGCATTAGTCTTTTGCAGCAAAAAAAGAAAGAAGAGACTTGCATCGCCTTGATGGGTATGAAAAATGTGATTTTGTAGATCAAAGTTCTGTGGAATGTAATCCTCAGAGAAAATAATATGTATGCATACCCAGACACATAGACGTGCAGAGTTGTTATTTGGGGAGGAAAAAAGGACAAAACGGGTTAAAATAAGAGAAATTAAAAAATAAAATCTTTGAGATAGGACTTTAGCAACATTTCTGCATTGTGGAACTGCTTCAGATATGCAGTATAGTGAAAATGTTATTTAAAAAGGGGATCTAATTTTCTGATTGTTTCAGAAAAATAGAGAAAAGAAGGACTAGGGGGAACATAATAGCAGTATTCCAGTATTTGAGGGGCTGCCACAAAGAAGAGGGGGGTCAAGTTAATATTCAAAACACCAGAAGGCAAGACCAGAAATAATGGATGGAAACTAATCAAGGAGAGAAGAAACCTGGAATTAAGGAGAAAGTTCTTAACAGTGGGAACAATTAACCAGTGGAACAGCTGGCCTTCAGAAATTGGGGGTGCTCCATCACTGGAGGTTTTTAAGAAGAGATTGGACAGCCACTTGTCTGAAATTGTATAGGGTCTCCTGCATGAGCAGGGGGTTGGACTAGAAGACCTCCAAGGTCTCTTACAGCCCTATTCTGATTGATTGATTGATTGATTGATTGATTGATTGACTGTGAAATCTACCCCAATCAGTCTCACATATGCAGATCTCAACTGAACCATTTTGTTTAAATACTGTGCTGCGTTAAGCGTTATTTTCAAGTTCTGGCCGCACATAAGGTAAGTTGTTTTGATATGGGGATCCCAATGAGTCATTTGTTTAGTATATAGACCAAGGTACCTATTTCTCACCCTCTTGTACAGGCAACAATCAAATAGTATGTGAGCCAGGTCTTCTACCTCTGCCGCTCCTCAAATGCAGAGACGCTCATTGTAAGGTATAGAATGGAACCTCCCATATCTGACCATTGTGTCGAGCTGTTCGAATCTCGCTCGCATAAATATCTCCCTAAGGTGTTTTGGCAGTTGCAACTTCAAATAGTTGTCTACTTGAAAAGTACGTTTACTCAGCCATTTCAAGTTGCCCACCTTACTAAGGATCGCTGTATCATTTTGTGCTTCTATATCCTTAATTCTTTGGGCAGCCCATTTTTGAATTGTTCTCCTGTTACACAAGAGACAGGAAGACCACAGCTTCTTACAAAATTTGTTAGTTTGGTGATCCAGGAGATTTGTGATTGTAATTTTATTTGCTCTAGCAGAAATCACTTGGGGAGTCTATCAGTCTCCATTTCATTGACTTTGCACCAGTAGTTATAAGCTCTAACTCTTTTAAATATTTCCCAAAATATTTCAATCTCTATGGGGGGGTGGGGTGCTGACTTCCTACAGTATGTATGAAATTTCTCTAATGTCAAGATTGTGCAGTGATGTCACAGGCTTCAGTGAGAGTAAACAATTGGAAAGGCTTCCTTCTGTTTCGCTGTTTTCAGATAGCAAAGCAGCATTGTGTTCATTTCGCAAAACGTTAGCATTACGGAAACTCAACCCTGCCATCTGATCTCTGCCCAAAATCACAACTCCGGTGCTTTCTTTAATGAGGTGGAAATATAGATAATTGGATTTTTTGTCTTTTTTTAAAATCCAGGTTAATGCCTGCAATTATACGAAATAGTCTAGCAACTGCGCGGAAGCCATTGTATGGCCTGGAATTACTCCTATGATCTGCCCAAGGCTGACTTCCAAAGATATACAAATAGTGATACTGTAATTAGTTCTGGTTGAAAAGGGAAATGATTCCATGAATTATGAAAGATAGGTGAAAAGGGGATGTCATATAATGATGGAAATCTAAAGCGGCAATTCCACGGGGTAATTCAAATCTAATTCCAGGTCAGTGATTTATTTTATTTTTTTATTTTTTTTAAAGCATATTTTAAGTCTTTTGTTCAGGAAAGATGGAGAGAATTCAACACCTCGAAGGATTTTATGTACAATGTCATCACGGGCCCTTGATTGCTTATTAGCATTTGAACTCTGCAAGGAGAGCAGGCCAAGGGGGGGGGGGGTGTTTCCACCTTCGTTGAAGCCAACTACGGCTATTAATTTACGATTTTTCTTTTTTCAGCCTTCCTTCAACCAACAATGCTTAGCAGAACAGCTCAATTTCTCTTTGATTTGTATGGACTGGAATTCAAGTCTTTTTCATCTGGGCACAAACCTCTGTTTAGCAGACATCTGCCTGCTCCAGAGGTGGACAATCTGAAGCTCTCCAGGTGTCCATACGTAGGAACGGACACCCAACAAGCTGGAGAAGAGGGTCTGTCCTGGTGACAGAGCCAATAGTAAAATAATAGGGGCTATTCCACTAGACCTCAAAGAGGCCATCTAGGTCAAAACTGAACAGCCCTCTCTCAACAGAGGGGGCGGGATACGACATCATCTATCTCCTGTCTACAACACAGTCCCTTCAGCAGTTCCAAGAAGGCTCCACAGCCATTTGCACCACTCAGGTGACCCTGAGGACACAGATAAACCTCCAAGTGCACTCAACGACTCTCTAAAAGAATGCAAATGATCAGCTGTCTGTGAGGAGTATAAATCCTTCCATTCCCCACCCCACCATCCAGTCAGAGCTGAAGAAGCTTCTTGGGTGAGAAGCGAAACGTCTTCAAAGAAAAACTAGGAAGTCCAGTTGCTTCTTGAAATTCTTCGGGGATACCGCTCTGACTTGCTGGCTCCCTGTTCTGAGCCAGGTAGCACCACCAGTTTTACAAAGGCAAGATGAACTACTAAAAGGATACAGAAAAAGTATGAGCAACTCACTCCTACAAGTGCATGCCGGAATTCATTCATTTATCAGCCGGAAGACTCAAAATCCAGGAAGCTCCCTCTGGCATCTGCACAAAGTCTGCTCAACAATTTTAGCATCGATTCCCAGGGGAGAATCAAATGGGCCTCTGATTGCCCAGACGTAGAAAGACATATGGATGACCCCAGAAACAGATTTGATAGGTTTTGAACTACCAGGTAACAGCAATGGACAACCCTGAATAGGTGTCAGCTGGGACTCTCTGTATAAATGGAGCATGGTCTCCTTCCCTCAAGAGGGACTGTGGGGGTCCCACGTTAAATGGTAGATCACACATTGTGACCGGCTGTAAGCTGAGGGCATATACTGGTCCAATATCTGTTTTTGTTTTTTTTTGTTTTTTTTTAATATAAATGATATTGTTTCTAGCACCTCTGGAAAGTTCTGTGTGATAGATAAAGGATGGATGGATGATAGATGGATGGATAGCTAGATAGCTAGATAGAAAGACATATAGATGATTGATAGATAGATAGACAGATACAGATAGATAGACAGATAGATAGATGATAGATACTGTAGATAGACAGATACATAGAGATAGATAGACAGATACAGAGAGACATAGAGATAGATAGATTGATTGATTGATAGATTGATAGACACAGACATAGATAGATGATATAGACCGATACATAGAGATAGACACAGACAGACAGATATAGATAGATGATTGATACATAGATAATAGATAGATAGACTCAGACAGACAGATATAAAAATAGATGAGTGATAGATAGATAGATAGATAGATAGATAGATAGATAGATAGATAGATAGATAGATAGATAGATAGATAGACAAAGATATAGAGATAAATGATTGATAGATGATAGACAGATACATAGAGATAGACAGACACAGACAGACATAGAGATAGATTGATAGACACAGACAGACATAGATAGATGATAGACAATTGATGATTGATACATAGATAGATAGACAGACAGATAGACTCAGACAGACAGATGTAGAGGTAGATGATTGATAGATGATAGATACAAAAAGATAGATAGATAGATAGATAGATAGATAGATGATAGATAGATAGATAGATAGATAGATAGATAGATAGATAGACAGACAGAGATATAGAGATAGATAATTGATAGAGAGATGATAGACAGATACATAGAGATAGATAGATACAGATATAGTTAGATTGATAGATTGATAGGCACAGACACATAGATGATAGACAGATACATATAGACACAGATATAGAGATAGATGATTGATAGATGATAAACAGACAGACAGATACTCAGACAGACACGGATGATAGATGATAGACAGATACAGATAGATAGATAGGTAGGTAGGTAGACAGATAATGTCACATCGGCATATAAAACATGCCCAGATCCATTTGAAGCCCGAGTAACTGCCCCAGCCATGTTCAACTCCACTTCACCCCTGAAAAGGTTTCAGACTGACTCTTTTTATGATGATCCAAAGCAGACATTCTTCATCCCACAGCTGAATTTTAGATAAATTCAAACGTCCGGGTTGGGACGATTCAAGGTGGCCGTGTGTTCAACAGTGCAGAACGTGCTAGCCTTAAAATCTCAGCGGGAAAAGCAGAAGTGCAGAGGGCGAAATAACATCCTGCTCACCTGCTGAGATGTCATGCAGAGTTTGGAGTCCATGGACAAAAAGGCAACCTTTTGCTTTTCAGGCAGGAAAAGCAATGTCAAAATGTAAGGAGAGAGTGGGAGGGAGGGAGGGAGAGAGAGAGAGAGAGAGGGAGGGAGGGAGGGAGGGAGGGAGGAGTGAGAAGAGAGAGAGAGAGGAGAGAGAGAGAGAGGGAAGGAGAGAGAGGAGAGAGAGAGAGAGGGAGCAGTGAGAGAGGGAAGGAGAAAGAGAGGAGAGGGAGTGAGGAAAGAGAGAGGAGAGAGAGAGAGAGAGAGAGAGAGAGAGAGAGAGAGAGAGAGAGAGAGAGAGAGAGAGAGAGAGAGAGAGAG
>NW_015386413.1:1155302-1168245 GCF_001527695.2 Protobothrops mucrosquamatus
TACAGGAGTGGCCAAAATTGTGGAAACCTTTTGGGAAAAGTGTATTTTTGAGGTTGGATGGCTAATAACACCACTTTCCTTTTGGAGTAGTACCATAAAATTATATATCAATGGAAAGATAGTTTAATCAAGAATGTAATGCAACAACGTTTGTTCAGTTATCTGTATTCTATGAAAAGTTATAGCCAAATAACCAGAAAAAGGTAGCACAACTTGCTTAGGTTGATCTCAGGTAGCTTTCCTCCATCTGATTGTAGCCAATGAGCATGAGTGTTTAGAGAGCCAATCAGGTGTCATCTTGTTTTGGCCATGAGCCAATCAGATCACAGTAGGATTCAGTGATTGATGTCCTGTATTGAAGCTGAGAGGAGGACATTTGTCGGTGTGTTGTGTGATCGCTGTCAAGTTGGTTGAGTTTTTTGGTGTTCTTTCACTTAGTGAGCTTGTAAAACGTAATAAAATTAAAGTAAGGGTGCAAAGAGTTGACTGGTCGCCCAGAAAGCGATGTAAAATAGTAATTATTAAGTGAACAAGGCTACAGCTATAAAGAAATTAGAAGAAAAATTACTGGAAACTTAACCAAAGTTGGCATTTCTACTGTACACTTTTCCCAAAAGGTTTCCACAGTTTTGGCCACTACTGTACATTAGTAACATGGTTGTTAAGTGAATCTGGCAGGTTTTGCTAGTCAGGTGGCAAAAGGGGATCACGTGACCTGGGCAAACAGCTAACGGACATAACTATGAACTGGTTGCCAAGTGTGCACATTGGATCATGTGCCCAAGGGGATACTAAATGTGAAAATTGGTCATAAGTCAGTTTTTTCACTGTCGTTGTAACTTCAAACGGTCACTAAAAGAACTGTTGTAAGCCGAGAAATACCTGTATTGTGCAAAGAACAAATTTCTGGAAGAATGCTTGTATTAATTTGGGTCTGTACTCTGGAATACACAGTCTGCAACTCCTTGCTTTCCATCAGTGTGTTCTTAAAATTAAAATTGAGGAAACATCAAAGCTTTCCTAATTCGGGCTGCCATTCTACTGTGGACCACTAGATGGCAATAGAGGCATATTTGTTTGGTATCATCTAGCGGCTGTCTAGAATTTTCCATCTAAGTTCTGTAGCGAGAATAGAATAGAATAGAATAGAATAGAATAGAATAGAATAGAATAGAAAATATGGAATGGAATGGAGTGGAGTGGAATGGAATGGAATGGAATAGAGTAGAATAGAATAGAATAGAATAGAATAGAATAGAATAGAATAGAATAGAAAATATGGAATGGAATGGAGTGGAGTGGAATGGAATGGAATGGAATAGAGTAGAATAGAATAGAATAGAATAGAATAGAATAGAATAGAATAGAATAGAATAGAATAAAGAGGGAATAGAATAAGAACAGAATAGAATAGAATAGAATAGAATAGAATAGAATAGAATAGAATAGAATAGAAACTGGAAGGGCCCTTGGAGGTCTTCTAGTCCAGCCCCCTGCTCGAGCAGGAGAACCTATACTATTTCAGACAAGTGACTGTTAGTAAGACTGTGAGAGGCCAGCAGGTGTGATGTTGCTAAAATATTAATTGTTGATATTGCATTCCATAATATTCTGTCCAAGCCCAAAGCTGTTTGTCCCCAAACCCCTATATTCTATTGAATAATTATCCCAAAGATGCTTTTTCGTGAGGCAACTGGACTTTCTTGTTTTGCTTTGAAGACGTTTCGCTTCTCATCCAAGAAGCTTCTTCAGCTCTGACTGGATGGTGGGGAATGGAAGGATTTAGTCATCCAGTCAGAACTGAAGAAGCTTCTGGAATGAGAAGCGAAACGTCTTCAGAGAAAAACAAGAAACTCCAGTTGCCTCATGAAAAAAAAGCACTTTTGGGACAATCATGACCTGGATGACTTGAGAATCTCCACAGATATTGAATACTTGTTTTTTTTAATGGCATGGGGATTTTTGCCTTAAGTTACATTTTCAGCAGCTAAGATGGTTTGGTTATTTTTACAAAGAAAGAGATTTAAAATCCTTAAGAAACAAACCGCATACTTGCGGTATAGGTCATTTTTCCCCCCCATTTTTAAAATTGTTGATGGGTACACATCTTCCTTCACCGTCCTTAAAAATAATAACATGATCACCATGGTTGGTACGCCCATACAAACACATACATACATTGTTTTAGATGTTACACAATTCTCCCTCTGAATCTACATGCTTTACGCATCATATTTCACATCGGCCAGATTGTCTTCGCCAACATCTGGGATGCAGAAGAGAATTTTTGCCCAAAACTGCACAGAATGGCTGTAAACGTTCATCTTGTTGTGTCAAAATGACGTTGCTATCTCTTGAGGAGAACGGCTTAATTCTTGGCGTTCCTGGGAATTAACAATCAGGATTGTCCCGCTGTTCACAGAATTTGCGATAGTCTTTCATGCCGAACTGGAAGACAGTCTTGACTTTGGGAGAAGAATTCGGGATGGCAATGAGTGTTTCTCAGCTGGATAAGAGGTCTATTAATCAGGGCTGTGGGGCAGGAGAGAAGACCTGCACGGTCCTGGAAAGATGGTAGATGTTTCCTTCCCAAAGACAGGTGGGCATGAGGACCATTGCAGATGTTTGATTCTTTGCAGGTCGTTCTCTCGGCAGAAGTGGTGCCTCCTAATTAAAAAGCAATGTTCTAATATTAGCTAGTTAATCAGTTGGGGAAATAACTGTATTTTGCTATGAATTCTATAGCAAAGTAACATAGCATTTGTGTAACCAACACAAATAATAATAATAATAATAATAATAATAATAATAATAATAATAATAATGATGATGATGATGATGATGATGATGATGATGATGATGATGATGATGATGGGACCTTGGAGGTCATCTAGTCCAACCCCCTGCTCAGGCAGGAAACCCTATACCATTTCAGACAAATGGCTGTCCAGTCTCTTCTTAAAAACTTCCAGTGTTGGAGCATCCACAGCTGCTGGAGGCAGGTTGATTCCGAGTTCACCTGAGCTGCTATTCCCATGATCTTTTTACCAGTGGTTCTATTTTACAGTGATCATGCCCCAAGAATTGTTCCTGTCTAACGCAAAACTAGATCCGTTGTAACCCAAAGAGAGATATTTAAATTGTGGGACCCAAGATCAGCAACAGTAACAGAGGGACCTTGGAGGTCATCTAGTCCAACCCCCTGCTCTTGCAGGAGACCTATACTATTTCTGATGGATGGCTGTCCCATCTCTTCTTAAAAGCCTCCATTGTTGGGGCACCCACAATTTCCGAAGGCAAGTTGTTCCACTGGTTAATTGTTCTCACTGTTAGGAAGTTTCTCCTTAGTTCTAGGTTGGTTCTCTCCTTAGTTAGCTTCCATCCATTGTTTCTTGTCCTGCCCACGGGTGCTTTGGAGAATACATTGACCCCCCTCCTCATTGTGGCAGCCTCTCAAATACTGGAAGACTGCTATCATGCCCCCCCTAGCCCTCCTTTTCTCTAGACTATCTATACCCAGTTCCTGCAACCATTGTTTGTACGTTTTAGCTTCTAGGCCCCTAAACATTTTTGTTGCTCTTTTCTGGACTTTTTCCAAAGTCTCAACATCTTTTTTGTATTGTGGCGACCAAAATTGGATGCAGTATTCTAAGTGTGGTATTACCAGGGCTTTGTAGAGCAGTACTACTACTTCAGGTGTTCCTGATTCCATCTATTAATGCAACTTAGGATTGCATTGGCTTTTTTAGCTGCGGCCGCACACTGCTGGCTCATATTGAAATTCATCACAAACCACGATTCGCAGGTGTTCAACTTACCATTCTGCTTCCCGACGTTTTCTAGGGAGGTCTGTTTCGTTCCATCCCTGCTAGTGTTGAAGTTGCTGTCGTTGCATTCGCTGTCTCCTTTTCCACTATCTTGTGCGCTCACGTGATCCAGACCCGAATAGCTACAGCACCGGGAAGACAGACGGAAAGGTCAGACTCTTTTCCAGCCAACACAACATGGTTAAATTTTCAGGGATCAAAAGTCTAAAGCAGAAGGAAGTATCATGGGTGCCCTGCAGATGGCTTAGATTCCCAACCTGACTTCTTGATCATGGGGACGCGAGATGAAACCCAAGTCGTACGTACATACAAGTGTCTGAAGAAGCCGACAATTCATCAGAATAATGACAGGAGTGTCTCAACACGTGGCATGTATATAAAGGAATGGAAGGATGTTGTGATATCACAGGACAAAATTTGTTTCGCCAGTGGTCTGCTTGCTTACCACCCCCATGGATGCGATGCTGGAAAGCATCCGATTCCTTGTTCCTGATGCCAACAATTCCATGTGCCAGGAACAGAAGAAGATAATTAAAACTTGTTCATTGGAAATGAAATACTAAACTAGTTTGGCAGAGGTTTTTCTACGGAATTGTAATAATCTAACCACCTGGAGGAATTGCACGGAGCAGAATCAGACCTAAGTATGTACATAATTCTGAGTAATCTAATTGCCTCTAGTTTTGATTGCCACGATATAAAAAAGATGTTGAGCCTCCAGAAAGAGTGCAGAGAAGAGCAACAAGGATGATTAGGGGACCGGAGGCTGAAACATATGAAGGACGGTTGTAGGAATTTGGTATGCTTAGCACTTTAATCATCACTGTTTAACTCCTTTGCTTCACTAAACACACTGGACCTCAGCCTTACCTGATGTAAAATGGTTACTTAACTATTTTCTCCTGGGATTGGAAAACCTATTTTGAACCTTGCAAGGAAAGAGGTATTAGTCAGCAGTTAAGAATGAAGAAACCCCAAAATGGTAGAAAATTAAGCTTTTCTTGTTTCTCTGCAGTAGCACTTAGCACTAGCAATAGCACTTAGACTTATATACCGCTTCACAGTGCTTTACAGCCCTCTTTAAGCGGTTTACAGAGTCAGCATATTTGCCCCAAATAATATGGCTCCTCGTTTTTTCAATGTCAGAAGGATGGAAGGCTGAGTCAACCTTGAGCCGGTCAGGATCGAACTGCTGGCAGTGGGAATGTTTTTATAATAGCAATAGCACTTAAACTTATATACCGCTTCGCAGTGCTTTACAGCCCTCTCTAAGCGGTTTACAAAATCAGCCTATTGCCCCCCCAACAATATGGGTCCTCATTTTACCGACCTCAAAAGGATGGAAGGCTGAGTCAACCTTGAGCCGGTCAGGATCGAACTGCTGGCAGTGGGAATGTTTTTTATAATAGCAATAGCACTGAAACTTATATACCGCTTCGCAGTGCTTTACAGCCCTCTCTAAGCGGTTTACAAAATCAGCCTATTGCCCCCCCAACAATCTGGGTCCTCATTTTACCGACCTCGGAAGGATGGAAGGCTGAGTCAACCTTGAGTCCCGTCAGGATTGAACTCCAGACTGGGCAGAGTTAGCCTGCAATACTGCATTCTCACCACTGTGCCACTACGGCAGTATATCCTTCTCCCAGATCACCTCCCAGTTTACAACAAGCAGATAAATCTTGCTACCCTTGATATAACATATCTACCATTTTACCTACACAGGAGAAAACGATGCAGAGAGAAGTCAAAAGAACAGGACTGGCATCATATGTTATGTTTACCTAAAATTGGAAGCTGGTTGACTCGCCTCCCATTCCGATGCAGCCTCCACAGGAATTAGAATCTGAGCCTATCAAAGAGAAACAAACAAAGAAAGAAAGTTTTATTTCTTCAGTGCTAAAGAAAATAACACACAATAATACTTTAGACGAAAACCAGAGGGGTAGACTTGAACCTTTGCTCCTTGCTTCAATTCCCACCTCCTTCTGCCTTCTTTGGAAAGGCTGCAGGTCTCGGCTTGAGTTCACTGCTAAATCTATATTTTTTTAATTAAATGTACTGTTTCCAGGCCCTCCCACAAAGAAAATCCATACCGTTGGTGATTGGTGTTTTATAAAATAAGCAAATGTTCAAGTACACTTCCCAGAGCGCCAGATAATGGATTTGAGGAGAGATATTTGTTTCTTTTTCTACTTTCTTCTATTTAAAAAAAAATCATACTTTAATTGGTTTATATCTTTTCTTTTCTTTTTTGCCGTAGATTTGGGTGTTTGTATAACAGAATATGACTTTAGAGCTGGAGGGATTTCAAACTGACTTAATCCACAGCACAAAAAAAAAAAAGTCCTTTGGGGAGGGTTAATTTGTAGGGCTTAGAGATCAGATGAACATGTGTTTCAGTTTTGGATAGAGAGAAGGACTGTCTCCTAACAGCTAAATCCGTCAACTGTGAAAGACTATTAATTGTGCAATTAAAACAGCGGTAGAAAGTTTAAATTTTTGTGAAATGAAAAAAGGCCCAGCTTGTAAAACTTCTCAGCAACCTGGAATTAAGGAGAAACTTCCTAAAAGTGAGGACAATTAACCAGTGGAACAGCTTGCCACCAGAAGCTGTGAATGCTCCAACACTGGAGGATTTTAAGAAGAGACTGGACAGTCACCTGTCTGAGACAGTATAGGTTCTCCTGCTTGAGCAGGGGGTGGACTAGAAGACCTCCAAGGTCCCTTCCAGCTCTATTCTGTTCTATTCTATTCTATTCTATTCTATTCTATTCTATATTCTATTCTATTCTATTCTATTTTCTGTTCTATTCTATTTCCTGTTCTATTCTATTCTATATTCTATTTTGTTCTATTCTATTTATTCTATCCTATTCTATTATTTCTATTCTATTCTTATTCTATTCTATTCTATTTTCTGTTCTATTCTATTCTATTCTATTCTATTCTATTCTCTATCTTCTATTCTATTCTATTCTATTCTATTCTATTCTATATTCTATTCTATTCTATTTTCTGTTCTATTCTATTCTATATTCTATTTTGTTCTATTCTATTTATTCTATCCTATTCTATTATTTCTATTCTATTCTTATTCTATTCTATTTTCTGTTCTATTCTATTCTATTCTATTCTATTCTCTATCTTCTATTCTATTCTATTCTATTCTATATTCTATTCTATTCTATTTTCTGTTCTATTCTATTCTATATTCTATTTTGTTCTATTCTATTTATTCTATCCTATTCTATTATTTCTATTCTATTCTTATTCTATTCTATTTTCTGTTCTATTCTATTCTATTCTGTTCTATTTTCTGTTCAATTCTATTCTTATTCTATTCTATTTTCTGTTCTGTTCTATTCTTTATTCTATTCTATTCTTATTCTATTCTATATTCTATTCTATATTCTACTCTATTCTATTCTATTCTATTCTACTCTATTCTATTCTATTTTTGTTCTATTCTATCCTATTCTATTCTATTCTATTCTATATTCTGTTCTATTTTCTGTTCAATTCCATTCTTATTCTATTCTATTTTCTGTTCTATTCTATTCTTTATTCTATTCTATTCTATTCTATTCTATTCTATTCTATTCTATTCTATTCTATTCTATTCTATTCTATTCTATTCTATTCTTCCACTCCTTTCTAAAATAAAAATTCATTCCAAGGTTCACTCTAGGCTGGAGGCCTCATTTCTAAGGGAAGAGACTAAATCCACATCTGCACCCCATTAGAGCTGTTAGATATAAGAGGTGGATTTAACCCTAGTTGGGAAGATACCTGGGAGTCACAGGTGGACGTTTCGGTCTCAGTCACCCCCAAAGAGTCACTGCTCCCTTCTTCAGCTCGTGGGAAGGCACCACTCCCAGCAGAATCTTTGGAGATCCCGTTCCCCCATCGAGAGACAGGACTGCTTCCTCCTCCTCTCAGGCATCCCACTTCTTCCCAAGTGGGAACTTCTTCCTGCCCGCCCAAATGGAGGCTCCCACGAGGAGAATGGCCACCAGCAAAACCCCACACCCGCCGCCCAGCAGGGCGATCCACAGCACCGATGCGTCCCACGGCTCTTCCCCAGCAGCGCCAAACTGCAACACCACCATCGGCCTGCTAGAGGGCAGTGTCTCCGTGCAAATCAGCTGTAGCGTCGCAGAACAAGTCAGAGGAGGCTGGCCACCATGCTTGACGGCAACGACCAGGTGGAAAGCAGAGCCCGGCGCGGCGTCGTGGGGCACTCGTTCCCGCAGGAAGAGCTCTCCGGTCAGAGGGTGCACCGCGAAGAGCCTGGGAGGACCCTCCAGGAGGGAGAAAGACAGCTCGGAGTTACAACCATGGTCGGCATCCCGGGCTGCCAGTTGAGCGATCAAGAACCCGGGTGGGGCGCCGAGAGGCAACGGGAGATCTGCCAAGCCGTTGACTAAAGGCGGGTAGATGATTTGGGGCGGGTTGTCATTCTGATCCTCCACCGCGATAACGACCAGGGTGCGTCCGCACAGCGACGGGCTCCCACTGTCGCAAGCTTCCACCACCACTTCGTGCCACGACGACGCCTCCTCTTCCTCCTCCTGGTCCTCACGGTCCAGGGAGCACTGAGCTCGCACGACGCCCAGGTGGGGATCCACCCAGAACAGGCTCGACGGGGCGGACGTTCCCAACAGCCGATAGGTCACCTGTCCGTTGGGTCCCAGGTCAGGGTCAGAAGCCCCCACGGTGGTCAGGTAGGCCCCCGGGGGGTTGTTCTCCGGCAGGGCCACCTCGTAGCGGGCCTTGGCGAAGCACGGGGCGTTGTCGTTCTCGTCGGCCACCCGCACCGTGAGCGAGCGGACCGTCTTGGCCGGGGGCGAGCCCAGGTCCTCGGCCACCAGCGTGAGGTTGTACTCGGCCACCCGCTCGCGGTCCAGGGGGCCGGTGGTCAGCACCAGGTAGCTGGCGGCGGCGTAGGCGCGCTGCAGGGCGAAGGGCTGGTGGGGCGCAGGCAGCAGGGCGCAGCGCACCTGGCCGTTGGCCCCCGCGTCGCTGTCCGAGGTGCTGACCAGCGCCACCAGGCTCTGCGCGGCCGCCGCCTCGCTCACCGACGCCACCGCCAGCCCGGCCGTCTCCGCCTCGTCCGCGCCGCCGTTGCCAGCCCCGCCACCGCCACCCCCGGGCGCCAGGGCGCTGATGGCCACGTCGGGGNCCGCACAGCTGCTCCCGGTCCAGCCGCTCCGAGCCCAGGCTCAGCTGCCCGTCCCGCTCGCGCACCCGCACCAGAGACCCGTTGCCCGGCGCCTTCACCAGCTGGAAGCCGCCGGCCGCAGCCTCGACGGCCGAAGCGGCCCGTTGCGGTTCCTCCGCCAAGGTGCCGAGCACGGTGCCCGGAGGAGCCTCCTCCTCCACGCTGAACCGAATCTGGCTCTGCGCCCCGCGGAGAAAGAAAGCCTGGAGGAAGACGATGGGGAGAATCGAGAGCCTGGCCATGGTTCCTTTCAAGACGTTGGCCCGGGGGTAGGGGGGAGAAGCTTAATCTGCTCCTCCGCTTTTTCTCCACCGATCCTGAACAGCTGGCCTTAGTGTCTGCTGCTGATCCTACCTAGCGAGCTGTTCCCCTCTTCCCTGGGATCATATGGTCCCCAGTATGCAAATGAGCCCCCTCCGGTCCTCCGTATGCAAATAAGCCAGGCTGCCCCTCTCCTGATAACCTCTGATGGTGTTTGTTCTTCTGGGCCACCTTCAGAGGAACAGAACATCAGGGCTGATGTGGCCCACGAGGCAGGAATAGGAATAAGAATAGGAAAAGGAGAATAGAATAGAATAGAATAGAATAGAATAGAGTGGAGTGGAGTGGAATGGAATGGAATGGAATGGAATAGGACAGAAGGAGAATAGAGTAGAGTGGAATAGAATAGAAATAGAATATAATAGAATAGAAGGAGAATAGAGTAGAGTGGAATAGAATGGAATGGAGTGGAGTGGAGTGGAGTGGAGTGAAATAGAATAGAATAGAATAGAGTGGAATAGAATAGAAATAGAATAGAACAGGAGAATAGAGTAGAGTGGAATAGAATAGAATAGAATGGAGTGGAGTGGAGTGAAATAGAATAGAATAGAATAGAATAGAATAGAACAGAACAGAACAGAACAGAACAGAAGGAGAATAGAGTAGAGTGGTGTGGAATGGAATAGAATAGAATAGAATAGAATAGAATAGAAGGAGAATAGAGTAGAGTGGAGTGGAATAGAATAGAATAGAATAGAATGGAGTGGAGTGGAGTGGAGTGAAATAGAATAGAATAGAATAGAATAGAATAGAATAGAATAGAATAGAATAGAATAGAATAGAATAGAATAGAATAGAATAGAATAACAGAGTTGAAGGGACCTTGGAGGTCTTCTAGTCCAACACACACACACCCCTGAAGGTTTAAAACATATCATTGATAGTCATTTGCATGGGGTCCTTGTGTTAGGATTGGGCACAGGATGCTCTGCAAATCATGCTGTTAGTCTGATTTAGTATTATTGTGCATGTTTATTCCCGTGGGATGATTTTTTTCCCCCAGTTAAATGCCACAGAATTGTGGGCAGTGCCAACTGGGAGAAAATCGGGGGTCTTTGAGGTCTGTACTTCAAAGATCTGTCCAGCGGTTAGGTAGAGCAATAGATCTATTTGAAAAGATCCTTCCGATTTGTCCTCTTCTTGGAATTATTCTCCGTTTCTGCCCTGGACCGGGAGTTAGACTAGTTGACCTCTAAGGTGCCTTTCAGATCATGCCTAATGTGTTCCTCTGGAATACATCATTGTCCACTCAAAGAAACACTTCTCACCACGCTTCCGAAGTGGGCTAGCCTGATGAGAAAGGGGGCAGCCCAGATTTATTGCGCAGACTCTGCAAGGTGGCAGTGATTTAAATTCCAATTTAGCCGGTCTGTCCTTTTCATCATCATAACAATCTCATTCAGCCTGTCACGAAACTGATTTAGTTCGGAATAGCAATCCCACCCTACAGCTACACGGTATCCAAGACTGCAATCGCTTAAAACAGCCATTAGATGTCGGTGAAGACTTAAAAGTTCTCGGTATCCTTATTTTTGCTGCCTCTAGTGGTCCATCCTACAGGCAGATAGGGAAACTTCAATATCGCATAACCATGAATGACAGCACCTACATATATATTCTGTTCTTTTCCAGGCTAAGCGTCGCTATGAAAAAAAAAAGACCCGGATAATAAGTCATTAGTGGAAAAGAAATTGAAGGCCAAAGATAATAAGGGAAAGAGAAAAAAAAAAGAATGTGGTTTGCAGCAAGGATGAAACGGCGACCACCGAAACTCAAATTGTTTTCATTCTAGATCCCTTTGTGTTGATAAAATGGATGCATCTCTGCGAATCTCGGCCCGTTTAACTATTCTGCAGTGGTGCTACTGCAGATTTTCAGTCATGAGCTAAGATTGATTGGTTTACAATTCAGGATCATGTCGCTTCTGTTTGAATTCCCTCTGACTTGTTGATCTGAAGCCAATGTGCTGCGCTTAATTTGAGCTACGGTGTTTGAATGTAAGCCACCAGCTATGGAGGTAGATGGTTTCAAGTTACTTCCCATTTACTCTTCTTCTTCTTCTTCTTCTTCTTCTTCTTCTTCTTCTTCTTCTTCTTCTTCTTCTTCTTCTTCTTCTTCTTCTTCTTCTTCTTCTTCTTCTTCTTCTTCTTCTTCTCCTCCTCCTCCTCCTTCTCNTCCTCCTCCTTCTCCTCCTCCTCCTCCTCCTCCTCCCCCTCCTCCTTCTCTTTCTCCTCCTCCTCCCCCCTTCTCCTCCTCCTCCTTTTTCTTCTTCTTCCTCTTCCTCTTCCTTTTCTTCCTCTTCTTCCTCTTCTTCCTCTTCCTCTATTAAACCACAGGTGAGAATTCAGATGTGACTAGAAACGGTGGCTAATAAAGAAAGCAAAGCTGGTTTGTTTGCAGCTATGCTAAAGGAGGAAACAGCAAAACTTCCAACACTTTTGAGGTCTGTCCTCAGGGTCAAGCACTGCCTTCCTTACATGCTTAAAAAAGGTTTTACATGCTGTTAACTGATCATCCACACAACAGCTTCAAAAACAACCGCTGCCTACTTGGAAATCATTAGGTCACATGCTTGGGAAATATGTCGTTGAGGGTGGAACCTGTTTAAAACCACGATGCCCATAACAAAAAACGTTCTCAATTCAGCAAAACTTGAATGTAAAGGCAAAGGATGGCTTAAGCCATTTGATCAGCAGATGTTATTTGGGTGAAAGTGCTGGATGTTAAAATTGACACATGAGATCCTCAGCAAGTCTCACAAATGGTGTTAAGCAAATGAGCAGGAGGGGCCCTGTTTATTTTGAGCAAAAGGTGAGAGAGGCCGGCCACTGACAGCCAAATGCAAGGAACGTGCCCTTAAATGCATTTGTTCGTATCTATTTGGGCAGCTCAGATGTTGATCAAATGGTGGTAAGTTATTGGCTTATCAGATTCAACCCATCTAAGGTTGTTCTTGATCACATAGTGGTGTTGAGATGTTTCATCAGTAGCTGCGATGTTCTTTTTATAAAAGAAAAATAAAAAGTGAAATAACTGTTTATTATTGAACCAAGTCATTAATCCTGCTTACACCTCCCTCCCAAGAATTTTTATTATCAACAATTCTTAATACATATATGTGTGTATATGTGACACATATATATACACACATACCTATATACATGCATATACACACACACATATATATACATATAGATAGATAGATGATAGATATAGATAGATAGATAGATAGATAGATAGATAGATAGATAGATAGATAGATAGATAGATAGATAGATAGATATAGATATAGATATAGATATAGATATAGATAGATGATAGATGATAGACACATATGTGTTTGTGTGTGTGTATATATATACACACACACACACAAATATATATATAAACCAAGTCATTAATCTTGCTTACACTTCCCTCCATTCAAGAATTTTTTATTATCAGCAATTCTTAATATGTGTGTGTGTGAGAGACATATATATATATACACACATATCTATATACATTTTTAAAGTAATTTCGAATACACACATATCTATATACATGCATATATATATATATATATATATATATA
>NW_015386413.1:1168891-1194363 GCF_001527695.2 Protobothrops mucrosquamatus
ATATATATATATATATATATATATATACATATACATAGATAGATATAGATATAGATAGATAGACACATATATGTGTATATATACGTATACACACAAATATATATATAAACCATGTCATTAATCTTGCTTACACTTCCCTCCATTCAAGAAATTTTTATTAGCAACAATTCTTAATATATATATGTGTGTGTGTGTACATATATATACTGTATATACACACATATATACATGCACATATACACTATATACACACATACACACACATATACATATATACATACATAATTACATGGTGGGCTTGTGAAGTTTTGTCAATAGATGATATGTCCTTTTCAAAAAACGAAAAATCGAAAACTGATATTACTGTATTTATTACTGAACCAAGTCATTAATCTTCCTTATCCTTCTTTCCCTTCAAGAAATTCTATAAACTCTGTAAAAATGGGAAAAAAATTACAGGCAAACTTGATGGTTTTCCACCGTTTCGCACAACTATACAGAAACCTCCCAATTTTGCTGAAGGTGTGTGGTTAATTTACAATGGCTGAATTACAATTTTGCCGATGGTATAACTGCTTAATAAATCTCTTCCATTTTATTTTAATGAGACAACCCTCTCTGTTATTTCTAAATCACGCAAGAATCCCACCCAGCACTCTAATTATAGATCTAATTTCTTAATAAATGAGAATACTCAGGTTTTATACTTATTTTGATCACAGAATACAGCTTGGTGTTTTTTTTTTCCACAATTGTCAACGATGTCAACTTCAAGCTGGATTTGGACAGGTCAGTGAAGTCATATCATATTTTTGATCCTTCCTCTTTCACTGACTGAAAAATTGACAGGGCCCTGAATTATTTAGACCCACACCCAAACTCAAACCCTACTCAGTGGATGGATGCAGTTTTGCGATGTCTTTGGCTACATTTGTAGCAAGATTAATTGTTAACAGTGTTTTAATCATCCCTGCCTCTTTTAAAAAAAATTCTTAAACTTATATATACTGTTTTTTATGTTTCAATATTTTTATTGCACACCGCCCACAATCCGTCTTGTCAAGGAGCCCACTGGTTCCCAAATGTAATCAATAAATAAGGCGAGGTATTTGTCAAAGGAACCTGCTTTTTCTCTTCTTTTCGAATGTGATTTTAGAAGGTTTTGCTGATGCAATTAGAACTTCTGCAAACATTAAAGGAATCCTAGTGGGAAATTGAGCTCAGGATTGTCCTATATATGGATAAAATGTTATTCTTTGGGTATACCAACATTTATCTGTCTACTCTCATTTCTTTAATACTTTAATGCACAGGTTTAATATCCAGTATGATGATTGTGTAATATTGGTCCTTGACCTGAGCCCAAAATTTTTGTTGCTAAGCAACACGGTTGTTCAGCGAGTTTTGTCCCGTTTTACGACCTTGTAACTTTGAACGGTCCTTAAAAGAAAGTGAAAAATCAGAATCAGAATAACAGAGCTGAAAGGGACCTTGTGGGTCATCTAGTCCAACCCCCCACCCAAGCAGGAGACCCTACACCATTTCTGACAGATGACAGTATATATCCATTGCATTAGATATAATATCCATTATATTAGATATTTTAGATATTTATTTATATGTAATATAATGGATCCATATAGAGCAAACATTGTGGTCAGTTGAAGATCTGGTGTTTTCAAGTTGGTGTTCTTTCTTTCTTTCTGATCTAAGAAATCTAGGACATTTTTTTTCAAGGGGTAAGTGTGAACTTATTGTCATGCAAATGAAAAAAAAAATAAAGATGTAGAGAGACAATAGAGAATCCCTGGGCGTATTTGGGCCCCAAATAAATGTGATTAAGATCCCTTGAAGTCAAAAGCCGATTTACATTTTAAGGAGCCTTCCAACGTTTTTTTCCCTTCACCTTATTTGAAACAAATTGACCCAGTATAAAAGAAATATCTCTGGCTAGGGTTGCTTGCGAGATATTTACGGAAGAAATTACTATGGCCTACTGGGAAAGATAGATTTAACTTTTCACATTTTCAAACTGAGCGGTGAGCATTTATTCTACTTTCAGTCACTGGCTAGAATAAGAAATTTCGTAATTCAATATTGAGTGCTATTTGAGAGCTATTAGTAGACCCGGTATATGGACCCCCTGCTTCGCAAGAAATAATAGGTCTACCTGATGCCTTTAGAGGGTGTAGATGGAAAATATTGGGTCACGGATAAAATTCTGGGCCATTTCCCCACGTTTAAAAAAGTTTTTTTTTAAGGTTACTTACAAGATTTGTTTTTTAGGATGTTAGGAATATGGATTTTTTAAAACATATTTTATATCGGTTGGCTTGGTTGATTTATCTGTTCGTTGTATCCCACCCGGAGTCACTTTGGGTGAGATTGCAGCTATATAAATTTGATTAATAAATAAATAAGATTTAGAGGATGCCTGACTCTAGAATGACTCTGGATAACTTACACTAAAAACTAGAAAACAATAAAGAATGTCCAATGCTCTTGTGATGGGAAGGGAAAACTAGAGAGGTGATTTAGAATTCCTTTGAGTAATACAAGTGATTAACTCCAAGACCAGCCCTTGCCTCATTAGTGAATTGTAACGACATCTCCCCATCATTGTGAAAGAGAAGACAAGATTCAAATTGCCATGTTGGCTAAAAGTTGTTGGAAGATCTTCGGAAGATGTTGGAAGATCTTCGGAAGATGTTGGAAGATCTTCAGAAGAAGCTGGAAGATCTTCAGAAAATGTTGGAAGATCTTCAGAAGATGTTGGAAGATCTTCAGAAAAAGTTGGAAGATCTTCAGAAGATATTGGAAAATCTTCGGAAGAAGTTGGAAGATCTTCAGAAGATGTTGGAAGATCTTTGGAAGATTTTGGAAGATCTTTGGAAGATGTTGGAAGATCTTCAGAAGAAGCTGGAAGATCTTCAGAAGATATTGGAATATCTTTGGAAGAAGTTGGAAGATCTTCAGAAGATGTTGGAATATCTTTGGAAGAAGTTGGAAGATCTTCAGAAGATATTGGAAGACCTTTGGAAGATGTTGGAAGATCTTCAGAAGATATTGGAAGGTCTTTGGACGATGTTGGAGGATCTTCAGAAAATGTTGGAAGATCTTTGGAAGATGTTGGAAGATCTTTGGAAGATATCGGAAGACACAATAAAATACAAGTGAGGAAATGTCCCTAAGAGTAGGCTAAACGCATTTTATAGCTTATCTTCAAAACTTTGCATGTTTAGTTCTCCACAATGATGAGGATTCCCAGCATTTCAGAAGAGAGGGTAAGAAAAGAATCATGGAAGGATCAGGGGTTCAAAATAAATCCGTGGTTTCAAAGAATCAAGGGTGGGGGGAGAGGAGAATGGCAGAGGAGATATCTACCCCTGAGATGTGAGCTTGTCATAATTGACAGTGTGTGACTGTCACTCTCCCTTCCGCTTTTTCAACAACACAGTGAAGGAGATTTGATTGAGGAGGCCATCCAGAGCAAGGTTAGCTCGCGAGTGACATGACTGAAAGCATCCGACAATCTTTTGTAACCGTCTTAGAGATAAACAGACAAAGCCGGTTTTGTAAACACCATTTATGAAACGCCAGGTACACACGCTGCAAATTAACAGCTGAAGGAGAGTTTGCTAACACAGCTTCGCTATTAACAGGGATACAGGATGCTAAGAGAGGTTGATGTTTGATTTGTGGAAGATCAGGCAGGAGGAGAGGAAGAGAGAGGGAGAAACAGACCCACCAATGATTTAAAAATAGCAAAAAACCAAAAACAAAAACACAAGACTGGTTTTTGCCCCCATCTGAATTAGGCTTCTGAAGTGTAAGAATTTACTTTTATATGAAATGACAGCTGATGGTGAACCGATGAGAAATCCCAAGCCTTTTGATTCAAAAAAACAAGAACAGAGACACCATCTTCCTTCGTGTTTAAAAAGATTTGTTTTTACATCTTGCTCAGCTTGGAGAAAGCAGGAGAGAAAAAAAAAACAAATTAGAGCTGACAAACTTCAAAAATGCCCAGTGAATTTATTTGTCTGCTGGATTTTAATTAAGCTGGCTTTTGAATCCATGGTCTTTATTTATATATTTACAAATAAGGGTTTTGTTTTTTTTTTAAAAAAAGGGCTATTTATTTCCAGAACTTGCAAATTACAACAACTGTATCTCTGAACATTTTACTTCTTTGTTTGAACAAGCTTCAAACGAGCCAATCCTATAATTTCAAGAACTGCTAGAAGAGGCAAGTCCCAACATCCTCACAATCAACGAGAGTGATTCAGCAGAATGTTCTCCATTGTTATTTTTGAAGGACATGTTAGAAAGGAGGCATCTGGAAAAGAGGAAGGTTACAAGCGGAATAACACAAAAATGATGTGACATACTCCTTTTGGGCGTCTGGGATGGGGTGTCGTAAGACTGGACCTTCCGCTTCTACAACTTCCATCTGTTGTGTGTGTGTTACAATTATATTTTTCAGTCTGCTGTCCGGGAGGAGGAGGGAAGGAAGGAAGGAAGGAAGGAAGGTAGGAAGGAAGGAAGGAAGGAAGGAAGGAAGGAAGGAAGGAAGGAAGGAAGGAAGGAAGGAAGGAAAGGAGGGAGGGAGGAAGGAAGGAAGGAAGGAAGGAAGGAAATGAACATGCAGAGTTGCAGTGGGGAAGGAAGAAAGGAAGGAAGAAGGAAGGGAGGGAGGGGAGGGAGAGAGGAAGGAAGGAAAGAAGGAAATGAACTCATGCAGAGTTGCAGTAGGGGAGAGAAGGAGGAAGGAAGGAAGGAAGGAAGGAAGGAAGGAAGGAAGNGAAGGAAGGAAATGAACATGCAGAGTTGCAGTGGGGAAGGAAGAAAGGAAGGAAGAAGGGAGGGAGGGAGGGGAGGGAGAGAGGAAGGAAGGAAAAAAGGAAATGAACTCATGCAGAGTTGCAGTAGGGGAGAGAAGGAGGAAGGAAGGAAGGAAGGAAGGAAGGGAAGGAAGGAAGGAAGGAAGGAAGGAAGGAAGGAAGGAAGGAAGGAAGGAAGGAAGGGAAGGAAGGAAGGAAGGAAGGAAAAAAGGAGTGAGTGAGTGAGTGAGTAAATGATCTCATGCAGAGTTGCAGTGGGGAAGGAAGGAAGGAAAGAAGGAAGGAAGGAAGGAAGGAAGGAAAGAAAGAAAGAAAGAAAGAAAGAAGGAAGGAAGAAAGAAAGAAGAAGGGAGGAAGGGAGGGAGGGAGGGAGGGAGATAGGCTAATTGGTTTTGCAAAAACTTTCAGCCAACACTAATTACTGTCAAAAACACCAGGTTAAAAGTCCAAAAGGCAGCTGGTTAGCCCCAGCTTTAATGCCTGTTGCCGAAGTGTGTGTGTAAGTGTCAGGAATGGCCAAATGTCAAAATATTTGTCACGGGGGGGGGGGCGCAAATGATGGCGCCAAAGGGAGAAAAGATGCATTTCTTGTCTTCACAAATCAACTCTAAACTCTTCTGGTTTCCCAGAATGCCCCATGTGTTTTTGTTGTTCTCTCAACAAAGTCTAAATTCACCAAATGCTCGTCATTTGCCAGTTGTGTGAGCTAACCAATCTGCTCAAAAGGCAAAACTGGTCCAGATGAAATGGAGACAAACTCTCTCCTCCACAATGCTAAATAGTCTTCAGAGACAATTGGTTGTTTGAATGTTCTCTAACCTGTTTTTGAGTCTGGAAGCACTTTTGGCATGTCCACGGGAGACTGTTTTGAGTGTGGGGAGTAAACGTCTCTTAGATTTCCTGGAAAGCAGTTGGAAATATTAAATAAATGATTGATGTGCCATCAAGTTGTTGTCAACGCTGATTGTCCACATACCTATCTTTCCTCCATGATGATCTGTCCTCAGCTTGGTCCTTCAGGTCTTCCAGAAGGGTGCCCCCATCACCATAATAACTAAGTCCATCTCCCTTGTTGCTGGTCAACCTCTGTCTCTCTTTCCTTCCCCCCTTTCCCAGTATTTGTGCCTTTTCTAACCAGTTAGTCCAGGGGTCTTCAAACCTGGCCCTTTTATGACTTGTGGACTTCAACTCCCAGAATTCCTCAGCCAGGCACACCTGGCTGAGGAATTCTGGGAGTTGAAGTCCACAAGTCATAAAAGGGCCAAGTTTGAAGACCCCTAGTTTACCATATCCATAATTCCTTAGCTGAAAATTCCATGTGCTGGTTT
This sequence comes from Protobothrops mucrosquamatus, assembly GCF_001527695.2. Taxonomy (NCBI): domain Eukaryota; kingdom Metazoa; phylum Chordata; class Lepidosauria; order Squamata; family Viperidae; genus Protobothrops; species Protobothrops mucrosquamatus. The sequence continues at coordinate 1,175,064 of NW_015386413.1, forward strand.
TGGCCAATGCTTGAGTACCAAGCATTTAATGAGAAAGTGATCCATAATTCTAATAAGATTCAACATAATGCTAGCCAACGAGCATGTAGTTGTTATGCCCAAAAGATGCTAGCCAAAGCAGTTTCTTATCAATGAATAGTTATTATATACATACATACATATATATATAATGTATGTATGGCTGTGAAAGTTGGACCATAAGAAAGGCTGAGCGCCAAAGAATGGAGGCCTTTGAACTCTGGTGTTGGAGAAGACTCCTGCAAGTCCCCTGGACTGCAAGGCGATCCAACCAGTCAGTCCTAGAGGAGATCAACCCCGACTGCTCTTGAGAAGGCCAGATCCTGAAGTGGAAACTCAAGTGCTTTGGCCACCTAATGAGAAGGAAGGACTCCCTGGAGAAGAGCCTGATGCTGGGAAAGATGGAGGGCAAGAGAAGAAGGGGACGACAGAGAAGGAGGTGGCTGGACAGAAGCAGGAGGCGTGAGCTTCAATGGACTCCAGAAGATGGTAGAGGACAGGAAGGCCTGGAGGAACGTTGTCCGTGGGGTCGCGATGGGTCGGACACGACTTCGCAACTAACAACAACAACATATATAAAATCTTTGTCCACTTTGCTGAAAAGATTTAAATGATTTTTTTGTTAGACTCACATGTCTAATTCATCTTTTATGAAGCCTGTCTGCCCCACGAGAACACCCAGTTTGTGTGACGTTCCCTCATTAGTTTTGTTTCCACAAAAGTGGTAGCAGACGCAACCATTGTCATTCTTCTGACAAATGCCATATAATTCTTAGTTATACCTTGTGGGGAGAAAGAAATATATTACGTTGCCATGAACATTAAACAGAGCAATCCAGGAAGCCTGAAGCAGCGATGCTCAAGCTGCTGAAGGTATTATAAAGTTAAATACCAACAAGACAACAGACTAATGTGCATATATAATAACATGCTTGTAGGAGGGTAATTCAAGAACTCTTGTTGAATTAAACCTGCTCTCCAACAATATGAAATAATTATCGGTGATTTCTCTAAATTCTTTTCCTTGTCAGGTGTAGAAGAGTTTCTCCATAGTTGATGATGATAATAATAATAATGATGATGATGATGATGATGATGATGATGATGATGATGATGATGATGATGATGATGATGATGATGATGTTGGAAGGGACCTTGGAGGTCATCGAGTCCAACCCCCTGCTCAGGCAGGAAACCCAACACCATTACAGACAAATGGCTGTCCAGTCTCTTCTTAAAAACTTCCAGTGTTGGCGCGTTCACAGCTTCTGGAGGGAGGTTGTTCCACTGGTTAATTGTTCTAACTGTCAGGAAGTTTCTCCTTAGTTCTAGGTTGCTTCTCTCCTTGGTTAGTTTCCATCCGTTGCTTCTTGTCCTGCCTTCAGGGGCTTTGGAGAAGAGCTTGACTCCCTCTTCTTTGGGGCAGCCCCTGAGATATTGGAAGGCTGCTATCACGTCCCCCCTCGTCCTTCTCTTCATTAAACTAGACATACCCAATTCCAGCAACTTTATATGTCTTCTTTGTATGCTTTAGTCTCCAGCCCCCTAATCATCCTTGTTGCTCTTCTCTGCACTCTTTCTAAGTTGTAAGTTGAGCACTATCAACTTGGCCAATAAAGGGGGGGAATAAAAACCAAAAACCTCCCACCCCACCCCTGCTGCCAATCCTTAACAGAAATGCTCACAACAATGAAAACCTCGGACAGGAGGAAGAGCGCCACTGGGCGGGCAGGCAGGTGTCTTGCTCGGCTGTGGCTTGGGGGGCACTTTTTCAGTGCCATTGTAACTTCAAAAAGTCACTAAGTGAACTGTTGTAAGTCGAGGACTACCTGTACTTTATCACTTTTTTCCTTTTTTTTTTTTTTTTTTGGTCATCAAGTTTTTGACACCTTGCTAGGCGACTGGTGGTACTCGGATGTTGCCCTATCCTAAAAGTGGTACAATGGGTGAAAAGGTTGAAAAGCCCTGACCTAGATTCACTATAGTTTGCCATGACCTAGTTCTGTATATATATCATAGCATAGCGGCTTATTTGTGGTAGTCATAATACACACTTCCCACACATTTTCGTTTAACGTGTTGCACAAAATAACCTTGTTGAGCTGCAACAACATGTTGGCCAGTCCCGGAAAGCAAGCGATCAAAACGCAGTGACCTCTCTTTTTTAAAAATCGTTTCTGATTTATTTATAAATTATTATTATTATTTTTTTAAATCGAAGGGGAGCCCTTTTCTGAATCAGTTCAACCAAATGTCCCATTATGCTCTTTGGAGATTTCTTTCAACTGAGTCCTCATCCTTATTATTGCCACATTAAAAGATCCACGGGGGGAACATTTCAGCATGTGCCATAGTGAAACCTTGAAGCTGTGCAGCTAAAAAAAAATTTTTTTTTTGTTTCAGGGTCAGTGGTCTTTAAAGGGGACATCGTCCCTGCTGTTTTCATCCAATTCAGCTTTCAAATGAAGCCGCCGCAGATGTTCGCTCGTTATAGGGCTATGATTAAATTTTTCATCACCCTGAATTGGTGAGGTCTGCTTTGCTAAAGTGCACAACGTGCCTGGAGATGTGATGCAGTTGACTTTCATAGGAAGGTCCTTGTGTCACTCATTCATCATATCTGCACCTACCACACCTTTCAGGAGAGTCTGTTCAGTGTGCTGGGACCATCTATAGAATAGAATAGAATAGAATAGAATAGAATAGAATAGAATAGAAAATATGGAATGGAATGGAAAGGAATGGAATGGAAAATAGAATAGAATAGAATAGAATAGAATAGAATAGAATAGAGAAGGGGAATAGAACAGAGAAGTAGAATAGAATAGAACAGAACAGAACAGAACAGAACAGAATAGAATAGAATAGAATAGAATAGAAAATATGGAATGGAATGGAATGGAATGGAATGGAATGGAATGGAATAGAATAGAGTAGAGTAGAGTAGAGTAGAGTAGAGTAGAGTAGAATAGAATAGAATAGAATAGAATAGAATAGAATAGAGAAGGGGAATAGAACAGAGAAGTAGAATAGAATAGAACAGAACAGAACAGAACAGAACAGAACAGAACAGAACAGAACAGAATAGAATAGAATAGAATAGAATAGAATAGAATAGAATAGAATAGAATAGAATAGAAAATATGGAATAGAATAGAATAGAATAGAATAGAATAGAATAGAATAGAATAGAATAGAATAGAATAGAATAGAATAGAATAGAATAGAAAATATGGAATGGAATGGAATGGAATAGAATAGAATAGAGTAGAGTAGAGTAGAGTAGAGTAGAGTAGAGTAGAATAGAATAGAATAGAATAGAATAGAATAGAATAGAATAGAATAGAAAATATGGAATGGAATAGAATAGAATAGAATAGAATAGAATAGAATAGAATAGAATAGAATAGAATAGAAAATATGGAATGGAATGGAATGGAATGGAATGGAATAGAATAGAGTAGAGTAGAGTAGAGTAGAGTAGAGTAGAGTAGAGTAGAGTAGAGTAGAGTAGAGTAGAATAGAATAGAATAGAATAGAATAGAATAGAATAGAAAATATGGAAGAAGGAATGGAATAGAATAGAATATGGAATAGAATAGAATAGAATAGAATAGAATAGAATAGAATAGAATAGAATAGAATAGAATAGAATAGAATAGAATAGAATAGGAGTTGGAAGGGACCTTGGAGGTCTTCTAGTCCAACCCGCTGCTCAGACAGGAGACCCTGTACCCTTTCAGACAAATGGCTGTCCAGTCTCTTCTTAAAAACCTCCAGTGATGGGGCACCCACAACGTCTGGTGGCAAGCTGTTCCATCGGTTAATTGTTCTCACTGTCAGAAAATTTCTCCTTAATTCCACGTTGCTTCTCTCCTTGATTAGTTTCCATCCATGGCTTCTTGTCCTGCCTTCCGAAGAAGGCTTTGGACTCATAGAGGAAACTGGAAAAAAACAAAACTTGGATGAAGGAGGCATTCTTTGACAGGAGAAATATGTCAGGGGTTTGGGGCAATTGACCCCTTTAGCTCTCCAAGAAAAATAGCTGATGGAAGGAGAAACTTTCAAAATATACCACAGTCAATAAGGTTTGGCAGTATTATTATTATTATTATTTAATGTACAGAATAGCTGTTGAAGTCATTTGTTCAGAATTTTCTTTCTTTTTTTTTTCAATTTAATTCCCCAATAAATCACAGATAGTTATAAATGCCATTATCTTCTTTGCGTTTGCGATGTTTAGAGTCTTTCATATACACATATATTAAAAGAGCTATATAGTTTATAGTGGGATAAAATTGGGAAGTATTTGCCAAAAAAAGAAAAAAGAAAAGAAAAGAAAAAAAGGAGGTTAATGGAATCAGAAATGACAGCAGATGGGATAAAGTTGCCCAAGTACTTTTCTTGTTAGAAAAATTGCAGATGATGTGTTTCCATGGAAACTAAGTGTTCTACCTTCTCTCAAGTCTTCCAAAGGGGGCAAAATCAGATTTTTTTTCCCAACCTCCACTCCACGATGAATAAAATCTCTCTCTCTGTGTTGGTTAAAAAATAATAATAATAATGGGATAATTTAGTTTTTCTGTTGGAACTAAGACTGCGACAAGTAAAGTTAAGAGAGAGGGAGAAATGAATTCAGAGACTCTTCGCTACAGGAAACTCTTGATGTGGAGCAAAAACACTGCATTTATTTCAGCTAGAGGGACAGGTTGTCCTCGACTTACAACAGCTTAGTCACCATTTGAAGTTATAATGGCACTGAAAAGGGTGGCTAGGGTGGTTTTTCACACAACCGTTGCAGCATCCCCGTGGTCCAAATTCAAAGGCTTGGCAACTGGCATGTACAGTACTTAGGATGGTTGCAGACTCCCAGGGTCACGTGACCCCCTTTTGCGAACTCCTGACTAAGCAAAGTCAACGGGGGAAGCCGTGTTCACTTAATAACCATAGTACCAACTTAACAACTGCAGGGATTTACTTAACAACTATGGCAAGAAAGGTCGTAAAATAGGGCAACGTTCACTTAGCAACTGTCTTGCTTAGCTCTGGGTCCTGCCTACTGTGCTGGGACCAAGAATAGAGTAGAGTAGAGTAGAGTAGAGTAGAGTAGAGTAGAGTAGAGTAGAGTAGAGTAGAGTAGAGTAGAGTAGAGTAGAGTAGAGTAGTATTCTATAGAATAGAATAGAATAGAATAGAATAGAATAGAATAGAATAGAATAGAATAGAATAGAATAGATATACTCTAGAGTATAGAGTATAGAGCAGACATGTCAAACACAAGGCCCGGGGGCCGGATGCGGTCCGCAAAGTGGTTTCATGTGGTCCACGAAGCCATCTTGGAAACAGTGAGGGAACGGGCCCCCGCTGCCTTGGCCCTGGCCCAGGCTGGCCGGGAGCCAATGTACAATTTTGTGGTGGCCATCTATGCTGAAACGCATTTAGTCTTAGCTCCACAAGGCCATCTGGAAACAGCGAGGAACCAGCCCCTGCCGCGTCGGCCCCGCCCCCTGGGTGCATGCTGGGGAGGGGTCACCCTTTGTGAGGAATGAAGAAATGCATCATCGCCTGGAAGTGGCCAGCAAATGGCCTTCGCCTACTTCACATATCCAGCTTGATGGGCTCTGCCCTGGTCCCACCCCCTTCTGCCAGAGACCCTCAGATGTGTCCCACTCCTGCCCAGGCCCCCACAGGCATCCTTGACGCGAATGATGTAGAGCTGGCCACGCCTACCCAGTAGGCCACACCCACTCCATCCATGCCCACCCAGTAAGCTGCACCCACCCGGCCCCCCCGAGGGCAACCGCAATGCTGATGTGGCCCTCAATGAAATTGAGTTTGACACCCCTGGTATAGAGTATAGAGTATAGAGTAGAGTAGAATAGAATAGAGTAGAATAGAATAGAATAAGAGTTGTGTAGAGTAGATTAAGAATAGAATAGAATAGAATAGAATAGAATAGAATAGAATAGAATAGAATAGAATAGAATAGAATAGAATCAGAGTTGGAAGAGATCCTGGAGGTCTTCTAGTCCAACCCCCTGCTCAGGCAGGAAACCCTATACCATTTCAGACAAATGGCTGTCCAGTCTCTTCTTCAAAACTTCCAGTGTTGGAGCATTCACAACATCTGGAGGCAAGTTGTTCTACTGATTAATTGTTAACTAATATTTATTAATAAATATGATTCTTAGCTCTGGGTCCTGCCTACTCAATCCTGTACAGAGCATTGACGGGTTTGCTTCACTTCTTGATTTGGTCCCTTTCTCTTCCACGTGACCCAATTCATGATTTATCAACATTGCCGTTATTTCTCCCGAGGCCTCCTGCTTGAATTCCAGTCTCAAAAAAGGGAACCAAACAGCCTAGTCTCAATTACAAAATCCTGCTATGGCTCAGCTGAAATATAAATTCACCGCGTTGGGAGAACGAGGCATCAATCACAACCAAATTACTTTGGGGAGACCGAACGACTTGGAGAATTAGGGATGTGATAGATATGCTTACGCCATTGCCTCAGGTCATTAATTGGAATCCGTCCAGGATTAGCAAAAGTGACCTGAATGGAGGATCAGAAGGGAGCAAAAGATAAGTTGTGATCTTTAAGGAACGAGGAGGTGGAGATACTTGAAAGAGCATTTGAAGCTGAAATGTCAGCTTGGAATGGGTCAACAAATTGGTGCAGCATTTGTGCTTATCCCATCTCAATATATTTCTCAGATTGGGTAACGCCTATTTCTGCCTGCTTCCTTGACTGATGTATGAGGCTGGTTCTTTCCTGAATTATGAAACCCTGGTCTTGGAAAACTATGTTTATTTTATCTATCTATCTATCTATCTATCTATCTATCTATCTATCTATCTATCTATCTATCTATCTATCTATCTATCTATCTATCTATCTTCTATCCATCTACCTACCTACCTATCTACCTCTATCTATCCATCTATCCATCCATCCTCTATCTAGCCATCTATCTATCATCTATCCACCTATCTACTTACTAACTGTCTATCTATCTACCCATCCATCCATCATCTATCTATCTATATCTATCTATCTATTTATCTATCTATCTATCCATCCATCTATCTATCATCTATCCACCTACCTACCTACCTACTACCTGTCTTCTCTATCTATCTATTCATCCATCCATCCATCCATCCTCTATCTATCTATCTATCTATCTATCTATCTATCTATCTATCTATCTATCTATCTATCTATCTATCTATCATCTATCCACCTATCTATCTACTCTATCCATCATCCATCTGCTGTTTATCTATCTATCTATCTATCTATCTATCTATCTATCTATCTATCTATCTATCTATCTATCTATCTATCTATATCTATCTATCTATCTATCTATCTATCTATCTATCTATCTATCTATCTATCTATCTATCTATCTATCTATCTCATTCAGACACTGCCCATCTTACCTCCCAAGTGACTTTAGGTGGTTTACAAATACAAACCATAAAAGCACATGAAAGAGCCACAATGAAAAGTAGAATTAAAACAGTGAAGAACAGAACAAAAACAGAGTTTAAAAGGCTAACAATTAATCCCTGATTATCTGCCTTGACCTGAAGCAATGAAACTGATTCAGACCAAGAACAGGTCTCCCTATCTCTGTCCACAAACACAAACCTAGACAAATGTATAAGCAGGAGAAACCGGAAATAAATTTGCTAATACTCGTATCTGCATTTATCTGTCTTCTGCTGGGTACGAATAGGTTGGACTGCACTAATCTGATTCTTCATCGGCAAGAATTATAAACCTTGGACGATTGGAAGGACGATTTATGTCCTTGTAGTGCCACCCTCTTGAAGGACTCGGATATTTTAAAAACAACTCGCCACAACGTAAACAAAAACCAATAAATCGCTGAAGATAAAGCATACAATTACGAAGTTATTAAACAATTCAAAATTACCTCGTGTTCTTCTCCGACGGTGACGTCGGCCTTCAAAGGCTCTAGGCAAGGCTTCTGTTCCAGGGGGCTGGAAATATAATTAAAGTGTATCAAAACTTGCCCCCACCCTCTGAATTTCATCCAGATCTTATCAAACCCCTCCCACACACACACACACACACACACACACACACACACACACACACACACACACACATCCAGAGTATTTCTTCTTGGTACGCAGATTAGATAAGTTGGATCTAATTGCACCAGTTGGTTCAGTTGCAGATTTTGGTAGGTCAAAATCAGAACACTGAATTGTACAGATGGTCCTCAATCTACAATGTTTTGTTTAGTGACCGTTTGAAGTTACAACTGAAAAAAAAGTGACTTTTTCTGTTTTTCATAATTAGGCAGCATCACGTTATCAAAATTAAGACGATTGGCATCTGGTTCATATTCATGATGATCGCATTGTGCCCCAGGGTCATGTGATCCCCTTTTGTGACTTTCTGATGAGCAAAGTCAGACTGACTTAATAACCATGTTACTAAACCTAACAACTACAGTGATTCACTTAATTGCAGCAAGAGTGGTCATAAGGGGGGGGGCAAAACTCACTTAACTATCTCACCTAGCAACAGAAATTTTGGGGCCACTTGTGGTGGTAAATCAAGGATGACCTCTACTTAAGTCCTATGAATAGAACATAGAATATCAGAGTTGGAAGGGACCTTGGAGGTCTCCTAAGACCTAGTCCAACCCCCTGCTCAAGCAAGAGACCCTATACCATTTCAGACATAAAAAGGGTTTGTAGCACCCACAACTTCTGAAGGCAAGCCAGTTCCTCTCGTTTTAGTGTTCCTACTGTCAGGAAATTTCTCCTTTGTTCTAGGTTGTTTCTCTCCTTGATTAGTTTCCATCCATTGTTTCTTGTCCTGCCTTCAGACACTTTGGAGAATAGCTTGACTGCCTCTTCTTTGGGGCAGCCCCTGAGATACTGGAACACTGATATCATGTCCCCCCTGGTCCTTCTCTTCATTAAACTGGACATACCCAATTCCAGCAATCATTCGTTATATGTTTTAGCCTCCAATCCTCTAATCATCTTTTTTGCTCTTCTCTGTTTCTGGAGGAAGGTTGTTCTACTGGTTGATTGTCCTCACTGTCAGGAAGTTTCTCCTTAATTCCAGGTTGCTTCTCTCTTTGGTCAGTTTCCAACCGTTGTTTCTCGACCTTCCCTCTGGTGCTTTGGAGAATAGTTTGACGCCCTCTTCTTTGTGGCAGCCCCTCAAATACTGTCTCCCCTGGTCCTTCTTTCCACTAGACCAGCCATACCCATGCAACAGTTCATCATCTCCAGGCCCCTAATCATCTTTGTTGCTCTTCTCTACACTTTTTCCCCCAAAACAGATAGCCAATGGAGGGTCCACAGTACCATTGTGATAGGTGAGCAGTGGCTTTGAGCGGCATAAAATACTGCTGCATTTTACATACACTGCAACTCCTGAATAATCTTCAGAGGCAGCCCAGATCTCTGCTTCAACAGTCAAGAGTTGAAGAAGCTTCTTGGATGAGAAGCGAAAGGTCTTCAAAGAAAATCAAGAAAGTCCAGTTGCCTTGTAAAAAAGCACCTTTGGGACAACCATGACCTGGATGACTGAGAATCTCCATTGAACACAGGAGTCAACACCTATTATGGAAACACAACTGGGGGACTTGATTGTTCTAACTCTGGCATTCACTTGGGTCTCTGCAGACAAGAAAGGGTTAACTCCTTGATATTTTTTATTATTATTATTATTATTATTATTATTATTATTATTATTATTATTATTATTACTACTACTACTACTACTACTACTACTACTACTACAAACACTGGCAAGATTTGGGCGAATTCATTTGGGTGGAAAAGTGGAAAGAACTGGAGAGGAGGGTTTTTTTGGATAAAAGTTTTCTGCCCTAGGATTGGGACATCTTCTCCTGCTTTCAAGAAATTAAAAGAGATTGATACTTCTTAGCAAAGATGAAAGTTCATCTCCCTGAAGCCGTAAAAAGATTGATCTAATTTCAGAAGGAAAATAGTGGAGCAAAAGCTTGAATAACCCAGAGTTAAGAAGGTTAATTATGCAATATTGAAAAGAAACCAGACAAGGATGAAACGGTGCACTAAGAAACCGAGAGTTCTGATACATGAAAAGAATCCAAACAGCCTTTGTAATCCTACATTTAAATCTGAGTCTCTTTCAAAAGCTTTATTAGTTTTCTCTCCCTGTGATGTGGTTAATAATATCTGCTCGTTGTGGAAATTGTTATCTTGTGGGATTCAGATTAACTGAAAGTATCAGAAGTTGGAAGGGACCTTGGAGGTCTTCTAGTCCATCCTCCAGCTCAACCAGGAAACCCTATACCATTTCAGACAAATGGTTGTCCAGTCTGTTTTTGAAAGCCTCCAGTGCAGCCAATTTTGGTCACCATATCACAAAAAAGATGTTGAGAGTCTGGAAAAAATTCAGAGAAGAGCAACTAAGATAATCCAAGGCCTGGAGGCTAAAACATAGGAAGAACAGCTGCAGGACTTGGGTTTGGCTAGTGACTAGTCCAGGGATAGACAACCTTGGCTCTTTTATGACTCGTGGACTTCAACTCCCAGAATTCCTGAGCCGGCATGGCTCAGCTTGGAAACCTCTCCCTTTCCCCTCAGCATGGCTGGCTCAGGAATTCTGGGAGTTGAAGTCCACCAGTCATAAAAGAGCCAAGGTTGCTTACCCCTGGGCTAGTCTAAAGAAAAGAAAAAACAGGGGAGACATGATAGCACTATTCCAGTATCTGAGGGGCTGCCACAAAGAAGAGGGGGTTCAGGTTGTTCACCAGAGCACAAGAGGGAAGGACAAGAAACAATGGATGGAAACTGACCAAAGAGAGAAGCAATCTGGAATTGAGGAGAAACTTCCTAACAGTGAGGACAATCAACCAGTGGAACAGCTTACCCCCAGAAATCATGGGTGCTCCATCACCGGAGATTTTTAAGAAGAGACTGGACAATCACCTGTCTGAGATGGTATAGGTTCTCCTGCTTGAGCAGGAGGCTGGACTAGAAGACCTCCAAGGTCCCTTCCAGCTCTATTCTGTTCTATTCTATTCTAATGATGGAGCACCCACAACTTCTGAAGCTGTTCCATTGGTTGATTGCTCTCACTGTTTGGAAATCTCTCCTTAGTTCTAGGTTGCTTCTCTCCTTGATTAGTTTGGATAATGCAAATCCATTATGAAGTAGTTTCCTGAATGGATTTCCAATGTGGTGATAAAAAGAAAAAGGAAAATGTTTAATAAATTGAGTTGAGAAATACAGGTCAATTACTCACAGCTTCCCAGTGATTTTTGCTACTGACCCCTTTCTTCTTTCCAAATCATTTGCGGAAGCCGAGTCAGATGAAAAGATTAAGGCGGTGATGGCTTTTGAGCCTTCAGAGCAATTTTGTCCAGTCCCTGGCAGCTCAATCAAATTCAAATCAGAAGTGCCTTTTTTTCTTAAAAAAAAAAAGAAACACCCCGAATATAATATATATATATATTTACTGAGCAGTATCATTATTCTATCGGATCGCTATGGACTCTGGAGGAATGTCATTTGTTAAGCAGAGAATTGGCTTGGGAACGGCAAACGAAATAAATGATAAACACTAGGAAGTGTTAAATCCTGAGACATGGCCTCTGCCATCCACCAGGATGATAAACGAAAAAGAGAGGCTTGGCAGGAGAGGAAGAAAGCCTTATATTCGCAACATCCCATAATCCCTGAAACAAACCAGCTTCATTAGTCATCTTGTCTCCGTCAGAGCGTGCAAGTGTCAGTCACACTGGAGGAAAGTAGCTTTCTCATCTTGATGGATTAGGGGAGTGGGGTGGAATTTCCCCGAGACAAATGCAAATTTCTTAGGGAAGAAGGAATATATGCGATGGTGGCGAATAGCTTGTTCTGTCCCAGCCTACATGAGTCCTTGTTATGCTCACAAGGAGAAACTCCTCTTCCAACAAGCAGGCTGGAACCGCAGGAAAAAACCAGCCCCCTTTTATTATTCACAGACCTGAGTCAATGTCCAAGGCAAACAAACACAGTTCACAGAAACTTGATTCCTCAACACAAATAGATTGCCTTTGGCAACCAGCACCTCCCACCTCTTCCCTTTTATTATGCAGGCAAGGCGTGGCTTCCTAATGCCTTCTCCTTTGCCTTTGGAGCCGCCCCATTGCATTCCTCTGTCCTACTCGTTTCTCTTGCCTGCGCTTTTGTGCATCCGGGATTTGTCCCAGCTGTTCTTCATCACTGTCCAACTCAGGCTCCCAGCACAACTGTGTCTCAGCCTGAGCGCGAGTAGAGAGGCCAGGCTCCTCGTCAGACTGTAAGCCTTGGAGCTCCTCAGAGCCTTCCTTTGACTCTGATGTCACTCCAGACCCCTCCTCTTCCTCCTCTGATTCCTCAGACTCAGCTGCCGGATCCACTGGCTGGCGAGGAATCACAACATAGATTTGATGTAGGGTGTAGGATCAATCAGAAGACCCACCATAAGACCTTTGCTTGACACACCCACACCTGACCCATCACAGGAGCCTGACGTGACCCTCACCTGATGTGACCTCCCCATCACAAGACCTACTGACCACACAAAGAACATTGACATCCCATAAACTCCACTGAAGATGTTACCTAGTCTGGTTACCTAGCCCCTTTAACTGCTGGGCCACCGCGCCCCCACCTAAATTGGAACTACAATAACGAGGATGACTCAGGACTAGAAGCAAAGTCCTGCAACAAGACAGAACAAGAAATGGGATTATCTAGCCTTTCTGAATTTTATTTCCATTCATGGATTTAACAAATAAAAATGGAAACAGCTCCTCAGTCATGATGCAGTCAAAAAGGGGAAAAAAATAAGTGTGTATAGTAGTGAAAACTTACATTCTATACCATATAGAAACAGGCTGGTCCAGTTTCTCATTCTTCAGTATAAAGACATTTCAAAAATTGATAAAACATACTTCGTTTGAATCCGTTGTTTGACACCTTGAGTACTCTCTTTTTTCCATCTACATGAAATGGTTCTGTTAGTTGATTCCCCAGGCTTAAAGCAGGGAAAATTCTTAATGATATGTCAAATTCCACATTTTTGGTGTTTAGCTCGCTAAGGTTGCAGAAACAGGATCTGTTTTCTTTAGCCTGGCATAGTGTGCATACCTCAACCATTTGGTCCATTTGTTTATTGATCGATTTGATCTGCTCTGCTCTGATTTGGGTGCGAGTGACTCTAGGTGGCTTACGACAATGAAAAACAACAATCCAATTTTTTTAAAAAGTTAAGAACCAGTATAGAAACGTATAAAACATCAGAAGCTACTTAATGACCATGAGCAGCAAACAAAATCCATCTTTTTGTCAAACTCAACAAAGCTAGTGGTGCAACCATGTCTTCAGGGCCTTCCTAAAAGCTGGGACGTAGGGCAAATCCAAAACTGGGGGGGGGGGGATGAGGTTCCCAAGGATGGACATCATAGCAGAAAAAGTTATGGAAGCTGGTTTGGCACAAAAGGAAGGCCAGAGTTAGACTTAAAAAATGGTTTTCTTTATATGACATTTAATGGAAGAGCCTTAAATCTCACTTAATGGGATAAGGAGATTTTAAAAGACATTAATTGATTTAGTATTCAGGATTTATATCTATAAGGGAAATAAATTAGTTACTAAAATAATAGTTTTGAATTATAATATAGAAGATGGATTTAGAGGATAAAGGTTATTTTATGAGTAAGCGATGATATTAGAATGAGAAGTAGAATATGATTGTGAAATAAATTAAGAATTTATTTGAATAAATAATAAGTGTATTTTAGACATGATAACTATTTTGTAATGAACTAAGGGAACCGTGGGTTATCTGAAACCTAAATACTATGGACATTAAGCCAACTGGAATATTGTAATTGAAATCAGATAAAAGTTAAAAACAGGATCTGGAGACATATAAGTCAAAAGTTGTTGATAAATGTTTTAAATGATTGAGTTATAACCAGCAATGTATTAATTTGAATTTGGTATAATAACTAAGGGAAACAGAGAGGAAATTTTTGATGATGTAAACTGACATATGTATGGATAAGCTTGTTATTGGACTATGTATTACCCAACCACCATGTTGCTTTCTTAAAACCCGAACCTTTGTAAAAATGGAAAATTAATAAAACTTGTTTTAAAAGAAAAAAGAAAAAGTTATTTTCCTGAGTCAAAGCAGCTGGCATTTTTTGCCTGATGGGGTCTTCAACAGTCCCCTTTTGCTGATATGAATGGAGCGGGCTAATCCCATTGCTACAAGACGGTTCCTCAGATACCGTGGACATATGACTTTTTTTTTATTGAAAAGTTTTATAAAAGTTACAATATAAACCCCAAAACCCACCCACCCTAAACCCCCCCTCTCCCTTCCCCACTTCCCAGAGCTGAATACAGGGTTACAAATATAATAATCATAATCTAACTAACATTAACCAACTATATAAATAACCAAGTCCATAATGCGCTTTAACTCCCCTTTAACATATTTTATTTATTTATTTATTTATTTATTTATTTATTTATTTTATTAAACTTATATGCCGCCCTTCTCCCAACAGGACTCAGGGCGGCTTACAGCATATTAAAACGATACAAACACTATCCCCAATAAAACCAATTAAAAACAAATATTTACCGCTGTGTTACCATTAAAATTCTAATTAAAATTGTCCCTATTTAAAATTCTCCCTAGGCCAGACCCGCTTGCTGAAAAAGCCATGTCTTGAGGGCGCGGCGAAAAGATAGGAGATCCGGAATCGTCCGGATCTCGGGGGGTAGTTCGTTCCAGAGGGTGGGGGTACCCACAGAGAAGGCCCTCCCCCTGGGGGTCGCCAGCCGACACTGCTTGGCCGACGGCACCCTGAGGAGGCCCACTCTGTGGGAGCGTACCGGTCTGTGAGAGAAAATCTGTGGCAGAAGGCGGTCTCGGAGATATCCAGGTCCGATGCCATGGAGCGCTTTAAAGGTGGTAACTTTGTGGAATTTCGCGTGGGCCTTCCGGTGACCATTGGTCACGTCGAGCGCGTCGTCGCCACAATGCACCCTCGCTGCTCAGGGAGGGTTGTGGCGGGCGCGCCGGCGTAAGACCTCCAGTTGAAGCCTCCGGATGCTCCTCACAGGGAGCCCCATGTATAGAGCATTACAGTAGTCCAGGCGGGAGGTGACGAGAGCATAAATATAATAATAATAATTAAAACTTAAACAAATTAGTATCCTAATTATTAAACAATAAAATATCCATATTGTTAAACAATACTAATACTAAAAGTAATAATAATATCATATAATTAAAACTAATAAAAATTTCACTATAATAAACTATTAGTACTGATAATACTCTAAAATTTACTCATGAGCTAAATGGAACTTTTTAGTCCCATATTTATTCTGAATATAATCTATCCATCTTCTCCAAACCGAAATGTATCTTTCTTGTGAGTGGTCCTTCAAATAAGCAGACACATATGACTTTGAGGTGAAAGTTGACTGCTTGTATCTTTTTTAATGCCTTCAAGTCAAGGTTGACTTCTGGTAACTGCCTGGACAAGTCCTTGCAAGTCATTCAGTTGGCTTTGAAGGACAGTCTCCTGGCTTCTATCCTGGTGTCCTAACCACTACACCAAAATACCTCCTTTTACTTCTACCTTGGGGAACTCTCAATATCATAAAAGTCCCTTGTTCCGTGATAATCTTCAGAGTCTATCTTGTTCAGCGTGTCAGCAATGTTCCACCTAAAGTAATTTCCCTGGCACTTCCATTTGAAGACCTCCTTGCTGGAGAAGATAATCAGGTTTGACCTTTATGGATTTCTAGGATTTTTCAAGTTCCTTTCCAGTCTGGCCTGCGGTTTTCATTTAAAGAGATTTCTTAAAATCTGTATCAAGAATAACTTCCCATTTCAACGCTGCTTTATTTCTATTTGGCAGAGCTACGCGTTTTTTTAAAAAAATTTTTAATTTTACTTTATTGTTGTTGGGTTGTTGTTGTTGTTTGCTACAGTTTCTTTTTTTTTTTTTCAGTTTAAATTTTAAACGTTGCGAGCCGCTCTGCAAATTTCCCCTGTACCCTTTGATGAAATATGAAGGCGCTCCAGATAAACGCAAACTAAAGTCATCATAATTCTCCGAGCAATGTTTGCTTACACAGTTGAAAATTTAATTGCCACAGATATATTATTTTTAATACTGGAGAGTGTCAACTTAACCCAATCTCTAATGGATAAACACAAGATAACTAGCGAGTTTTAGACAAACATGTCAACGTTGGCCCGGAACTCTTGACAAGAAGAAGCCAATTACGATAAAATAAATGTGTTCGGTTTTATAACTGCCATCCTGGACCATCACCCCTCTTGATCCCCCATGCTTTGCATCTGGAATGATGCCCAGGGCACATCAGCTTCCTTTATTTCAGACGAAGCAAAGCCGTAATAATGTGTACTAATTTTAATGGAGGCTTATCTCTGCATCTTTCCTGTATCTTTATTTTTCAGACAAAGGTCATTATTGTTGAAGGGAGCAGATGATACTAATAAATGTCAGTTTCGATTCCATCATGGTAATAATAATATGCAGATTCTCTTCCACTGGATAACTTTGGGAGGGAGGAAGGAAAAGAGAGATTTTGAAGATGACAAGTTATTCCCTGAAGATCCAGAGGACAAGCGGGCACCCATAAAGCACACAGCAGCTGAAAATAACATTATAAGTTGATGGGTAGAAGGGGAGGGGGAGGAAGCCTCACAAAAGCTACGAATAAAAACAAGTATTTCATTATTATTTTTCTGGTGATACCTAAGACTGCTGATTTCCAGAGAGAGAGAGAGAGAGAAAGAAAGAGAGAAAGAGAGAAAGAGAGAGAAACAGAAAGGCAGAAAAGGAGAAAGAGAGAAAGAGAGAGAGCAAGAGAAAAAGAAACAGTAAGGGAGAAAGAGAGAGAAAGAAAGAGAAAGAAAGTGTGAGAGAGAGAAAGACAGAAAGAGAAAAAGAAAGAGAAGCATCAATGGAGAAAAAGAGAGACCAAGAGAAAAAGAAAGAAACGGAAAGAGGGAGAGAGAAAGAAAGAGAGCAAGAGAAAGAGAAAGAGAGAAAAAGAAACAGAGTAAGGGAGAAAGGGAGAGAGAAAGAGAGAGAAAGAAAGTGTGTGAGAGAGAAAGACAGAAAGAGAAAAAGAAAGAGAAACATCAATGGAGAAAGAGAGAGAGCAACAGAAAAAGAGAATCATAAAGGGAGAAAAAGAGAGAGCGAGAGAAAAAGAAAGAGCAAGAGAAAGAGGAAAGAAAGAAACAGAAAGAGGGAGAGAGAAAGAAAGAGAGCAAGAGCAAGAGAAACAGAGAAAGGGGGAAAAAGAGAAAGAGCGAGAGAAAGAGAAAAAGAAAAAGAGAAAAAGAAACAGAAACAGAAGGGGAGAAAAAGAAAGCAAGAGAAAAAGAGAAAGAGGGAGAGAAAGTGTGTGTGTGTGTGTGCGTGTGTGTGTGTGTGTGTGAGAGAGAGAGAGAGAGAGACAGAGAGAGAGAGAGACAGAGACAGAGACAGAGACAGAGAGAGAGACAGAGAGAGAGACAGAGGAAGAGGAGAAGGAGAGGAAGAAGGGGAGAGAGAGGATACTTAAATCTACATATCACCCTCCTGTGACCAGTAAGATCCAATACGGAACATACAACATTTGGTTAAGAGCTTCTTCTCAAATGCATTTTTCTAAGCATTTAGCCAATTTCTAGAGGAAAAACAAAAACATTTCTCCCAGCTAAGGTTAACTTCCTGCCTCATCCCCCACTGACCCACCTTTCATTTCCTGGTTTAAGAGCGCCATCTATACTACGGGACCTGGGTTGGTGAAGAGGACATTGTGCTGATGGCATCCTGGTCTCCGGGGACTCCCTCCATCAAGGATGCACAACCTGGGACCCGAGAGCTGTCAACGGTCCTCAACTGTCACGGTTGCCTGGACCTCTTCAGGAGCTTTTTTGTGTGGGTGTGGGTGTGTGGGAAGGCCTGCCACACAGGCTGCTATTTTAATCGGCATGCCCAACACACACACACAGCAGGAGAACACAAAGTGAAATTTCCCCCCTCTTTCGATATGCCCTTCTTGGCTGCATCTCGTATCCCTTGATACGTTCTTCTGTTGCAATCTTAAGAGAGTCTTGAATATTCAGTACCATCGAGAAGGAGGAGAAGATGTTGGGCTGGAGACTTTCTCAGCCTTGCCTGGGAAGACCCGGGATAATCCTGGAATTTTCTGCAGGCAGAGAAGGGACTCTTTTAACATTCAGTTGTAGCTCTTCCCTTCACCTTAGCCATATTAGTGGGCATTAAAATTCAACGGAGCAAGGAAGATGGTGGAGAATGCCTTCTGCAGAGGGCAGACAGGTGGCCAGGATTTGGTATTCACTGAATCTTCTCACTGAGTTGCTCCTGAGCAATCAGAGAGACCTTCCTTCCTTCCTTCCTTCCTTCCTCCCTCCCTCCCTCCCTCCCTCCCTCCCTTCCTTCCTTTTCCCTTCCTTCCAATATTTATAGGTACCCCAATCATATGGACTCATATTGACATTAAGAAATCTGATGTTCAGCTGCCTTAAGTCCTTCCTTCTTCCCTACCTCTCCCCCTCTTCCTTCCTTCCTTCCTTCCTTCCTTTCTTCCTTCCTTCCTTCCTTCCTTCCTTCCTTCCTTCCTTCCTTCCTTCCAATATTTATAGGTACCCTAATCATATTGGCTCATATTGACATTAAGAAATCTGAAGTTCAGCTGCACTGTCCTTCCCTACCTCTCCCCCTCTTTCTTTCTTTCTTTCTTTCTTTCTTTCTTTCTTTCTTTCTTTCTTTCTTTCTTTCTTTCTTTCTTTCTTCCTTCCTTCTTTCTTTCTTTCTCTCTCTCTCTCTCTCTCTCCCTCCCTCCCTCCCTCCCTTCCTTCCTTCATTCCACAATATTTATAGGCATCCCAATCAAAAGGACTCATGTTGACATTAATAAATCTGAACTTCAGCAGCCATGATTAGCCTTTGTCTGCTCCAGGTGGCTTTGAATTCAGGAATTGAGGATCATATACTGAGAACACTCAAAAAGAAGAAGAAGAAGAAGAAGAAGAAGAAGAAGAAGAAGAAGAAGAAGAAGAAGAAGAAGAAGAAGAAGAAGAAGAAGAAGAAGAAGAAGAAGAAGAAGAAGAAGAAGAAGAAGAAGAAGAAGAAGAAGAAGAAGAAGAAGAAGAAGAAGAAGAAGAAGAAGAAGAAGAAGAAGAAGAAGA
>NW_015386413.1:1194846-1200010 GCF_001527695.2 Protobothrops mucrosquamatus
AAGAAGAAGAAGAAGAAGAAGAAGAAGAAGAAGAAGAAGAAGAAGAAGAAGAAGAAGAAGAAGAAGAAGAAGAAGAAGAAGAAGAAGAAGAAGAAGAAGAAGAAGAAGAAGAAGAAGAAGAAGAAGAAGAAGAAGAAGAAGAAGAAGAAGAAGAAGAAGAAGAAGAAGAAGAAGACGACGACCTGTGGGGTCCTTGATGGTCTCTGAGCTTGGTGGTTTTCTTGCAGACGTTTCATTACTCAACCAGATAACAGAGAGCAAACCCCACTCCCTTCTAGTACTGATGATGTTACAAGGCCGGGTAATGAAATGTCTGCAGGAAAACGACCATCAGAGAGCAGCGAAGTTCCCACAGCTTGCAAGCATTTTGCTCATTGTCGGTTTGCTCAGGAACTACCAAGCCAGTCGCATGAAATGCTTGTTCCAAGGATAGACAGGCAACATTTTCCGGGAAAAAGAGACAACACAAACCATCCTGGAATACCCTGGAGCATCCACATGATCTGTCCAAACCTTATCATGGAAAGCGCCAGCTGTTGGATGAAGCTGAACCTGCCTTGCAACAACCTTCAGCTTCCTTCTTTTGGATGCAATTTTGAACAAGCCATCGGGCCGGTTAGGCTGTTTGCACAACTGGCAAAGAAACACACGCTTATTTGGCGTGAACCTTCGCATCTTGCAACGGAAATTGGATAAGTCCCGCTTGGCAGATTGTGGTCTTCCGAACAGCAAATGGGAAGAGGCTGGCTAGACAGAAGCTCTGAGCGGGTGGTGCAATTTCACTGCTTTGACCGACTTAGCCTCACTCTATTAGTGTTACAATCCCTCCGATAACAACAGCATTTGCCGGTCGTCCATGTTTATCAAGCAGTATTTCTTCCTTTGCAAGCTTGGAAAACAGCAGAGGATAAAAGCTTAGAACATCACAGTTGCAAAAGGCAACCAATTTATGCGGGATTTGTATTTATTTTTTTTCCCCCTGTCAAGCAAGCTGTCTAGTCTGGTCCCAAAACAATTCCAACACAATTGCTACAAGTCAGATGCTCCTGGTTCAGTTGTCCTCTTTAATTTCAAATACCTGGGTTGCTGCAATGTAGAATCCAGCAGTTAAAGTAATCCTAGTGGATCTCGAGAGAGAGGTAAAACAGATGAAACCCAGTTAGGTCATGGATGGGAGAGGCCAGAAGGAAATTCAGGATTTCTTGATCCTTCCTGTGAAATCTGAAGACTAGGCCAGCAGAGAATAGGGCGTTTAAAAGCTGAAAAGGTATTTACTTGTCTTAGTTAAGAATGATTTTTTTTTATCTTAATAAATCGTGACTCTTGTGCTTTATTGATGGCCTATACATCTATTCTATTCTATTCTATTCTATTCTATTCTATTCTATTCTATTCTATTCTATTCCATGTTTACTATTCTATTCTATTCTATTCCATATTTACTATTCTATTCTATTCTATTCTATTCTATTCTATTCTATTCTATTCTATTCTATTCTATTCTATTCTATTCTATTATATTCCATGTTTACTATTCTATTCTATTCTATTCCATATTTACTATTCTATTCTATTCTATTCTATTCTATTNTTCCTTTTTTTCTATTCTTTTCTATTCTATTCTATTCTATTCTATTCTATTCTATTCTATTCTATTCTATTCCATATTTACTATTCTATTCTATTCTATTCTAATTCCATTCCATTCCATTCCATATTTTCTATTCTATTCTATTCTATTCTATTCTATTCTATTCTATTCTATTCTATTCTATTCTATTCTAATTCCATTCCATTCCATTCCATATTTTCTATTCTATTCTATTCTATTCTATTCTATTCTATTCTATTCTATTCCATATTTACTATTCTGTTCTGTTCTGTTCTGTTCTGTTCTACTCTATTCTACTCTACTCTACTCTACTCTACTCTACTCTACTCTACTCTACTCTACTCTACTCTACTCTATTCTATTCCATTTTCTATTCTATTCCACTTTCTCTTCTCTTCTCTTCTCTTCTCTTCTCTTCCGTTCCGTTCTGTTCTGTTCTGTTCTATCCTTTAGCCTTGTAATTTAACTCAGTGTGGCCCCAAGGAACGAAGAGCCCACTAACTAATAAACGGGGAAAAACTCTTAGGCAAAGAGTTAAGCAAAGGGAACCTTTTATAATATTTAGTATAAAGGAATGTAGACAGCCGGAGAAGGCGAGACTGCAGTGCCAGCCTCAAGGTGTGAATTTGAATGATGGCTTTATTGCTCTCCCTGCCTAGGCAGATGTCATTAATCATTCATGATTGATAAGGTGTCTTTTCCTACACAAACCTTTGCAAATCTCTAGGCTTGCTCCAATTGGCTGGTAGCCCCACGGATCGCCCTTTCAAGGTATTTCAATAAAGACATTGTGTTCCAGATCTCCATTGCTTTGGCTGACACTATAAGGGGCCATTTTTCTCCCCCCCCCCCCATCACCAAAGCAAGGCAGACCATATTCAGCCCCTCTCTAAGTGGTTTACAGAGTCAGCCTGTTGCCCCCAATGATCTCGGTCCTCATTTTACCAACCTTGGAAGGATGTATCAACTGTGAGCTCCACCAGGATCGAACTCCAGACTATTCTATTCTATTCTATTCTATTCTATTCTATTCCATATTTTCTCTTCTCTTCTCTTCTCTTCTCTTCTCTTCTCTTCTATTCTATTCTATTCTATTCTATTCTATTCTATTCTATTCTATTCTATTCCATTCCATATTTTCTCTTCTCTTCTCTTCTCTTCTCTTCTCTTCTCTTCTCTTCTATTCTATTCTATTCTATTCTATTCTATCCTATTCCCTTCTATTCCCTTCTATATTCTATTCTATTCCATTCTATTCTATTCCATTCCATTCCATTCCATTCTATTCTATTCTGTTCTGTTCTGTTCTGTTCTGTTCTGTTCTGTTCTATTCTATTCATATTCCTGTTCTATTCTATTCTATTCTATTCTATTCTATTCTATTCTATTCTATTCCATTCCATTCCATTTAATTCCATTCCACATATTCTATTCTATTCTATTCCATATTTTCTATTCTATTCTATTCTATTCTATTCTATTCTATTCTATTCTATTCTATTCCATATTTTCTATTCTATCTATTCTATTCTTTTCTATTCTATTCTATTCTATTCTATTCCATATTCTATTCTATTCTACTTTGAATATGACAATATAATTATTCCAATTCTTTGCAACTGCTCCCAAATGTATAAGTAGTGTTTTAAATCAATGATAACTGCCTTCAGAAAAGTAAGATGCAAAAAGAAGAAGAAGATATTTCCACTCATAGAGTTGTATCATTGCAGGCACGCGTCTCAAATCATAATCAACCTTTAGAGAAGAGCTACAAGGAAACCTAGGAAAGTATAAGTGAGCCAAGTTAAATATCTCTTGCAGGCAAATTGATAACAGTGGCAATCAAATAAGGCAGGACAAGAACCAACGGATGGAGGCTAATCAAGGAGAAAAGCAACCTAGAACTAAGGAGGAATTTCCTGAGAACAATCAACCAGTGGAATGACTTGCCTTCAGAAGTTGTGGGTGCTCCAACACTGGAGATTTTTAAGAAGAGACTGGGCAGGCATTTGTCTGAAATGGTATAGGGTTTCCTGCCTGAGCAGGGGGTTGGACTAGAAGGCCTCCAAGGCCCCTTCCAACTCTGTTATTCTGTTATTCCCAAAGGGGTAATTTGCCCATATCCTGGGGATAATGGACTAATGTGTAATTGCTTGTTTGTGGGTCAAGGATGCAGTTTAGGATGGCTGCTTCCAGACACTTGTGTAAAACAGTGTTTTGTTTTTTGTTTCGTTTTTCCCCAGGCTTAATTACATTATTTGAGACTGGGAGAAGGGAATAATTGGGTCAGACAGTTTAAGAACCACTGGAGAAGAGAATTTTAACCCTCTAGAAACAGATCTTCAATCAATCAGAAGAGAGCTGGGGGGGGGACCTTGGAGATCTTCTAGTCCAGCCCCCTGCTGAAGCAGGAGTCCTTATACTATTTCAGACAGGTGACTGTCCAGTCTCTTCTTAAAAACCTCCAGTGTTGGAGCACTCACAACTTCTGGTGGCAAGCTGTTCCACTGGTTAATTGTCCTCACTGTTAGGAGGTTTCCCCTTAGTTCCAGGTTGCTTCTCTCCTTGATTAGTTTCCAGGTCTCTTCTACAACTTCCCAAGTCCAATGAAAGATGAAGTCCATCATAACCTGTCTGGATTCTCTCCAAGGTCCCATCTGATATTCTGTGTTCTAAAATGTGTTTGTAGCACCCACTACTTCTGACTGGAAGTAAAAAAAAGTCCAAGCTTTTCTCCCCCCCAAATCCTCTTTTAAGAATTATCGCCCAAACAGTGTCCTGCTAGCAAAGATGACCGAGTAGAACTTCAAATTCAAATGTGTACGTCCTAAAATAGACCATTATGGGAATTTTAAGAGAACGTGCCCTGGGGAAGGCTGTAATATAAGCCTATTAAATCATAGGAGAGTTGTACTCCAGTGTTCCTAATTATAGGGAATCTTCAACTTACAACTGGGCATTTCTTCTTATTCTTCTGGTGCCATATCCGTTATCGGTCGTTGGCAATCATGTTGGCGATCCTGTTTTTATCAGCAGCCGCAAGAAAAAGTGCTGCTGAGTTTGGTCCAAACCAGTCCCTTAGATTTTGAAGCCACGATGTTCTTCTTCTGCCTGGACCTCGTTTGCCTTCAATCTTTCCCTGGAGGATTAAATGGAGTATGCCGTATTTTTCTGGGTGTCGCATCACATGTCCGAAATATTCTAATTTTCATTTTTTAATTGTTTTGATGATTTCCCTTGGCTTTCCCAGGCGGCTTATTACCTCCTCATTTCTTATTTATTTATTTATTTATTTATTTAATTTATACCCCGCCCTTCTCCTCATGGGACTCAGGGCGGCTAACAGCCTCATCAAAACTACAATACAAATACAATAATTAAAAGCCGAATTAAAAAGAAATATTTAAACAGGCCGATCATTAAAATTGTCCTTAAAAATCCCCTAAAAAACCCCGCTAAAATTCCCTAGGCCAGACCCGCTTGTTGGAAAAGCCATGTCTTTAGGGCGCGGCGGAAGGAGGGGAGATCCGGGATCACCCGGATCTCTGGGGG
>NW_015386413.1:1200870-1203442 GCF_001527695.2 Protobothrops mucrosquamatus
GCAAGCGGCAGAGACGGAGCAGGCCGACCACCAGCTGGCCCAGCCCAAGGGAGGTAAGGCACCCGCCGGAAAAGGGGGAAAAATGGCGGACAAAAAAAATGGCGGACAAAAAAAATGGCGGACAGCCTTGCTTGGCGACCCCCGTGAAATGGTCGATCGACCCCAAATGGGGTCCCGACCCACAGGTTGAGAACCACTGTTCTACCTGATTGGTCTTTACACTTAGAAGTTGATGCACATGCTCTCTTCTGATCCCTCTGATGTCAACTCTTGCATGTGTATATCAAATCTCTGAAGAGTGCTTTAGGTTGCTTAGAGGGAGCACAGCACAAACTCTGAGTCATGGGGAGTGCAATTAATACCCTCCATACCAGACTGGCAGAAGGCTTTCAATGAATTCAAATTTAGTACATGCTCGGCCATCACGCTGTTCCCTTTTGAGGCCATGTCATGCTGAACAGCGAAAAAGAGTAAGAAGGAATAAAGCCATGAAATTAATGGCATAAGGGGAAAAAAAAAAAGAACTAGAGACTAACAATATCTGTTCTCTTCAAACCTTTCTATCTTTACAAAGCACCCTTGCTCCCATCGCTGACAAGGTAATTACTGCTTCAGAGATCCTGGCTTGCATATGATAATGCAAGCAGTGTTGAGATAAACTGAGGTTTGGTTTGTTTGTTTTTTTCAGGGAGGTGCTGGCCGAAATGTGTCAAAGCTAGAGGTGTGAACCGTTCAGACCTCAGTTGGCAAAGAGGCTTCTGATCCAGCACTGTCTGTAGCTGTTAGCAGCTCCTTAAAGAGGCTGTTTCTTATCTTGGACTCCTACAGTAATCGTACAAACTCGGGAAAGTATCATTTTGAGCTGAAAAACAGAATAACAGAACTGGAAGGGACCCTGGAGTTCTTCTAATCCAACCCCTAAAGCAGGAGACCCTAGATCATTTCAGACAACAGAATAGAATAGAATAGAATAGAATAGAATAGAAGAGAAGAGAAGAGAAGAGAAGAGAAGAGAAGAGAAGAGAAGAGAAGAGAGTAGGAAGGGACCTTGGAGGTTTTCTAGTCCAACCCCCGGCTCAAACAGGAGACCCTAGACCATTTGAGATGAATAGAATAGAATAGAATAGAATAGAATAGAATAGAATAGAATAGAATAGAATAGAATAGAATATGGGATGGGAGGGGAGGGGAGGGGAGGGGATTGGAAGGGAAGGGAAGGGAAGGGAAGGGAAGGGAAGAGAAGAGAAGAGAAGAGAAGAGAAGAGAAGAGAAGAGAAGAGAAGAGAAGAGAAGAGAAGAGAAGAGAAGAGAAGAGTTGGAAGGGACCTTGGAGGTTTTCTAGTCCAACCCCCTGCTCAAACAGGAGACCCTAGACCATTTGAGATGACTAGACTAGACTAGACTAGACTAGACTAGAATAGACTAGACTAGACTAGACTAGACTAGACTAGACTAGACTAGACTAGAATAGAATAGAATAGAATAGAATAGAATAGAATAGAATAGAACTGGAAGGGACCTTGGAGGTCTTCTAGTCCAACCCCCTGCTTAGGCAGGAAACTCTATACATTTCAGACAAATGGATGCCCAATCTCTTCTTAAAACTTTCCAGTGTTGGGTCACCCACAACGTCTGGAGTCATGTCATTCCACTGGTTAATTGTTCTAACTGTCAGGAAGTTTCTCCTTAGTTCCAGGTTGCTTCTCTCCTTGATTAGTTTCCACCCATTGTTTCTTGTCCTGCCTTCAGGGGCTTTGGAGAAGAGGTTGACCCCCTCTTCTTTGGGGCAGACCCTCAGATATTGGAGCACTCCTATCCTGTCAAGGAACAAAGTCAGGAAGACGTCATGGTCCTCCTCTTTTGCTCCCTTTGTAGCCCCCCCCCCTGAACTCCAGTTCAGCCTCGCTGGCTACCTTTCGGTCCCAGGAAAAGTCTCAGTTGCAGGCAGAGAAGGGGAATCCATTCCCGGATCAAAGGCTCATTATTAGGCCGCTTCAGACGTGAATATACAGTATTCAGGTCTAAATATTTCTGGCCACCAAAGCTGTCCATCAGTGTCTTTATTGTTAACAGGGAAAGCTGGACGTGGTCTGTGAAGATGATTAAGGGTAGGAATCTAATCAACACTTTCTCCGTCTCGCTAAAAGCCTTCGACGAAAGCCTAAAATCACGGGGTTGTTGTGTTTTTTTTTTAAAGCAAAGAGCTAAAATTGCACACTTCAAAACTAAATAAAAAGCCCCAGTGGGACCGTAAGGCAGGAAACATCTCTTCAAGTTACAGAGTCCATTTGCTCAGAGTAGTAGGAAAGCATCTCTTCCCCTTCAACGGCTGTCAAGGAATCACCGCTTTGCGTCAACGTCTCAGCCCCAGTCGAGCCAGTCCGGATTTACCTTATGCCTTGCCAATAAACCAAGAGCTGACTGTCACTCGACTCGTGTCTTACTGCCTGCGCGATCTAACACTGGCGACGAGGATGGGATCCCAGTAAGACTGCACGACAAGGGCAACCTCGTGGCAAGCAATCTACTTCGAAGCAAGAGCTCCTCCACGCAGCCTTCTGAAGCAAGAAAC
>NW_015386413.1:1206703-1212959 GCF_001527695.2 Protobothrops mucrosquamatus
TCTCTCTCTCTCTCTCTCTCTCTCTCTCTCTCTCTCTCTCTCTCTCTCTCTCTCTCTCTCTCTCTCTTTCTTTCTTTCTTTCTTTCTAGCTTTCTTTTTTCTCTTTCTCTCTCTTTCTCTCTCATTTTCTTTCTCTCTTTTTTCTTTATTTCTTTTTCTTTCTTTCTCACCTGCCAATGTACACCTTATTTTTCTCCATCAATTTTTTTAGTGCAGCTTCAGAGGAAACAGAGGACAATGGCCTGCCGTATGAAAGTTTTAAAAAAGCCCAGATCAACCTTTCCCAACCTCAGACCCACTGCAGAAATCAACCGCCAGAACTGAAGTTGACTCCAAAAACATCTGGGAGGTGCCCAGCTTGTAAAAATGCTAGCACAGGTAAACAGAAGAAAAACAGAGCAAGAGATCTATTGTTCTTCTAAAAATAATAATAATAATAACAGCCTTTGGAGTTTTGTGAATTTTCAAGATTCAGGGTTGAGCTTCTGACTTCTCATCAAATTAACTTTGCCTGAGATGAATATTCAAGAAAGACAGGGATGCTGTAGAGTTTGGAGAAGGGACGTGGGCCCACTCCCCCATCGCCTGAGTCAAATTTATCCTGCCTGAGAATCTCGGAGGAAATCAAATCTATCTAATTCATTAAGGACTGTCAATGGGGGGAAGAATTGATTAGGGAAAGACTCATCAGCTTATTCTGGCTGTGTCCCTCCACGGAGCCTTCTAGAGTCAGGAACAAAGATCAGTCTTCATGGGTGTGTACGTCTTTACTTAAAGAGCAAAAACACACCATCGTAAGTGGGGGGAAAAAACATCCCCTTTCGTTCAGCCGCCAAATTGAATCGTGAACTATTTTTTCAACGACTGTGAAAACATGATGTCGAGAGGTTCCACATTTTTCTTAAAATAAAAAAAAAGTTGTAAAAGCGTTCGTGCCAAATGGAAATCCTTCTCAGAAGGGTGGACCTTCCTGATGCTGGTAACCATCGCTAAGTGTTTATTTTCACCTCTTTTGAATTTTGTCACCATTTGGCTCTGAGTGAGAGTAAGTTGTCTTCTTGAACTCTGGTGCTGGAGAAGACACCTGCGACTCCCCTGGACTGCAAGGCAACAAACCGATCAGTCCTAGAGGAGATCAACCCCGACTGCTCTTGAGAAGGCCAGATCCTGAAGTTGAAACTCAAGTACTTTGGCCACCTAATGAGAAGGAAGGACTCACTGGAGAAGAGCCTAATGCTGGGAAAGATTGAGGGCAAGAGAAGAAGGGGATGACAGAGAATGAGGTGGCTGGATGGAGTCACTGAAGCAGGAGGCGTGAGCTTCAATGGACTCCAGAAGATGGTAGAGGACAGGAAGACCTGGAGGAGATCAACCCTGACTGCTCTTTAGAAGGCCAGATCCTGAAGTTGAAACTCAAGTACTTTGGCCACCTAAGGAGAAGGAAGGACTCACTGGAGAAGAGCCCGATGCTGGGAAAGATGGAGGGCAAGAGAAGAAGGGGACGACAGAGAATGAGGTGGCTGGATGGAGTCCCTGAAGCAGGAGGCGTGAGCTTCAATGGACTCCAGAAGATGGTAGAGGACAGGAAGAACGTGGTCCATGAGGTCGCGATGGGTTGGACACGACTTTTCAACTAATAACAACAACAAAGTTGTCTTCATTTTCTTTCTCCACAGCATATTTCATTTTATAAATCTTGACTATGTCTTCCACAGATAGAAAGGGGGGAGGGAGGGAGGGAGGGAGGGAGGGAGAAATGGTGTAGGGTCTCTTGCTTGGGCAGGGGGCTGGACTAGATGATCTAAGGTCCCTTCCAACTCTGTTATTCTATTCTATTCTATTCTATTAACTATTCTATTAACTATTCTATTATCCATTCTATTCTATTCTATTCTATTCTATTCTATTCTATTCTATTCTATTCTATTCTACTCTACTCTACTCTACTCTACTCTACTCCAATATCTATTCCATTCTTCACTATTCTATTCTATTCTATTCTATTCTATTCTATTCTATTCTGAGAGAGAGAGAGAGAGAGAGAGAGAGAGAGAGAGAGAGAGAGAGAGAGAGAGAGAGAGAGAGAGAGAGAGAGAGAGAGAGAGAGAGAGAGAGAGAGACAGGCCTCACCTACTCACACCCACACATACATACAAATCTTAAGAGCATCTTGAAATCTGACAAGGTCTCATTTAAATATTTCCCATTTCTTCCGAAGCTACATGTTAAGATTTTCACTAAATCCAGCCTCCATCGCTCCAATCATAATTACACCCTCAGATTTTTACTTTATTTCTCCATAAACCCACCCAGTTACTTAGCTTGGTAGCTTGCTAACCCTAATCCCCTGGTACCAGAAGCTCAAAGAGCGGGTCACAGGAAAGGACCTTTTTTTTTTTCTAAGGAAACTTGTATATGGAGATTCTCCGTCCTCCAGTTCCTGGTTGTCCCAAAGATACTTTTTAAAGAGGCAACTGGACTTTCTTGTTTTGCTTTGAAGACCTTTTGCTTCTCATCTAAGAAGTTTCTTCAGCTCTGACTGGATGGTGGTGGGGAGATGGGAGGATTTAGTTCTGACAGTTTTCTATGGAGATTCTCCATCCTCCAGGTCCTGGTTGTCCCAAAGGTGCTTTTTTCAAGAGGCAACTGGACTTTCTTGTTTTTATTTGAAGACATTTCGCTTCTCATCCAAGAAGCTGCTTGGATGAGAAGCAAAATGTCTTCAAAAAAAAAGCACACACAAGAAGGACCAATTACCATTTGAAAAAACATCTTTGGGACTAAAATAAATAAATAAGGAGACTTGTTTGATCGAGGAGGTGACAGTCATATCTACTGTAGGAGAGCTTTGGCCCAACTTTGTGTTGTGTGCCAATTGTATCCATGGATCAGGAGGCCCATATTCTCAGCTAGTCATGCCCTGGTTCACCTTCTGAATGGATTATTGTAGTGTGCTTTACACGGGGCTGTCCTTGAAGAGGACCTGGAAGACTTAGCTGCTACAAAATGGAGCAGCACAAGCAGTTGTGTGCTCTGCTATAATTGCACACCTCTCCTCCACAAGTTGCATTGGTTCTAGGCTTTCAGGTCCAATTCAAGGTGCTGGTTATGAATCTAAAAGTCCTACGTGGCCCAGAGCAAAGTTATTTGAGGAACTGCCTCAGATCTTCCAGGAGGGTCATGTTGAAGTCCCATCAACCAAAGAAGTTCATTTGGCAGGATCTACAAGAAGACTCTTTTCTATCATGGCACCCGTCCTTTAGAACCTCATTGCCCCAAGCTAAGATTGGTTAATCCCATTGGCCTTCCCCAAAGCCCTTAAAACTAGGTTCCGTTTTGCACCCGAGAATGCCAGGGAAATGTAGCGCCCATTAAATGTAAGTTCAGAATGTGCTTTTGCTACTATCGTTTTAATTCTTTTACTTGTCTTTTCGACAGATTCATTTTTTTAATTAATTTGAACGTTTAGTGTTTTCTTCTTTTAATTTTTGCATATCGCCCAACGTCACATACATGAGATAAGCAGCAGGTAATTAATTAATTAATAAAAATTTCAAAAAAATAATAAAATGTCAATTTTGTTTTCCCTTCTTATCTCAGCTTTCCAAATAGAAAATTAGTATTCATCAACAGCTTTCAGATCTCCATATTCCAGTCTGTCGTAATCAGTTTTGACCGCTCTTTGCACCAAAATTTGAGTTGATTTGTTCAGTGACTCTCTAATTCGCTATTTTCCTTCTGACTTCATTGTTCATTGCACTTTCTTTTTCTTCCTTTCTTTCGTTGAGGGATGGCCAAATAACGGCGTGTTTTTTTTTTTCATGGCAATTCGTTCCATACGCTCTCTGCATTTAGCAATTGCTTTTAATGCATTTTAGATTTATTTTCTTCAGGAAAACGCATATATTTTCGCAGGCTATCCATATTTAAGCTCCTGTTTATACACAGTTGGATTCGTGTGTGTGTGTGTGTTTGTGTGTGTTTGTGTGTTTGTGATGAGAATATAACTGTAAAACTCTGAGCCATGCAAGATTCAAAAGATAATCATAAGCCCATCGGGCACCTGAATCTAAAAGGTGCAAATTAAGGTTGAGTCACTTTGAAATGCAAAATGAATGGAATTCATGAGTCTCCCCCATCTCTGTTTTTTGCCAAACTCTGTACCTGCTTACTTTTCCATTGCTGCAATGCCTTGGTAAGGCCACACCTGGAATACTGCATCCAGTTTTGGTCACCACGATGTAAAAAAGATGTTGAGACTCTAGAAAGAGTACAGAGAAGAGCAACAAAGATGATCAGGGGACTGGAGGCTAAAACATATAAGGAACGGTTGCTGGAATTGGGTATGTCTAGTTTAATGAAGAGAAGGACGAGGGGGGACATGATAGCCGTGTTCCAATATCTCAGGGGCTGCCACAAAGAAGAGGGAGTCAAACTATTCTCCAAAGCACCTGAAGGCAGGACAAAAAGCAACAGATGGAAACAAATCAAGGAGAGAAGCAACCTAGAACTAAGGAGAAACTTCCTGACAGTTAGAACAATTAACCAGTGGAACGGCTTGCCACCAGAAGTTATGGGTGCTCCATCACTGGAAGTTTTTAAGAAGAGATTGGACAACCATTTGTCTGAAACGGTATGGGGTCTCCTGCCTGAGCAGGGGGTTGGACTAGATGACCTCCAAGCTGGACTTCCTTTGTTTTTCCTTGAAGATGTTTTGCTTCTCCTCCAAGAAGCTTCTTGAGTGAACAGTGACACCTTCTTCAAAGAAAACTAAGAAAGTCCAGTTGCCTTTTGGAAAAGCACCTTTGGGACAACCATGATTGAGAATCTCCATAGATATCCAAGGTCCCTCCCAACTGTGTTATTCTGTCATTCTGAGCTGTTTAGATTCTATATGTAGAATCTGCACATTTCTGTATTTAGATATGAGCATGTGTGAATACGTGGGAGCAGGCACAAGGATCAGTGTTCTAAAAAACAAACAAACCTTTTTGCGGATTCAGTTCTTAGCCTCTATTGTAAGAATCCGAGCATCTCAACCCCATTGTTATAGTAGCAGGTCAACAGAAAACAAAGACACTTCAGATTCTGTTATAGGGAACTACACATGTATCTCCCTAAACATGCCCCAAGCTACTGTGTAGACCAGAAGATAATAGTTACTAATGACTTCAGACAACGGCAAGGTTTGAACAAGCATCTTTTAAATGCTCTGCTAATACTTCCAACTTCTTTGCTAATCCTAGCAGCTATCAAGCCTGCCCCAGCTCAGTTCTGATTTAGATCCCTTTTAATTAATTGTTTCCTGTATAACTTAGTCTTGATTTAAGAGGACTGAAATTGAATGTTAATTAAGAATCAGTGAAGCTTGAAAACAGGCACCGCATATCGAAGTGGCTGGACCTTGTCAGTTGGATCTACACAGTCAGTCCACCTGTTTTGTGCTATCAAGTATTAAATAAAGCTCGTTGGATACGTGCTCTTCTTTCTCTCCTCTGGTGGAATGGGAATATTCTAGCAGGAACATGCATGTGATAAAAGATAGCATTAGCAGGTGGTATAAATATCTTGTAACTGAAAGAATGAACACTTCTTCTTTTTTTTTTTAAAAAAAATATTTTTTATTAAGACATTTTCCATAGAAGTTAAAGAAAATACATTCAAGGAAAAGTATCTAACAAAGTGAGAGAAAGAAAGAAAGAAAGAAAGAAAGAAAGAGAGAGAGAGAGAGAGAGAGAGAGAGAGAGAGAGAGAGAGAGAGAGAGAGAGAGAGAGAGAGAGAGAAAGAAAGAAAGAAAGAAAGAAGTGAAGAAGGAAGGAAGGAAGGAAGGAAGGAAGGAAGGAAGGAAGGAAGGAAGGAAGGAAGGAAAGAAAGAAAGAAAATACAAAGGAAGAGATAAAGAAAATAAAAAAAAAACTGGTATCAAGTATATATAAAGAAGTAGCTTCTGATACATTTTTCAGCAATTATGCATACAGTTCTAATCAAACCTAATGACATGTCTGCAAGAAAACCACCAAGCTCAAAGAGCACCAAGGATCCCATGATCTCCTCCTCCTCCTCCTCCTCCTCCTCCTCCTCCTCCTCCTCCTCTCTGCAAATCCCATTCCCTTCTAGCACTGACGATGTTACCTAGTTGGGTTATGAAACGTCTGCAAGAAAACCACCAAGCTCAGAGAGCACCAAGGACCCCATGGTTGTACTCCTCCTCCTCCTCCTCCGCTTCCTCTTCCTCTTCCTCTTCCTCTTCCTCTT
>NW_015386413.1:1213059-1222660 GCF_001527695.2 Protobothrops mucrosquamatus
GTTATGAAACGTCTGCAAGAAAACCACCAAGCTCAGACACCACCAACGACCCCTTCCTTCCAACTCTGAATTCAAAATATTCTCATGTATTGGTTTCTGCAAAGACTTTTGCCCAGTAACATCAAGAAGATTACGCTGGACGTTAGATGTTCATCAGAAGCGCCACTGCAAAAGTAGAACATGTTTCACCCTGGTTGACAAGGAGATGCAGCAGTTGTGGTGCCCCACAGCTGGCACAAAAAAAAAAAAAAACCCTAATGTATACCATAAAAGAGAAGGCCCTCTTAGAAGACGGGGGGAGGGAAGGAGCGAAGACAAAGACGTGCAGCAAAAAGTCACAAGCCAGAGTCTTCCGAGTCTCCGTCCATAAAGCAGAAGATGATTAGCATAAACTCCACAGGACCTGTCTCGCGCCCGTACTTTGCCCATGCCACGCGATCATCTCTGCATAGATTACAATATTTTAACAGACAATGCCTGCTGGCTAGTTAGTGGAGAGAAATGCAAATGGAAGTAAACATCTGCTTTGGTGATAGGCAATTCCCTCCACCCAGGAGCTTGTTGGCTGGGTGATGTCAGGTGGTGTGAAGGCAAACGCGGGCTGCCCAGAAAGAATGGCCAGTTTCCAAAAGAGAAGCATATTGGGATGCGCAGAACCACACGCTGATCCGGCCCCTTTGATTTACATATGACATTTCCTTCCGTTTACAAGCAGCTCGATGCTTCCCTTGCAATGAGAGCCATTTCTGGGACGCCACAGCTCATCTACCAGAGACAGCTGATGGTGGCTTTTTAACCCTGACAGTAATTTCACCCAAGGGAGTGCCTGGCTTCCGCGTGAACAAACAGCCCCTGCATTTCAAGATTAGCTCCACGGTTGGGCCCAGGATGTGGGATGGTCTGTTTTGATATTCTTTCG
The DNA here is from genome assembly GCF_001527695.2 of Protobothrops mucrosquamatus. Lineage (NCBI taxonomy): Eukaryota > Metazoa > Chordata > Lepidosauria > Squamata > Viperidae > Protobothrops > Protobothrops mucrosquamatus. The sequence continues at coordinate 1,213,979 of NW_015386413.1, forward strand.
GAGCGTACGCTGAGCCCAGAAAGTACACAACGTGTGTGTAACTAAAAGAGGGACAGATGAGAAAGAGGAGATGGCTCGGTAAGGCCAGACTTGGAATACTGCATCCAATTTTGGTCACCACAATGTAAAAAAGATGTCAAGACTCTTGAAAGAGTGCAGAGAAGAGCAACAAAGATTATTAGGGGACCGGAGCTAAAAAATATGAAGAACGGTTGCTGGAATTACTTATGTTGTTGTTAGTTGCGAAGTCGTGTCTGACCCATCGCAACCCCACGGACAACGTTCCTCCAGGCCTTCCTGTCCTCTACCATCTTCTGGGGTCCATTTAAGCTCAGGCCTACTGCTTCAGGGACTCCATCCAGCCACCTCATTCTCTGCCGTCCCCTTCTCTTGTCCTCCATCTTTCCCAGCATTAGGCTCTTCTCCAGGGAGTCCTTCCTTCTCATTAGGTGGCCAAAGTACTTGCGTTTCCTTATGTCTACTGTGGTTTAATGGAAAGAAGGACTAGGGGTGACATGATAGCAGTGTTCCAATATCTAAGGGGCTTCCACAAAGAAGAGGGAGTCAAGCTATTCTCTAAAGCACCAGAAGGCAGGACGAGAAGCAACGGATGGAAACTAATCAAGGAGAGAAGCAACCTAGAACTAAGAAGAAACTTCCTGACAGTGAGAACAATTAATCAGTGGAAGGGCTTGCCTTTAGAAGTTGTAGGTGCTCCATTACTGGAGGCTTTCAAAAAGAGATTGGACAACTGTTTGTCTGAAATGGTAATGGGTCTCCTGCTTGAGCAAGGGGTTGGATTAGAAGACCTCCAAGGTCCCTTCCAACTCTGATATTCTGTTACTCTGAGAACAGAAACCAGACAATAAGGCAGGCTGTCTTCCTGGTTTCCCTATGTTCCTGGAGTTCACAAACACCTTCATCGTTCATGAACCCTCCAAGATGTGCTTGTGCAGATTTAAGGTAAGGTATCTGTGGCTGGATTTCACCTACTAGGTACAGGTGAAGACCCTCATGCCTGCTCAGATGTTCCACTTTTCAACTTCCATCCTGGCTGACAGAAATTTCTGCAGATGTGTCAGGTCGGGATATTCATGCCAGGATCCGGAAAGAAGGTGGCACAAGTGCAGGACAGACAAAGCTACATTGTGCCTCAAGAAAGTCAGTTTCTCCATGGATCTCAGCTCATATTCTGTAGGAATCACTAGCTTCAGATGGAAGATCAGAATTCGGCTGATGGTTCAGCAGCTCACCTTGATTGGTGACTGAGGGTGGCTACCTTCAGGACAGCGTGCAGGTGAAGCCTTAGCGGTTGTTGGAGGGCCATTTGCTGGAACTTTGTTTGAGAGAAATAAAGGACTCTTTATTTCCATCTGAAAGAGCTGGAAGGGACCTTGGAGGTCTTCTAGTCCAGCCCCCCACTCAAGCAGGAGAACCTAAACCATCTCAGACAAGTGACTCTCCAGTCTCTTCTTAAAAATCTCCAGTGATGGAGCTCCCATGATTTCTGATGGTGAACTGGTTAATTGTCTTCACTGTCAGGAAGTTTCTCCTTAATTCCAGGTTGCTTGTCTCTTTGATTAGTTTCCAACCATTGCTTCTTGTCTTGCCTTCTGGTGCTTTGGAGAATAATTTGACCCCCTCTTCTTTTGTGGCAGCCCCTCAAACACTGCTATCATGTCCCCCCTGTTTCTTCTTTTCTTTAGACTAGCCAAACCCAAGTCCCGCAGCCGTTCTTCGTATGTTTTAGTCTCCAGGCCTTGGATCATCTTAGTTGCTCTTGTCTGAACTTTTTCCAAAGTCTCAACATCTTTTTTGTAGCATGGTGACCAAACTTGATTGCAGCATTTCAGGTGTAGTCTTTAGAGATTTGCCTGAGTCATAACAAAAGGGGTGTGTGTATGTGATTAAAATTGATACGATAAATGAATATCTTTGAAAGGCTACCAGGAAGAAATGCAGCAGAATCCTCAATATCTCCAAGAGAATGACACATACACACCCATTCACCCATACACCCACATACCGAAAAAAAAACCCGACATGGGCTTAACCAAAGTTTTCCTTCCCACGAGAAGAAGCTCTAATTCATCCTGACAGCTCTTTGAATGCGTTTTTTGGGGAAGAATATTGTTTTACGTTATCAGGCTTGACATCAAGTTTTCGGTGCTAGGCATCTAGTCTGTGGAAACGAAACCCACACACAAAATTGGCCCCTGCTGCACAAGTAAGATAGCACACTGCATTCCAGAATTTACACTGCAGGCCAGCTTGGCTTTCGTTCAGCTCCAGACTTGTCCTAGTTTTTTTTTTTTTTAAACCGCCCTGCTCTAACAAATGGCTGGTAGCTAATATGTCACATCAAATGTGATTTGATGTGTACAATTCTGGTCACTGCGCCTTAAAAAAAGATACAGCGGAGCAGGAAAAGCCCAGAGAGAGAGAGAAAAAAGGGCAACTGAAATGATAAGAAAAGACCTAAGGCCATTGGGGGTGGGTTTTTTTTAACTTGGAATAAAGAAGATTAAGGGGAGATATGATAGCCATGTAGGAAAACAGGCATGGCCCAGGGAAGGGAGAGAAAAAAAATAGGGTTTTTTCTCCTTCTTTTTCTAAGTTAGAACTCAAGGTCGCCGACTGAAATTAAATGCAGGGAGATTCAGGACTGGCAGAAGGAAACCCTCTTTTTTTCACACAGTGCATAGATAAACTGGAGAACTTATGCCCAAAGGTGTAAGAATGGTAGGAAGTTGGGTTGCTTTAACAGGGGATCCAACCATAAGTTCATCAAGGGGAGGAGGAGATGGTCAATCCCTATACCATGACAAATGGCTGTCCAATCTCTTCTTTGAAACCTGCAGTGATGGACTACCCATAACCTCTGGAGGTAGGTCGTTCCACTGATTACTAGAATAGAATAGAATAGAATAGAATAGAATAGAATAGAATAGAATAGAATAGAATGGAAGGGAAGGGAAAGGAAGGGAAGGGAAGGGAAGGGAATATAGAATAGAATAGAGTAGAGTAGAGTAGAGTAGAATAGAAATACATAATAGAGTAGAATAGAATAGACTAGAATAGAATAGAATAGAATAGACTAGAATAGAATGGAATGGAATGGAATGGAAGGGAAGGGAAGGGAAGGGAAGGGAAGGGAAGGGAAGGGAAGGGAAGAGAATGTAGAATAGAACAGAACAGAACAGAATAGAATAGAATGTAAACTAAACTAGACTGGACTGGACTGGACTGGACTAGACTAGACTAGATGAGACGAGAAGAGAAGAGAAGAGAAGAGAAGAGAAGAGAAGAGAAGAGAAGAGAAGAGAAGAGAAGAGAAGAGAAGAGAAGAGAAGAGAAGAGAAGAGAAGGAACCTTGTAGGTCATCTAGTCCAGAGGTCACCAAACTTTGTCGGTTGGTGGACAGGGGAAAGGAAGGGGGAACTTTTACACATGTGTGTCGCAAACAGGGCAGGGCTAGCGCCCGCAAGATACTTGCTAGCCCTGCCCCATTCTTGCATGACACAGTGCCTTGTTTCTGCGCCCCATGGTACAGCAGTGGCCGTTTTTGCACCTTGCAGCATGGCGGCGGCCCATTTCTGTGCCCCATGGTGCAGCCAAAACTGGATGCAGTATTCCAAGTGTGGTTTTGCCAAGGCATGATAAAGCGGCAATAGCACTTCACGTGATCTGGATTCTATCCCTCTGTTAAAGCATCCTAGGACTGCGCTGGCTTTTTTGTTGGCCGCAGCACACTTCAACTGTAGACAACAGAAATAAGGATGTGCCTATATGCAGCTTCAGAGGTTGTCCAGACATATGCCTTTCCCCAAACCCTGAGTTCAGTGGTAACAGATTGCCGATCCTCCAATGAACCCTCTTTGTTTTTGAAAGTCATTTCCATTTGAAAAGTACACTGGGCATGGCGTACTCCTTCAATTTTGCATTAGCATTCTATCACCTCTTCAGATGTTGGATTAAAACCAAGAGATTTAATTCAGCTCCAGCTTCAGTCAAAGAAACGTATGGGAGAATGAATCTCTCTCTCTCTCTCTCTCTCTCTCTCTCTCTCTCTCCATCCCACCTACTTCATATTTTGCTATTGTTACGAGGGAGGAAAAAATCGGAGGAGAGAGTTCTATGCTGCATACAACCTTGAAGCTACTGTCAGAAAGGTGAAGCGTAAATGTAACAAATTAAACACACACACAGACACACACTTCACAGTCTTCCCTGCTGTAAATGCAAGCGCTTTTGATCATTCTTTGTAAGGAGACACCTCATCCTTTCAAACCAAGTAGAAATAGGTTTTCATTGTTCTCCTAAAATTAACCAAGAGACCGTCTACCGGAGGCAATTATGTAGAAGACGTTGGGAAGCTGGCTAGACTGGATTCTTCTGGATTTATTTTTTTTTTGTAACCTGCTGCTATTCTCCTTTTCAGGGGCTGAAAAATGGTTCTGACAAAGCATTGAAAGAACCGTGTGTTTTCTTGTCTCTGTGAATAGATGCCAGCCAAACAAACTGGGACAGCAGGAGAACTATAATTGAATGCGTTAATTGTTTTTTTTAAAAAAGACTAACCGCCCACCACCGTATACCGGATTCAAAGTACATGAATATACTGCAGTGGTCAGGAAATTGGGATAGACGCCTTCCAAGATCATTCCCAATCATTTGAATCAGTGAATGCTACAACCACTTAAAATCCAGAAAAGATTTCTAAAATCATGTCTCCATCAGCCAGTTCTCTGCAATCTAGTCCGAGTGGATTTATAGGCAGGTACACAACCCATAGTCTCTGCTCTGGGAGAAGACTTCAAGTTGTGGGAAGTCAGCCCCCCAGAGAAGGAAATATTGAAAGGGCAGGAAAATATATTTCCTCAAAGGACCTTAAAGAGACAGAAAAGCATGCCCAATTTTTCTTAACAGCCCCGGGTCTCCCTCCCCCAAGTAGAAGCCAGCTCTGTACAAATGCAGATGTAAACCATCAGGAAAGTTGGAGCTAGGAGATTAGGAAGACAAAGACCTAAAATCTGCATACCCCACCTGAGACAGGACATGGTAAGATTAACTCACAAAGGCCAAAGGGCACACCCAAACTCAGGTCAGAATACATGACACAGGAAATAGCCTCAAAACAGGAACAGGAAATAACCCCAAACAAAAGGCTCCAGAGGGTATAAAAATCCACTCCCTACATGTGCTGGTTCCTTTTTTTTCTGCCAGAGCCATCTTTCTGTCTGGCTCCCCTCTTCCATAAACTACAACCTTCTTCCCAAAGTAGTTGCCATGTTTATCCCCTGCTTGGATAAACCACGATGAAGACCTTTTCTTCCAACAAGGTTTAAAGCATACACACATACTCTTTTTGACCCTGATTGTTGAAGAGGGTCAACAGTTAGAAGAGCTGGAAGTGTCTTCGGTGTTTATATGAGCATTCCTGAGGTGAGGCATTTGACCCGATCGATCGTGGGCAAAGCAGTTTCGTAACCATTACAAAAAGATTTATTTGCAAAGCACAACATCTAGGTGATTACATTTTGAGCAGGACCAGAGTCAAAAAGCATTGTATTCTCTAAGCTATTGGAGCTAACTACGAGTTGACCTAGTCTTGGGGTTCCTCTAATTTGTCAGGGGCAAAGAATCAGGATCACACAGTAGCTTTTTCGCCGAGCCCTGAAGGCCCATCTATTCCGTGCGGCCAGCCTGGCGTAGTTTGATTATGTTTTAGTGGGGGGTTTTGTATGGGGTATTTTAGAGCAGGCCTGTTATTTAATTTGATTTTAGAATAGAAACTTGTGTATATTTATTGTGGTTTTTATTATCGCCTGTTCACCGCCCTGAGTCCCGTAAGGGAGCTAGGGCGGTATATAAATTCAATAAATAAATAATAAATAATAATAATAACTTCCAGTCAAGCTGATTTATTGCTCATGCCTATGCACAATAATCTAGTCCAGAGGTCCCCAACCTTTTGGGCACCAGGGACCGGTTCCATGGAGAGAGGTTTTTCCCACGGACGGGAGGGTGCGTGGTTTTGTGTGCTGCCTGCATCCCACTGTTGCTAATAACACTTGATGATAGCTGATGATACTTCCTGGGAAGCAAATATCTTTAAATTCATCCACTAGGTTCAGGAGAAAGATAAAATCTGAGCTAGACATTGCAAACTGACAATCAAATCTGTTAACTTCCTGCCTTGGGAAGTACTTTTTATTCCAGCCACAAAGTATATATACAGTCTACCTGCATGCATGATGATTATGGATTCCCGGTGGATTTTAGCAAAATTCATCACCAAGGAACAGTATCTAGGTCTGAAGCAGGAAGACAAATAGCAGTGAAAATTTAAATTTAATTCTGCATGCCAAACATGTTTCTGTTATTATTTTTCCCCCTTTCATTTTTTTTTCTGTATTAAGTGGGCCAAACATTAAATGTGATGTTTTGCATACATACTATGAATTACTGAAGCCAGTTTAAGGTAATTAAGGGTTCATACTGCCAGATTCCTAAATATGTGAATTTATTCTACATATTATAAAGACTACAAAAGAATTTAAGAACATAATCCTGAAAGTCTTTGATTTTGAAAGGCAGAGGGGAAAAAAAAACCCTTATTTTCCCTGAAATGCAGATGTGGAAGTATTGGTTAATTGGTAAGTAACAAAACAGCCAATTTGTCTGCCGATGAAACATCTAAGTTTATCTTTTAAGTGGATTAAAAGTAATTCAAATATAAATGTTTCATCAGCATGTAAAATTGTACTGCCAAAGTAATTCTCTATTAATTACTTGCAAATGAGTTACTTTTTTTTCCCCATATCTGAAACTTCAACAAATAGTCTTAATGAATTAACTCATAATGAATGTTTTTGAAAAAGCGGATCCAATACCAGTTTAATGTTCTCCAGTTCGCTTCTCCGTGGCATATGAAAAGCGGAAAAAATGTTTTCTCTCTCTCTCTCTCTCTCTCTCTCTCTCTCTCTCTCTCTCTCTCTCTCTCTCTCTCTCTCTCTCTCTCTCTCTCTCTCTCTTTTCTCTCTCTCTTTGAGACCTTCCAGAAAAATAGCCTTTCCATCTCCATCCTGTCTGAATCCAGTTTAACACATGCCCCAAGTGATCTGAGATATTTGGCTTATTTTAAGATACCAGGATGCTTGTAAGCATCAACAAGGGTTTATCTCTGCAACTCACAGACACACCAACCAACGAGATTTTTCTCTGGTCAATAGCTGGGTCCAGAGAACCAGAGAAAGTGCAGAGAAGAGCAACAAAGATGATTAGGGGACCGGTAGCTAAAACATACAACGAATGGTTGCAAGAGTTGCTTAGCAAAAAGAAGGACTAGGGATGACATGATAGCAGTGTTCCAATATTTGAGGGGCTTTCACAAAGAAGAAGGGCGACAACTTAGTCTCCAGAGCACCTGGAGGCAGGACAAGAAGTAACAAATGGAAACTAATGAAGGAGAGAAGCAACCTGGAATTAAGGAGAAACTTCCTAACAGTGAGAACAATTAACTGGTGGAACGGCTTGCCTTCAGAAGTTGTGGGTGCTCCATCACTGGAGGCTTTTAAGAAGAGTCTGGACAACCACTTCCCTGAAATGATTTAGGTTCTCCTACTTGACCAGGTTGGACTAAAAGAGCTCCAAGGTCTCTTCTAACTCTGTTATTCTGTTATAACCCTCAGTCAACCAGTATTTCTTGGCTGATCGATAACTTAGTGCCTCATACCCCACCTTATTTACAAAAATGAAAGAAGATAAGAAAACAAATATCTAGCCTTTATCCTTGTCCCTCTGGTTGCCTTGATGGCAAACCTCTCCTTGCTTTCCATTTCTATGGTATTCTCAAGATGCTTCTCCACCATCAGTGTTCAAAAGCATCATTTATTGTTGCTTTTCCAGGAGACAACTGGACTTTCTTGTTTTTTCTTTGAAGATGTTTCTCTTCTCATCCAAGAAGCTTTTTCAGCTCTGACTGGATGGTTGGGAATGGAAGGATTTATACTCCTTGCAGACAGCTGATCATTTGCATTCTTTTAGAGGGCTGCTGAGGCCACCTGAAGGTTTATCTGTCTCATCAGGGTTACCTGAGTGGTGCAAACAGGTGTGGAGCCTTCTTGGAACTGTTGAAAGGACAGTGTTGTAGATAGATGATGTCGTATCCCTCCCCCTCTGTTGCCCCACTCAGGTGACCCCGAGGACACAGACAAACCTCCAAGTGGCCTCAACGACTCTCTAAAAGAAGGCAAATGACCATCCAGTCAGAGCTGAAGAAGCTTCTGGGATGAGAAGGGAAATGTCTTCAAAGGGACTTCTGGTGGCAGGCGACTTCGCTGGACGCAGCTGTTTGCTGCTCCCGCCTGTTTCCGCGTAAAAGCCATTTTGACAGCCTGCATCAGCTGTCAAACGGCTTGATACCTTTCCCCTGGGCATAGGGGGATAGGTGAGCTGCCCGAGGTAGGAGTTGAGTTCCTGAGTCGTCCCTTGTGGACGATGTAGGTGAGAACTCCTCCGGAGCCCCGGGCTTCTCCGCGATCCAGGACGTCTTCGCCGTAGCGAAGCTAGAAGCCGCCGCCACCGCTGCAACTTAAAGTTAACTGTGAGTTTGCCTTGTAAGCAGACGAACCGACCCTGGAAGTTTGCTTTTTACTTTTGGACTATACTCTAACTTGG
>NW_015386413.1:1223862-1231641 GCF_001527695.2 Protobothrops mucrosquamatus
AATATAATTTAGGTTTTTAGTAAATTTGTTCTTTTATATTTTACCTACTCATGTAGAATAATATACTTTGTGGAGTTAGAGATATTAATACTTGTTTACTTATATTTGAATATTATCCTGGGACTAGGTTTGGGAAGTCCGGGGGGGTGGGAGGTGGGTTTTCATATAGTATTGTGTAATATTTGTGATGTTTTTTTTTCTATGATGAAAATAATAAAAATTTTATATTGAAAAAAAAAGGAAATGTCTTCAAAGGAAAAATGAGAAAGTCCAGTTGCCTCCTGAAAAAGCACCTTTGGGACAACCATGTCTATGATCTACAAAGACCTTCATTATTGTTTCTATCCTGCTTAAGGTTTCTTGGAAAGTGTGGTGTTGCTAATTTAGTTGAGTGAGGGAGATGCTTCTCGTTCTCTTTTAAAACCCCAGATGGCATTTATGGTGTTTTGTTTTTTTTAAAAAATGGAATATTCTGCTTTATAGCAACCTCTGTTTGCCCACAGATATAACAGACATTATTTTTCTCTGACATCAGCGACCCCTTGGGAGGAAGTAGCTTATTGCGGCTTCCTTAGTTGCCATTTTAAATCAGTGTTCTCAGCCTCGTTTCCTCATCCTTTATCCCACCATGGATGCAAATCCTATCCTATCGATTTATCTTGTTTAATGTTATGGTCCACATCTCATATTGCTGGGCCTTTTAGAAACCCTTCTTTCTTCAGGAATATGCAAGCTTGCTTTAGATATAGAGAAGAAGAGGGAGTCAAGCTATTCTCCAAGGCTCCTGAAGGCAGGACAAGAAGCAACGGATGGAAACTAACCAAGGAGAGAAGCAACCTGGAACTAAGGAGAAACTTCCTGACAACTAGAACAATTAACCAGTGGAACAACCTGCCTCCAGAAGTGGTGAATGCTCCAACACTGGAAGTTTTTAAGAAGAGACTGGACAGCCATTTGTCCGAAATGGTATAGGGCTTCCTGCCCGAGCAGGGGGTTGGACTCGATGACCTTCAAGGTCCCTTCCAACTTTTATTATTGTTATTGTTATTGTTATTGTCATCTTCTCTTTTGTTGTTGGAATTGGGTATCTCTAGTTTAATGAAGAGGAGGACGAGGGGGGGACATGATAGCAATCTTCCAATATCTCAGGGGCTGCCCCAAAGAAGAGGGAGTCAAGCTATTCTCCAAAGCGCCTGGAGGCAGGACAAGAAGCAACGGGTGGAAACTAATCAAGGAAAGAAGCAACCTAGAACTAAGGAGAAACTTCCTGACAGTGAGAACAATTCACCAGTGGAACAACCTGCCTCCAGAAGCGGTGAATGCTCCAACACTGGAAGTTTTTAAGAAGAGACTGGACAGACATTTGTCTGAAATGGTGTAGGGTTTCCTGCCTCAGCAGGGGGTTGGACTAGATGATTTCCAAGGTCCCTTCCAACTTTATTATTATTATTATTATTATTATTATTATTATTATTATTATTATTATTATTATTATTATTATTATTATTATTATTATTATTGTTGTTGTTGTTGTTGTTGTTGTTGTTGTTGTTATTATTATTATTATTATACCTAAAGGACACACAGGGGAGCTGAGGATGTTGGTGTCAGATTCATGAATCCAACTCTGCCCTACTGATAATTTTCAGGAGAAGATCAAGTTCCAAGACCAGGTCAACCAGGATTTAGGTGCCTTTCTCAGTTGTTGATTTCTTTCCAGATATGCACATACCATAGTCATGCACCCATAGGACACTTTAGATCTCCAGAAAAGAGATTCCTTCACCCTCTGCATGCCTGAGGAGAAGATCAATTCTAGGAGAAACTCTACCAGGATTTAGCTACTTTTCTCAGCAGAAGACAAGAACTTAGCTGTTGTTTCCTTTCCAAATGTACACCTAGATATCCATGCTTCCACAGGACTTCTTAGATCTTCAGAAAAGAGATTCTTTCATGCGCCACATGTCTGAGGAGAAGATCAAGCTGTAGGAGAAACTCTACCAAATTTAACTGACTTTCTCAGCAGAAGGCAAGAACTTAGTTGTTGATTCCTTTCCAAATGTACACGTAGATATTCATTCTTTCCCACGCCTCCATATATCTCCAGAAAAGAGATTCCTTCACCCTCTAAAGGCCTTTATTTAGTTCAAAATTCAATGTACTCCTTTTTCCCCCCTTCCAGTACAGTACATATATCTTCCACTGGGGGTCAGGAACATGCCTCCTCATCATCATTTCAATGGTCCTTGAATTCCAAAGCATCCCAGTGAAATCCCAATTCTTTCCCAGCCATTACCTTTCATTAAGAAAACATCAACCAGTGACTCTGGGATATTAACTCGTCAGCTCCAGAAATGGAACCAGGGAGCACTATCTTAAATAAAGCATTTACAGAAAAGGGAACATTCTCCCCCTCTTAAGTTGGAGAAAGTCCTTCTCCGGAGTAAATATCTGAGGCATTGTATCCTCAGCTTGAGCTCTGTAATGTTTGCCGTGGGGAGCTTCTGTGTAGCTATGCTGCTTTGACCTGGGTGGAAATTTTAAAACAGTGTCAGGGTGTAATTTGCTAGAAGCGAGCAAATTCACCAGGGTTAAATGCAACAGTCTTGGCCATTACTGGAGGACGTAGAAGTTATGAGGGAAACTGTTTTCCTACTATTTCATGAGCCTCAGAGATTGGCTACTGGCTTCTTAATTTCTTTCTATATTTCACTTTCCAATATTTTGTGGTCTCCCAGCGATTCTCCCAAGGTTTTCTCCAAGTCTATTACTATTCAGTCTTTTATGTTCTACAGGGGAAAACGCTGTTGCTGGGGTTGCTAGGCAAACATTTTATAGGCTTTCGGCCACACTTTTATTGCCTTAAAGAATAAAGTGTATGTTTCTCTGTGTGTCTGTATATAAGGCACCCTGTGTATATGTGTGTGTATCAGAGAGAAACGGTCTATGTGTAAGTGAGAGGGGGGAGAGAGGACAGAGAGAGAGGAGACAGAGAAGAGAGAGGAGAGAGAGGAAAGAGAGAGAGGAGAGAGAGGGGAGAGAGAGGGGGGAGAGAGGAGAGAGAGGACAGAGAGAAAGGAGAGAGAGAGGGAAGAGAGAGTGAGAGGAGAGAGAGAGGAGAGAGAGTGAGAGTAAAGAGTGAGGAGAGAGAGTGAGAGGAAACAGGAAAGAGAGAGAGGAGAGAGAGTGAGAGGAGAGAGTGAGGAGAGAGAGAGGAGAGGGAGGAGAGGGAGGAGAGAGAGAGGAAAGAGAGGAGAGAGAGAGGAAAGAGAGTGAAAGGAAAGAGAGAGGAGAGAGGAGAGAGAGGAGAGAGAGAGTGAGAAGAGAGAGGAGAGAGAGTGAGAGGAGAGAGAGGAGAGAGAGTGTGAGGAAAGAATGAGGAGAGAGAGGAGAGAGAGGAAAGAGAGAGGAGAGAGTGAGAGAGAGGAGAGAGGAAAGAGAGAGAGGAGAAAGAGGAAAGAGAGAAAGAGAGAGGAGAGAGGAAAGAGGAAAGAGGAAAGAGAGAGAGGAGGGAGAAAGGAGAGAGAGAGAGAAAATACTTTTTTAAAAAAAAAAAAAAAGCAAAAGTAATATGCAGCCGCTCTTTGCCACAAAAGGACCCAAGGTACTATGTGAGAAATGAAAACCTTATATGAGATGCTCTGGATTGCCAATAATGAACATTGAGTGCAAAAGCAAATTAAAAACCCTATGCTATGAGAGACCATCAGGAGCAACATGGCATTTATGAAGCAGCAGATGGTGATTAAAAGCATAAAACCTAGAGTGTCATGCTAAGGAGAAAAATAACAAGGCTGGCTCTATTTTCAGAAGTTGAACATTTCAATTATCCGAGCTGTGGACCTTAACAGCCGGCATAGGTCTTACCAGCTCAGGTGGCCCTCTTCTACTGCATCTCTGGGTGGACAAAGGCACCTGGGGGCTGATCAACAAGGTCAACGCCAAGGTTTTGAGGAGAAGCTGCAAAAAAATGTGAGAGTTGGGTGAGATGTGCAGCTGAAGACTTACTTGATTGCCTATTTGAAAGACGGTCTTTTCACAGTTACATCTACCCGACTCACCAGAGCGGGGAGGCAAGAAATTATTATTATTATTAATGATGATGATGATGATGATGATGATGATGATGATGATGATAATGATAATAATAATAATAATAATAATAATAATAATAATAATAATAATAATAATAATAATAATAATAATAATAATAAAGAGTTGGAAGGGACCTTGGAGGCTTCTAGTCCAACCCCTGCTCAGGCAGGAGACCCTATACCAGGGGTAGGCAGCCTTGGCTCTTTTATGACTCGTGGACTTCAACTCCCAGAATTCCTGAGCCAGCATGGGGGAAACTTTGGCCCCTTCATGACTCGTGGACTTCAGCTCCCAGAATTCCTCAGCCAACATGGCTCAGCTTGGAAACCTCTCCCTTTCCCCTCAGCATGGCTGGCTCAGGAATTGTGGGAGTTGAAGTCCACCAGTCATAAAAGAGCCAAGGTTGCCTACCTCTGCCCTATATCATTTCAGACAAATGGCTGTCCGGTCTCTTCTTAAAAACTTCCAGTGTTGGAGCATTCATAGGTTCTGGAGGCAGGTTGTTCCACTGATTAATTGTTCTCACTGTCTAACTAATATGTTATGGGTCGCCTCTCTTAAGGAGATCAATCTAATGGGACCAAGAAGAGTCTTCTTCACGATGGCTTCCTCCCTGTGGAAGATCATCTCTGAAGAGATATCGTAAGATCGATCCTGCATCTTGATACTCCTTCAAAAGACCCTGAAGACATAGTTTTGTCAGTGAGTTTGGGCAGAAGCTGTGAATGCTCCAACACTGGAAGTTTCTAAGAAGAGACTGGACAGCCATTTGTCTGAAATGGTGTAGCGTTTTCTGCCTGAGCAGGGGGTTGGACTAGATGACCTCCAAGGTCCCTTCCAACTCTGATTCTATTCTATTCTATTCTATTCTATTCTATTCTATTCTATTCCATTCCATTCCATTCCATTCCATTCCATATATTCTATTCTATTCTATTCCATTCCATTCCATTCCATATATTCTATTCCATTCCATTCCATTCTATTCCATTCCATATATTCTATTCCATTCCATTCCATTCCATATATTCCATTCCATTCTATTCTATTCTATTCTATTCCATTCCATATATTCTATTCTATTCTATTCTATTCTATTCTATTCTATTCTATTCTATTCTATTCTATTCTATTCTATTCTATTCTATTCTATTCTATTCTAGTTTAGTCTATTCTAGTCTATTCTAGTCTAGTCTAGTCTAGTCTAGTCTATTCCATTCCATATATTCTATTCCATTCCATTCCATTCCATTCCATTCCATTCCATTCTATTCTATTCCATTCCATTCCATTCCATATATTCTATTCTATTCTATTCTATTCTATTCTATTCTATTCTATTCTATTCTATTCTATTCTATTCTATTCTATTCTATTCCATTCCATTCCATTCCATTCCATTCCATATATTCTATTCTATTCTATTCTATTCTATTCTATTCTATTCTATTCTATTCTATTCTATTCTAGTCTAGTCTAGTCTAGTCTAGTCTAGTCTAGTCTAGTCCATTCCATTCCATTCCATATATTCTATTCCATTCCATTCCATTCCATTCCATTCCATTCTATTCTATTCTATTCTATTCTATTCTATTCTATTCTATTCTATTCTATTCTATTCTATTCTATTCTATTCTATTCCTTTGTCAAAGTCACACTGCTTCAGGCAAGCCACTCCGATGCTAAAGTATCCTCAAGACAGAGAGATGTAAAACCTTAGCGGTAGTTTGCCAGCCTTAATCACTTTTTAAATCTGCGCAAGTAGCTCTGTGAAAGTGCTGAGAGACACACTTTCTGAGCATTTGTGCGTGACAATGGAAATGTTCACCGTTGGCACCCTGGTTTCAGTTTTCTTGGTAATCCCTTTTCCAAGCAGGAGGTGCTGTTCCATGACAGCCCAACACTTTCTTAAAAGGCTGAAAGGAACAAAAGATCTTGATAAAAAGAGAGATGAACCCACTGCGATTTGGACTAAAAATAATGGTTATATTACATGTAAACACATTAAAAACAGATGTTAGGGTCAATTTAAGTCAGGGTTTTCTCTGAATCTATTTTCATAAGAAAATAAAAATCAGGGGAATGTTGGAACGCAGGGTTTTTTGCGCTTTTTAATGTATGTCTTTACCGTTAGAGTTATATCCCACATTTCCTCATAGACCTACAACGATACACCAGGTTTGTGTTATCATCGCACATAATAGCCTTGGGAGAAAGCAGAACAGCACAACCCATCACGGCCAAGTCACCGTGAGATAACCACAATACCATTCATAATATTAATAATATTACTAATAATATTGGGAGAGGAACAGGTCTAGAATACAGGTATCTTGTGTTAAGTTGTCCCACAGCGAGTTATCCCATGGCAAGTTGACCTAGTCCAGGGGTAGGCAACCTTGGCTCTTTTATGACTCGTGGACTTCAACTCCCAGAATTCCTGAGCCAGCATGGCTCAGCTTGGAAATCTCTCCCTTTCCCCTCAGCATGGCTGGCTCAGGAATTCTGGGAGTTGAAGTCCACGAGTCATAAAAGAGCCAAGAGCCAAGGTTGCCTACCCCTGACCTAGATCAGGGGTAGGCAACCTTGGCTCTTTGATGACTCGTGGACTTCAACTCCCAGAATTCCTGAGTCAGCATGGCGGGTTCAGGAATTCTGGGTATTGAAGTCCACAAGTCATCAAAGAGCCAAGGTTACCTACCCCTGGCCTAGACCCAGGAGAAAAGTTGTGCTGAATGGGTCTTCTTTGGCCAAAGCCACCCAACAATGATGGACTTGGAACCTGGATCTCCCCATGCCTACCTTAAACCAGTTGCACACTATTCCAAGAAGCAAATAGATTGGTAGAGAGGTAGATCTGATGTGAGGAGAAAAAGTACATGTATTGTTGTTGTTGTTAGTTGTGAAGTCGTGTCCGACCCATCATGACCCCATGGACCACCTTCCTCCAGGCCTTCCTGTCCTCTGCCATCTTCTGGAGTCCATTGAAGCTCACGCCTCCTGCTTCAGGGATTCCATCCAGCCACCTCATTCTCTGCCATCCCCTTCTTCTATTATTAAGGTGAAATAAAAATCATCCATACTCAAAGTGACTTGGATATGAGAATATAAGAGAAGGAGAGAAGAAGCCCACCAAGGAAGTTTTATGGCAGAAGCACAGCCTTTCACATAAAAGTGTGTAGAGTAGAAGTAAATTTTAAATACATCAGAATTATTTCTGCGATAGAGTAGTAGGGAATAAAACCTTTAAAGGCTCTTGAAGCCATCTTGGTTGAGCTAAGAAAAAAAAAGCTAATTAGGGTCAGTTCTGGATGGGAAACCCCCATGAAATCTCAAGGAGGTTGGCAAGAGCGGGAAATTATAAAACCATACTGCAAGAAGGTAATGAGGACAATCACATCAACATAACTCTGTAGTCACCAGAGTCAAGCTTGGCTCAGAGACATCTATATTTTAATGGAGAATGGGTTGCTATTTAAAGTTGAGATGGGGAGGAACAGACTCAGGCTCAACCCTTCCAAGACCGAGTGGCTGTGGTTGCCGGCGCCTCGGTATGGTCAGCTGACGCCATCGCTGACTATAGGGGGCGAATCTTTGGCCCCCTCAGAGAGGGCGCGCAACTTGGGAGTCCTCCTGGATTCACGGCTGACTTTGGATGACCATCTGTCGGCCGTGACCAGGGGG
>NW_015386413.1:1232126-1241816 GCF_001527695.2 Protobothrops mucrosquamatus
CTTCCAGCAAGCGGACCTGACCTAGGGAGGATTTTATATGGGGTTTATTTTTTAGCAATTTGACAGAGACACAACTTTAAAATTTGATTTAATTCGGTTTTATCGGGGGGGGAATGTATTTATGTTTTGTTTTAAATATGTTGTGCGCCGCCCTGAGTCCCGTCGGGAGAAGGGCGGCATATAAATTAAATAAAATAAAATAAATAAATAAATAAATAAAATAAATGAACCTGAACACTTCTCATCTTCACAGCTTTCTTCCTGCCATTGGCTGTTGCAATTCTTCTTCTCTTGATGGACTCATTTCAAGGTGGAAATATGGATGCCTGGTTTGGGAGGATTAGTTGATGCAATAAGGGAGCAAAACATGATCATTTCATTCTCTAAGACCAGTCACCTGGAAATAAACTCTGTTGGACGCAAGAGGATTTGAGGGCTCCTTGGTGCTCTCTGAGCTGGCTTGTTTTCTTGCAGACATTTCATTACTCAAACTAGGTAATATCACCAGTACTAGAAGGGAATGTGGTTTGGGGAGGAGGAGGAGGAGGAGGAGGAGGAGGAGGAGGAGGAGGAGGAGGAGGAGAATAGGAGGACTGTGGGATCATTGGTGCTCTCTGAGCTTGTTTTCTTGCAGACATCAAACTAATATCATCAAACTAGGTAATATGATCAGTGCTAGAAGGGAGTGGGATTTATGAGGAGAAGGAGGGGAGGAAGAGGAAGAGGAAGAGGAAGAGGAAGAGGAGGAGGAGGAGGAGGAGGAGGAGGAGGAGGACTGGGGGATCCCTGGTGCTCTCTGAGCTTGCTTGTTTTCTTGCAGATGTTTCATGACCCAAACTAGGTAACATCATCAATGCTAGTGACAAATGGATTTCCTTATGAGAAGATATACACAGCATTGTGAGGTTCCTCCCTTTAATCTGGACAATTCAAACAAATCATATTGAACTTCAAAATCAAGAAACCCAACTAGCAATTTTAATTCCACACAGATCAAAGTAGCAAGCTGTAGCTGAACCCAAAGAGCCTTTTTAATTTCATCTAGGAATAAGTAGTTTACAACTGGGAGGAGAGCACTCCTGAATCTGCAAGTTAAATGTCAACATGTTTATATGGATCGAAGTAGCAAGCTATAGCTGAACCCAAAAGAAAACAAGAGTATTTTATAATTCAGCCTTGAGTAAATAGTTTACAACTAGGAGGAGAGCCCTTTTGAGTCTGCAAGTTGAATGCCAAGAGGTTTATATGGATCAAAGTAGCAAGCCATAGCTGAACCCAAAAGAAAACAAGAGTCTCTTTAATTCAGCCTAGAGTAAGTAGTTTACAACTAGGAGGAAAGTCCTTTTGAGTCTGCAAGTTAAATGCCAAGATGTTTATATGGATCAAAGTAGCAAGCCATAGCTGAACCCAAAAGAAAACAAGAGTCTTTTTAATTTGGCCTAGGAGTAAGTAGTCTACAACTAGGAGGAGAGGACATTTGCAAGTTAAAAGTCAAGAGGTTTGTAACAGAAATGACCCACTGTGGGCAGTTGTAAACACACCCATGTGAATTAGCTCGAGGAAGGCAAGAAATGAGAAGCCGCAAAAGGGACACCATCGGTCGGAGTGTCACAATTTTTCAGAGCATAAAATAATATGATACTAAAGACAACCTCAGCCTCACTCCCCTTCCAAGGTGATCTTGAAACGGGGGGGAAAAACGTGGAAAATGGAAAGAATTCAGAGGCCAGGGGATGCAGGGAGAGGGAAGGATAGCAAGACTCCTCAATTCTACTCACATTGGCCGGGCAAATCTATACTTAGATCATAACAAGAGGCAAAATTTATGGAGACGATTAACGATTATGTCTTAGAACTGTTAGTCAAGGAGGCAACGGGAGTAGAATCAGCCCTTGATTTAACGCAGTCCCTTTTCCATGAACTGACCAGGTTAGTGGATAGAGGCATTGACAAACTGCTTCGGAACAGCAAGCACGATGTTATCAGGCTCCACATAAGTGGGAAATTACCTAGACAATCCACCCAAGTCCATTAAATTTCAGAAAAAGGGTATTTCTCAAAGAGAGAGAGAGAGAGAGAGAGAGAGAGAGAGAGAGAGAGAGAGAGAGAGAGAGAGAGAGAGAGAGATTTGTTGCAGAGGAATTTGAGCCAAGAAAGGAAGGAAGGTCAGTTCTCTGCAGGTTGTTTAAACGATTATTACAAATTCTTCCCTAAAATGCCACAAAAGGGAACCGGGCACTGGCTGTTTTAGAAGAACAGACATTAGTTAACTTGCAATTAATCTGCAAAAGGCAAGAACATTTCCTTTAAACCAGTGGTTCTCAACCTTTTTAATGCCGCGCCCCCAACCGGTCGTAAGTTGAGGACTAAACTGGTCGTAAGTCGAGGACTAAACCGGTCGTAGGTTGAGGACTAAACCGGTCGTAAGTCGAGGACTTTCCCTGCCCGGGAGCGCCGTGCATGCATGGTTCCGCCCCCTGCACTGGCCGAGGCGTAGCTGCGTTCGCCGTCTCTGCCTCGTCCGGCTGGTGGTCGACCGGGTCGGGTTCCCTCCATTCCGTGGGCGGCCTTTTCCCCCTTTTTACCGCCTGTTTTTTTTACCGCCTGTTTTTTTTACCGCCTGTCGGAACGAACCGCTGGGGGCACTTTACCAGCTAGCTGGGGTTTACCCCAGGGCTGGGTGAGGTTGAGAACCACTGCTTTAAACAGCGCAAGTCTTCCCCCCCCAAAAAAAAACAGATTAAGGCCAGCTATGTGAAGGGGAGGAGGAGGAGGAGGAGGAAAAAAAGATGACCAAAGGCATAAAATATACTCAGGTAGGTATCAAGATCTTTAGGTGCCTGAGAAGAATACAAAGAAGGCAAGGAGGTGGTTGAAAAACAGAACACATTTGCGGCGCTTGTTTTAGCAGTGGGAATTCTCATTTTATATATGTTGATGGCAGCAAAACAACGCTAAGCACAACAATGGAAGGATGTCTCTATTCCCATCGTGGACGAATACTTACAAAAGTTGATGGAGTTAGCAGAGATGGCTAAACTGACTGTTTGGATAAAAGAAAAGAATATAAGTACTTTTGTTTCTGCCTGGAAACCGCTTTTTGGACTTTGTGCTTGAGGTGAAAAAAACACAATGTTTTATTTTTATTTGGGGTTTTACGGATTAGATTGATTTGCTGATATTCAAGTGACTAGTTCATACTACTCGTTGTTGTTGTTGTTAGATGCAAAGGTGTGTCCGACCCATCGCGACCCCATGGACAATGTTCCTCCAGGCCTTCCTGTCCTCTACCATCTTCTGGAGTCCATTGAAGCTCACACCTACTGCTTCAGTGACTCCATCCAGCCACCTCATTCTCTGTCGTCCCCTTCTTCTATTGCCCTCAGTCTTTCCCAGCATCAGGCTCTTCTCCAGTGAGTCCTTCCTTCTCATTAGGTGGCCAAAGTACTTGAGTTCCAACTTCAGGATCTGGCCTTCTAAAGAGCAGTCAGGGTTGATCTCCTCTAGGACTGACCGGTTGGATCGCCTTGCAGTCCAGGGGACTCACAGGAGTCTTCTCCAGCACCATAGTTCAAAGGCCTCCATTCTTTGTCGCTCAGCCTTTCTTATGGTCCAACTTTCACAGCCATACATTGCAACTGGGAAAACCATGGCCTTGACTATAAGTTCATACTACTACGTAATGTAAAAAGTTGAAGTTTGATGTGAATGCCTTAATTTACTGCAACAGAGGGAGTCAAAAGTCTTTTTTTTTCCTTCCCCCCCTTTTCTACACTTCTCTTTTTCCTTTTTCCTTACCTTTGTTCTGTGTTATTTGCTTTTGTACTTTTGTATTTTATATTACAAGTGATTTTTTTTAAAAGCAATGGGAGATATTTAAGATATGAAACACTGTTTCGGGGAAGACTACTATGGAAGATATTCATATATGTTGAATTAGTTCTGGGTATGTTAATTGCAGCAATGTCATTATAAGCTTCTTATTGGAAAGAAGCTCTCATTGGAAGAATGGAGAATCAAGATATGGAGACATTGTTTGATGCCCCAAATAACTTGGCAACACTGTAAAGTTTTCACTGTATAGCGTTTGCATTTCAATTCCATTGGATATAAATCAGAATAGAGTTTCCAATTGGACTTTATCTGTTGGAGTTTAGGGGTTAATTGGTTATTTGCACTGGGTCCTTCCTACAACTGTGATTATGAATTTCTCAAAGGGATTAAATATTCAGTTGTTCGTAATTAATTCATGATCTATTGGAAAATTATAACCTCCTGGACATTTTTTGGGACAAAAAAAATTTGTTGTCAGGGAAGACATGTGAAAAATTGCCAATTGAAAAATTCATGAGCACGGGACATTGATAGTGACACCCGCTTGAATAAAATTGTTAAAAGATTAAACAAAGATTTTTTTTTTTAAAGATGTCATTGCATAGGGATACATTTCCAAATCTATCAACAGTTATCAGTCTAACTCAGAATAGTAGCTATATGAATCCACAATTTTGGTAAGAGGCAAGAGGTCACTTAATATTAAAAAGTATGAAGTCTGACATCAAAAATAAACATTTAGTAAATAATAATAATAATAATAATAATAATAATAATAATAATAATAATAATAATAATAATAATAATAATAATAATAATAATAATAATAATAATAATAATAATAATAATAAAGTTGGAAGGGACCTTGGAAATCATCTAGTCTAACCCCCTGCTCAGGCAGGAAACCCTATACCATTTCAGACAAATGGCTGTCCAGTCTCTTCTTAAAAACTTCCAGTGTTGGAGCATTCACCACTTCTGGAAGCAGGTTGTTCCACTGGTTAATTGTTCTAACTGTCAGGAAGTTTCTCCTTAGTTCTAGGTTGCTTCTCACCTTGATTAGTTTCCATCCGTTGCTTCTTGTCCTGCCTTCAGGTGCTTTGGAGAATAGCTTGACTCCCTCTTCTTTGGGGCAGCCCCTGAGATACTGGAAGGCTGCTATCCTGTCCCCCCTCGTCCTTCTCTTCATTAAACTAGACATACCCAATTCCAGCAACCGTTCCTTATATGTTTTAGCCTCCAGTCCCCTAATCATCTTTGTTGCTCTTCTCTGTACTCTTTCTAGAATGGGAGACTCGTTTGAAATATAACAGCTTTAAGCTAAACTGAGAAGTAATTTTTTTTCCCAGAAGAAAACAGAAACTATATTCAGATTACTGCTCAGAAAATTACCCAGATGGACCCATGTAATCACAAGGACTCAAAACTGAATCGGGCTTTATTTTTTCAATACAGCATCAAACAATTCTGATTTGCTTGCATCAGAAAACTAAATTCCACTGCATTTGGCAAAGTTTCTTCTACTGCCCGCCAAATCAGGACATCTGGAAGTCAACCACTGTTGACTTTCAAAAGCACTACGTGCCAGAATTCTCCTGAGGACTATATTGCTACTAGGAAGTAGACATTCCTACTGGAATGTTCTTGTGGGAAGTCAGCCCTCCAGAGAAGGAAATATTAAAAGGGCAGAAAAGGGCAGAAAAATATATTTCCTCAAAGGATCTTAAAGAGGCAGAAAAGCATGCCCAGTTTTCTTAATAGCCCCAAGTCTCCCTCCCCCAAGCAGAAATCAGCTCTGTAGAAATGCAGATAATCTTGTCAGAAAGACTGGAGTCAGGAAACCGTGATTAGGAAGAAAGATCACTAGAATCAAAACCAAAAATCTAAGAGTCATCAGCCCCAGCCCCAGGGAAGCAGGACTGACCTTTGGGACATAATAGGGTTAACCCACCACCATGAGAATACCAGAAAGACACACTCAGACTCAGATCAAAGTTCATGCCACAGGAACAATTCCAAACAAAAGACTCAAGAAGGTATAAAAACCGACTCCCTACATGTGCTCTCTCTCTCTTTTCTTCCAGAGCCGTCTTTCTGTCTGGCTCTCCTCTTCAATAAACTGCAACCTTCTTTCTAAAGCAGTCACCATGTTGTTTATTCCCGGCTTGGACTGAACCATGATGAAGACTTTTCCTTCAACATTCTCAAAAGGGAAGAACTTCCGAAAAAGTGAATGAAAGAGGACATCAGAACCCTTGAAGAGTTGTCTCCAGATCTCTTCTTGCTCATTCCAGAGGCAAGAACATAGAATAATCATCTTTGGTTATGGGAAGGCAGATTCCGATGGAAGGTCAAAACAGATACCTTGATGGTAAGAAAGGGGCTAGTTCTTTTTTGTTGGAGATGTTCAAGCAAAGGCTAGGAACCTGTGGTGAAATGTGGGAAAAACCTGGGGAGAATGAATGAAGAGATGCACCAAGGGAATAATCAGATATGAGGCAACATAATCTGCAGATGGGTAAAGGGTGGAGCAAGAGACTGAGAAAAGACCCTCTCTAGTTTCTCAGGCTGTAAACATGAGGGAAGGGAGGACTATACTTCAAATTTGCAAAATTCTGCTAATGTAGCTTTTCAATAAAGTAGAACTAGTTCATCTAGTTCAGAGGTAGGCAACCTTGGCTGTTTTATGACTCGTGGACTTCAACTCCCAGAATTCCTGAGCCAGCATGGCTCAGCTTGGAAACCTCTCCCTTTCCCCTCAGCATGACTGGCTCAAGAATTCTGGGAGTTAGAGTCCACGAGTCATAAAAGAGCCAAGGTTGCCTACCCCTGATCTAGGCAAAGGGGTGGGGAACTATGGCCCCTTCATGACTCGTGGACTTCAGCTCCCAGAATTCCTGAGCCAGTATGGCTCAGCTTGGAAACCTCTCCCTTTCCCCTCAGCATGGCTGGCTCAGGAATTCTGGGAGTTGAAGTCCACCAATCATAAAAGAGCCAAGGTGGCCTACCCCTGATCTAGTTCATCATCTAGTTGAGACTTTAGAAAGAGGACTGAAAAGAACAACAGAGATGATTAGAGGATTGGAGGCTAAAACATAGGAAGGTTGCAGGAACTGGGTAGGTCTACTTTAATGAAAAGAAGGACTAGGGATGACATGATAGCAGTGTTCCAATATTTGAGGGGTTGCCACAAAAAAGAAGGCGTGGGGGAGTCAAGCTATTCTCCAAAGCACCAGAAGGCAAGACAAGAAGCAACAGATGGAAACTAATCAAGGAGAGAAGCAACCTAGAACTAAAGAACAAAATTCCTGACAGTTAGAACAATTAATCAGTGGAAAGACTTCGTTATGGATGCTCCATCACTGGAGGTTTTCAAGAAGAGATTTCACTTGTCTGAAATGACATATAGGGTCTCCTGCTTGAGCACGGGGTTGGACTAGAAGACCTCCAAGGTCCCTTCCAACTCTGTCATTCTGTCATTCGTCTGGTCACAATTCCTGTCTGGTTTACTGGGTGAGGCCAACAGCACCAGTATCTAGGATATTTTAATGACTTCTCCCATTTCTAAGACTGTATAATTGAGCATGCCATTTGCATTCCCCCCCCCCCACACATACACACACCTGAAAAAAAATCTTTGTTTTTCCTCTTTTCATTGCCAACTCTGGAACGCTGCATCTTTAGATGGTGACCTGCTGAGTTGAGGATAAAATCAACAACCGGTTGATTTTAACTAAATACTGAGAAAAAAGAAAGAAAGCTGGATCAGAGTATATTTGAATAAGACATGCAGTCATTGTTCTTTCCCAATCAGTGTTCAGCTGGGAACCACACTGTGTCATCAGTCAACACATACACACACAAACACACACACAGTGGGATTTATATGTACACATATATTATATATTAGTACTAAGTGTAACAATACTAAACACTGTATCTATATCATTTATATCAATATATCTTTATACATCTACACCTACATCTCTCTCTCTCTTTCTCTATCTATCTATCTATCTATCTATCTATCTATCTATCTATCTATCTATCTATCTATCTATCTATCTATCTATCTATCTATCTATCTATCTATCTATCTAATCTCTTTCTCATCTATCTATAATCTATCTCTTTCATCTTTCTCTACCTCTACCTCTATCTTTAGCTCTATCTGTTTATCTCTCTCTTTTATCTCTACATCTATCTATCTATCTATCTATCTATCTATCTATCTATCTATCTATCTATCTATCTACCTACCTACCTACCTACCTACCTACCTACCTACCTACCTACCTACCTACCTACTTATCTATCTATCTATCTATCTATCTATCTATCTATCTATCTATCTATCTATCTATCTATCTATCTATCTATCTATCTATCTATCTACCTACCTACCTACCTACCTACCTACCTACCTACCTACCTACCTACCTACCTATCTATCTATCTATCTATCTATCTATCTATCTATCTATCTATCTATCTATCTATCTATCTATCTGGTAATTGTAACAACCAGAGGTTATGATGAAGTAGAAGCAAACCTAAAACAGTGCTAATAAATTCAGAAAAGAATATACAGAACAGTGAATAAATAACTGGCATTTGTAGAAACTAAATATACATCCATAAAATGTTAATACAGTACTAGCTCGCTCTTTTGACACATGATTAAATCTAGCCAAAAATAGCTCTCTATTGCTCCATTTTCTCAGTTTGGTTACAATATGTTATTTCAAGGCAAAGATATTTATACAATAGATTCTTAACATTCTATTATTTAAGTGCCTTAAAGTATTAAATATGAGTAAAAAGGGGGGGAAGGCGGACGCTCTCTCCATATTAATTACAGTTTTGGATATTAACGTTCCAAGCATTATAATGATTTCACTTTGCTTCAAAACGAAAGAGGATGGAAACACTCTAAAGTGAAATAAAGAAACACTGCAGAAATGCATCCAGTGGTACAGAAATCTGCTTTCTGCAGAACTGAGTGCCGTGCTGTTTAAAAAGCTTATGTCTTTGTACCAACTGGGTAGAGCGTAATTTTCTGTCTAGCCTACACTACGGTGGACAATGGGCTTCATTACTGATTCAATGACTTCAGAATGTATCCGCATGATACACAAAGCAAGTCAGCAGACAATCACTTTGCAATATTGGCAGGTGTATAGGTTACTCACAAAATGAAATCATGCCAAGGAAATTCAGAATGTATCTCCAAGGAATCCCATTGCTATTAGGATCATTACTGGGGTTATGCACCGCATGCAACTTAAAGAACAAATTTCCCTTTTCTGTTGATTGATAGATCTGGGTAGTCTAATGGAGACTGTGTTTGATTGGCAGGATCTTTGTTCTTCTCCCTTCTCCCTTCTTCCTTCTCCCTTCTTTCTTGTTTCTTATATTTATTATTTTAAAAATGCCACCTCCTTGTGATATTGTTTTTGTGTCTTCTCAAACCTGCAGTTGATGCAACTTCATGTTGTCTTTAATTATTCCAGTTTCAAAGTAACAATGTATGCCCTCTTTTTTCAACACACGTTTGTCACACTTTTGACATAACCTAGCATTAACAATTAACAGTAACATAGCCTAGCATGAACAAGGAGACAAATTCCTTGTGCGTCTAATCACACTTGGCCAAATAAAAGTCGTCGTCTTCTTCTTCTTCTTCTTCTTCTTCTTCTTCTTCTTCTTCTTCTTCTTCTTCTTCTTCTTCTTCTTCTTCTTCTTCTTCTTCTTCTTCTTCTTCTTCTTCTTCTTCTTCTTCTTCTTCTTCTTCTTCTTCTTCTTCTTCTTCTTCTTCTTCTTCTTCTTCTTCTTCTTCTTCTTCTTCTTCTTCTT
>NW_015386413.1:1241916-1251166 GCF_001527695.2 Protobothrops mucrosquamatus
TTCCTACATATTTGTGGCAAAACACATGAGCCAAGCAATTCTTTCCTCTCTCATTGTATAACTTATTTATTAAAACTGGTGGAGCAAAACTAAGATTATGAATAAATAAAACAACTCTGAAGAAATATGGAATACAATGAGCTTCCAGGTTTTAAGAAGTGTCTAAGCCACTTCTGAACCTCATCTGGACATTCTGGACTTTGAAAAATGGTTTAACCCTTCTTGCTTTGGCAACAGACCTTCCTTGCTTCTATCAAGGTCATGTCTCTACACCAGAGATGTTTAGGATATTGTTGAGTATTCTGCATCTGCTTAGTTAAAGCAGATATATTTCTCAATCAAGAGGTGGACATACTAGACCAGGGGGTCTTCAAACATGCCTGGTTGAGGAATTATGGGAGTTGAAGTCCACAAGTCATAAAAGGGCCAAGTTTGAAGACCCCTCTCTTACATCTAACAAACAAAATGGAGGCTGGCTGAGGAATTCTGGGAGATTAAGTCCACAAGTCATAAAAGGGCCAAGTTTGAAGACCCCTCTCTTACATCTAACAAACAAAATGGAGGCTGGCTGAGGAATTCTGGGAGATTAAGTCCACAAGTCATAAAAGGGCCAAGTTTGAAGACCCTGAAATTTCCTTTCAATTTCAAAACCCCATCAGTAGTTCACTCTTCCACAAGCAGCAATCTATCCTATTCCTAAAAAAAATATTGCATTGAAGGAAGGAAACTAAGAGGGGAAAAAAAAACTCCAGGAAGATGTCACAAAGAGATATCAAAGAGAGATAATTGTAGCCACGCCTCTTTTCTGAGATCTGACTTCACCCTCTATTGCAGCTACTGCTGGTGGAAACAAAATGGGACATCTCTTTTCTTCTCCCTTCTTCTCTCCCTCTCATAGAGCTGTCTGTCTATCATCTGTAGAAAAGGCTGCGTGTCAGAACTATATAATGATAATATTTTCACTGCCTGGAAAATATGTAAAAATATCCAGCTGTCTTCAATCTGCCAAATAGTAATTCTTTGCAATCCTGAGTTGTTGAAGGAAAAATCTTCATCGGGGTCCAGTCCAAGCAGGGAATAAACAAAATGGAGACTGCTTTAGAAAGAAGGTTGCAGTTTATTGAAGAGGAGAGCCAGACAGAAAGGTAGCTCTGGAAGAACAGAGAATGAGCACACGTAGCAGGGAGTGGGTTTTTATACCTTCTGGGGTTCTTGAGGTTGTTTCCTGTTGTCGTTTGAGGCTTTGTATTTCCTGTGTCATGTGCTTTGAGCTGAGTCTGAGTGTGCCTTTCTGGTATTCTGATGGTGGTGGGTTAATCCTATTATGTTTCCTGTCCTTAGAATTTGGCTGGGGTATATAGATTTTAAAGGTCTGTGTCTTCCTAATTTCTTCAGTTTCTAGCTGGAAGGCTCCAAGCTTCCTGAATGGATTATTACATCTGCATTTCTAAAAGCTGGTTTCTGCTAAGTTGTCTGGTAGGGTGTGTGTGTGTGTTTGTGTGTGTGTAGAGAGAAGTTTCTGCCTTTTTAAAGACCTTCTCCATTATTCCTTCGGGAAAATATATTTTGCCTTTTTAATATTCCCCAAAATATTTCTTTCTCTGGATACTTCTTACAATGAGTGTTAAATGTTCTCTTTTTATTCATGCTGGTATGTAGGATAGGTGTCCTTGATGCACTGTTATGTTCTCTACCCCAAGTTTATCACAGTGATTTGGTGGGAATTGAAGCAATTTGCCTTGGTGGGATTTGCTACTGCAACGATAGATCTTTCACACAAATATTGTGTCACATTTGTTCGGTTTTAGCAAGCTCACGCAACAAACACATTTCCACATCATAGGCACGAGCAGAATCATAGGAAAGGATAAACAGGTTTTGCTGGGGTTGAACTCTTCCACGCAGAAGGAAGAATCTAGTAATTCTCCAAAATTTCTCAGCTAATTTCTTCACAAGCCAGTACTGCTTATTGTCATGCAGTATGTGTTTTTTTTAAAAAAAAACAAGATACATGAGAGAAAACAAGAAAAGCAGACGGAGAATCGTCACTTGAGAAAACAAGAAGAGCAGATGGAGAATCGTCCTATCTGAAGGATGGATTGCAAATATTCCAAATCTGGCATTGACTGAGGGATTGATTGACCGATTGATTGAGCTGTCCGACTCCTAGCAATGACTCTGGGTGGCCTACAAAGATCAAATTCATACAAACCTATGACCACTCGATTAAATAATAGCACACACACACACTTCCAAACAAAACCATATCACCTTCTCCAGCAGAGATTCTTTTCATCAAACTAGACATACCCAAATCCTGCAACTGGTTCTTCATATGTTTCAGCCTCCAGTCCTTTAATCGTCTTTGTTGTTCTTCTCTCCACTCATTCTAGAGTCTCAACATCTTTTGATGAACTACCGTAGATGAATTAGTTCTGCTTTCTACCTGGCCAAAAAGCCTAGGGGACTAGCCCAAAAATAGGCAAAGAAATAAATCCTTTCCATGGATTTGCTTTTATGAGTTATGAACTGGACGCTTTAAGAAAACCTTGCATATCATTCCACAGTTCAAATTAACCCTATTGACCTTTGAGACATGACCCATGTCCAAAGTCTTTCAATCCTCGTCAACAATGGCTCAACTCTGCATTCCCGACTTGTTGTTGCTACCAATGAGATCTTATCTTCCAAACATTGCAATGAACGGGGACAGCCTAGCACACACCTACCCTTGATTGTACGTTTTCAGCCACAACTGTTCTGAGCAGGTTTTTCAAGTTAATTTGCCCTACGTGCTGCAGATTTGGTAGGTTAGGTTGTTTCCTTCCTCTCTGATTGATTCTAGACAAGTAGGGACCATGACTGACATCACAAGGCTATTCAGGAATCAATATGTTTGTTTGTTTCATCTACCTGGTGCAGAATTCCTTTAATCATGGTGGTTCCACAAGATAACTAAAAAAAAAAAATCCATATTAAAGTGAAGGCAATGTTTGTTGCACTGGCTATATTCTAGCATATTACAAATTACTTTCAAGTATTAAACACTTCTTAACTCTTTCCCTCAGATCTTCAATATATCACCAAATATTAGAGGAACTCCTTAAAAAAAACTAAGATCATGGCAGCCAGTCCCATCACTTCGTGGCAAACAATAGAGTAGAGTAGAGTATATAGAGTAGAGTAGAGTAGAGTAGAGTAGAGTAGAGTAGAGTAGAGTAGAGTAGAGTAGAGTAGAGTAGAGTAGAGTAGAGTGGAGTAGAGTAGAGTAGAGTAGAGTAGAGTAGGACAAGGCATGGCAGAATAGAATAGAATATAGAATAGAATAGAATAGAATAGAATAGAATAGAATAGAATAGAATAGAATAGAATAGAATAGAATAGAATAGAATAGAATAACAGAGTTGGAAGGGACATTGTTGGTCTTCTAGTCCTCTGCTCAGGCAGGAAACCCTATCCCATTTCAGACAAATAGCTATCCAATCTCTTCTTTAAAAATTCCAGTGTTGGAGCATCCATAACTTCTGGAGGCAGGTTGTTCTACTGATTACTTGTTCTCACTGTCAGGAAATTCATTCTTAGTTCTAGGTTGCTTCTCTCCTTGATGAGTTTCCAGGAGATAGGAGGGGAAGAAATGGAAGCCATGATAGATTTTATTTTCTTGGGCTCCAAGATCACTGCGGACAGCAATGAAATGAAATGAAAAATGTGATGCATTGCGTGGCAGCGCGGGTACTTTTGGTGTCCCCAAGAATGGCCCTTGTAACACCACTGCTTCCGGGTACATGCTATCATGTCCCCCCTCATCCTTCTCTTCATTAAACTAGACATACCCAATTCCAGGAACCATTCCTCATATGCTTTAGCCTCCAGTCCCCTGATTATCTTTGTTGCTCTTCTCTGCACTCTTTCTAGAGTCTCAACATCTTTTTTACATCATGGTGACCAAAACTGGATGCAGTATTCCAAGTGTGGCCTTACCAAGGCATTGTAAAGTGGTATTAACACTTCACGTGATCTTGATTCTATCCTTCTGTTAATGTTAGTGACTAAACAACAAAATCCATTTCCACCATTTCAGCATTACGTCAGTCACCTCCTTATCATAATATTAGCGATGGTAATAATAATAAAAAATTCCTAGAATACACACAACAGTGATTTATAGCTGGAGATATTTGCTCAAATCTATGGGTCACCAAGGATTAGAGCTTTAAAACTGAAGAGAGGATATTCATATTTCAAGCACATTATAACTCGCCACAGATTTTCATAAAGATGTCCTACAAAATTAGATCTGCTTGTTCCAGCGGTAAATCTGGGCAGCAAAGCTATTTTGGAGAATACAATCTTTGCACTAACTACACTGCTGAAAGTTCCTTGACTTCAGCGAATATTAAAATTCAGTGGTGAAAAGCAAGAAAATAATGCGTTATTTCTATGCGCTACCGCAGCGTCTTTGCTCGGACCGGTTATAAATATAAGGGCCAACTTATGAAATTTAAACATCACACTAAGTGAGGATCGCTACTGAAAAGGCAATTTCCAGGCAGAATGTTTACACAATGCTCTTGAAGTGCATTGTTGGTCCCGCATCCCAAAATAGTTTGCATTCCACCCGTGTAGCATCAAAAAACACAACGCAGCAAAAGGCCAGATTCAGAGTTTCTGATGTTGCTCACAGCTGGTGTTTTAACAGCTCCTGTAGCCTTCTGCAGGAAGGTTGTCGCAGCTGATACAAAAAGACAAAACCCCTTTGTTAATAACACACGTTGAGGCGTGAGGTTGGAGAAGCAGCAGAAATAATGAGGAGAAGGAGGAGGACGAGAATGTCAAAACAATAAATAAAAAAATAACCTTGAAAATAAGACTGCTAAGTGGATCCGTAATCCACCATTTCCCCTTATACTGAACGTACACAATTTCCAGATTGCATTCCTGCATAGCTGGTGGGTTATTGTTATGACTGCAGTGATGTCCATACACAGCTGAGAAAAGAAATTAAATCAAGCTGTTTTAATTCGGTAAGAAATGGCTTAGAAGTCCTGGCACTCAGTTGTGCATATTGAACAGAAAATCAAGTTTGTTACTCTGGATTTTGCTAATCTGACATAGAATTTAATTCATATTGGGGGGAAAAAAAAATTCCTGGGCTATGATTCGAGGTAGGCATTTCTGCATCATCCAATATTTAGATTTTTTTTTTAACAGACAGGGTCTATATTTCAATTTCA
Organism: Protobothrops mucrosquamatus; assembly: GCF_001527695.2. NCBI lineage: Eukaryota > Metazoa > Chordata > Lepidosauria > Squamata > Viperidae > Protobothrops > Protobothrops mucrosquamatus. Next base: position 1,247,151 of record NW_015386413.1, read on the forward strand.
TGGGATACAAGTGGTCCTCAACTTATGACCCCAACATTTTGGTTATTAAGTGAGACAATAAGAACAACAATAACAATAACAATAACAATAACAATAACAATAATTGCACCTGCCTTGGGTGCAATCTCAAAACAACTGGAGCACCACTTGAACACCATTGGCATTGACAAATTCGCCATTAGTCAATTGCAAAAGGCAGCCTTACTAGGAACTGCTTCCATCCTGCGACAAGATCTGTAACACCATCAAACATCCACATCTGCCTATCCCAGGTCCTCGGGAAGGACTCGATAGGTAGACAAAAATGCCAAATCCAGTCTGAACATCTGGGTGACTATGCGATGATCAATAATAATAATAATAATAATAATAATAATAATAATAATAATAATAATAATAATAATAATAATAATAATAATAATAATAATAATAATAATAATAAAGTTGGAAGGGACCTTGGAGGTCTTCTAGTCCAACCCCCTGCTCAGGCAGGAAACCCTATACCATTTCAGACAAATGGCTGTCCAGTCTCTTCTTCAAAACTTCCAGTGTTGGAGCATTCACCACTTCTGGAGGCAAGGAGTTCCACTGGTTAATTAATTGTTCTAACTGTCAGGAAGTTTCTCTTTAGTTCTAAGTTGCTTCTCTCCTTGATGAGTTTCCATCCGTTGCTTCTTGTCCTGCCTTCAGGTGCTTTGGAGAATAGCTTGACTCCCTCTTTTTTGTGGCAGCCCCTGAGATATTAGAAGACTGCTATCCTGTCCCCCCTCATCCTTCATTAAACTAGACATACCCAATTCCAGCAACTGTTCCTTATATGTTTTAGCCTCCAATCCCATAATCGTCTTTGTTGCTCTTCTCTGCATTCTTTCTAGAGTCTCAACATCTTTTTTACATCGTGGGGACCAAAACTGGATGCAGTATCCAAGTGTGGCCTTACCAAGGCATGTTAAAAGTGAGTTTTGCTCCATTTTACGACCTTTCTTGCCACAGTTTTTAAGGAAATCCCTGCTGGTGTTAAGTTAGTAGCACGATTGTTAAGAGAACCTGGCTTCCTCATTGACTTTGCTCGTCACAAGGTCGCAAAAAGGGGATCACGTGACTGCGGGAGACACGGCAGCCGTCATAAATGTGAGTCAGTTGCCAGGCATCTGAATTTTGATCCCGTGACCAGGGGTACGCTGCAACGGTCATAAGTGTGAAAAACAGTCCTAAGTTACTTGTTTCAATGCCATTGTAACTTTGAACAATCACTAAATTGTAAGTCAAGGAGTACCTATATTCAAATCAGAGCAGATCTTTTGTAAGTTATTACTTTATTTGGGGATTCCTACTGCGTTGACCATCGTTTCTGACATTTATCCTTGCTTAGGGCTTCGATTCTTATCCTAAAGAGATAGGTTATGTTCAACTGATCAGAATTAATTAAAAATATATTGGAAAACTATGATGTCCTAGATCTGGACAGACTTGAACACTGGGCGCTATCTAACAAAAAGAAACTCAATGGTGAAAAAAGTAAGGTTCTGCATTTAGGCAAGAAAAACCAAATGCACAGGTATAGTATAGGGGGTACCTTGCTCAATAGTAGTAACTGTGAAAGGGATCTCGGAGTCCTAGTGGACAATCACTTAAATAGGAGCCAGCCGTGTGCTGCAGCTGTCAAAAAAGCCAACAAGTGCTGGGCTGCATTAACAGAGGGACAGAATCAAGATCACATGAAGTATTAATATCACTTTACAATGCCTTGGTAAGGCCACACTTGGAATACTGCATCCAGTTTTGGTCACCACGATATAAAAAAGATGTTGAGACTCTATAAAGAGTGCAGAGAAGAGCAACAAAGATGATCAGGGGACTGGAGGCTAAAACATACAAGGAATGGTTGCTGGAATTGGGTATGTCTAGTCTAACAAAGAGAAGGACGAGGGGGGACATGATAGCAGTGTTCCAATATCTCAGGGGCTGCCCCAAAGAAGAGGGAGTCAAGCTATTTTCCAAGGCGCCTGAAGGCAGGACAAGAAGCAACGGATGGAAACTAATCAAGGAGAGAAGCAACCTGGAACTAAGGAGAAACTTCCTGACAGTTAGAACAATTAACCAGTGGAACAACCTGCCTCCAGAAGTGGTGAATGCTCCAAGACTGGAAGTTTTTAAGAAGAGACTGGACAGCCATCTGTCCAAAATGGTGTAGGGTTTCCTGCCTGAGCAGGGGGTTGGACTCGATGACCTCCAAGGTCCCTTCCAATTTTATTATTATTATTATTAATTTGGTTTCTTATTCTCTTTATCGTGTTGAATCCCGGCTGTTTGTCTTTTCTAAAATGTTTAGTAAATATCTTTGGTTTCTTAGCCAATGGGGGGGGGAATCAACATAGCAAATAGAATAAATAGGAAATACGATTCAGATAGGAAACTGAAGGAATGTGGAAGGTTTTTCCTTGCTGAGTTATAAAACGCTTGCTAGAATCCAAAATTTTAGCAGTCAGTTGGCAACGGGAAGATGCAAATTTGTGCAAATAGATGGCCTCTCTCCAGCTCTGTGATTGGCTACTGACAGAGGTCTTCATTTCCCCTTATTAAATGTAGTAATATTTGCACAGCGGTCATGTCTAGTGAAGGGAAGGGAAGAAAAGATGGGAAATAGTTTGGTGGAATAATTTTTCTGACTTTCAGGCTTGGAATATTTTCATTAAGGTTAAAATGGCAACGAGATATTTCCTTATTGGATACTAGCTGTACCCGTCCACGCGTTGCTGTGGCTCAGTCTGGTTAAATGGAAAAGAAAGAAAAGAGAAAGCGCACGTTTGTAATATGTTTAATTCCACAATGCTTGTGGGTATACAATATTTTTTGTTGTTCCATTGTCTGTGCAGATATAGAGATTGTCTCGTAGCATGTGTTGCTTTTACGTCCAACAGATGGCGCTGTTTTTCAAAAAAGCATGTTTTTACCTGTCACAGGTGTGACATCTATATAATAGTAGGTATATAAAAACACGCGCGTATTCGATTGCAACATTGTGTCAAAATTTCAAAGCAATCAGTGAAGAACTTCCGGAGATTTAAGATTTTGAACAAACGAACATTTACATTTTTATTTATATAGATTGGAACGGATGATTAGAACTTGGAAACAGAGCATTATAAAGTCAAACCATTTTGAATTCCAATATTTCTGCACACCTTTGTGCGGAACTCCACATGTGCTCGAATTTAATTAAAATTCTTTTCCTTATTCTATGTCGCATTTTGGATTATCCACGTACTCCATATATGCTGAAGCTCAGATTGGATTGGTGTATTTGTTGAACAGAAAAGTCCACTTGAAAATACAAGGACAAAATAGAAGAGGCAGTGTATAAAACAAAAATCACAGAAGACAACAAGCAACAGCATTTTTATTATAGTTGCCAAGAAAAGGATGGAAATATGTTGGAACGAGACCGTACTTCTATCGGAACAGAAGTGGGCCTACTTCAAAAGGTATAAGTGGAGGGACATATGGAATGAAAACCATTCACGTCCAGTTGGAATGTGGTGTCAAGGGAAAAGCCATAGAATGGTAGCTATCCTGACTCAAGTTGTCCAGTCAAAAGATTCTCCCACAATGCACTTGCAGAATTGAAGTGAAGTGTATTTACCCATTTAGCGAAGAGACTGCACTGCATATTTGCTGACATAAGGCTCCATAACCATCTGGTTTCCTTTCTATTTTTTTCTTTCCTTGAGGAATCACTTGAGGAGCTCAGTCCAGTGTGTGTGAATGTCACTGCTTGAAATGAAAATTGGCCAAGCTGAATGACGGTTATTTCCCAAACCAGCTGTCAGAATCTGCTCTGCCTGCTAAAGAATTCCACTTTTCTCTCTGTTGTTTGGTATACTGAAAAGGGAGGGAGGGAGGGAGGAATTTGATGGGAAAGGGAGGAAGGAAGGAAGGAAGGAAGGAAGGAAGGAAGGAAGGAAGGAAGGAAGGAAGGAAGGAAGGAAGGAAGGAAGGAAGGAAGGAAGGAAGGA
>NW_015386413.1:1251479-1261560 GCF_001527695.2 Protobothrops mucrosquamatus
AAAGGAAGGGAGGAAGGGAAGGAGGAAGGAAGGAAGGAAGGAAGGAAGGAAGGAAGGAATATGATGGGAAAGGAAGGAAGAAATATGATGGAAAAGGGAGGGGAGGGAGGGAGGGAGGAAAAGGAAAAATCAGGGAGGGAGGGAGGGAGGGAGGAAGGATGGAAGGAAGGGATTTGATGGGAAAGGAAGGAAGGAAGGAAAGAAGGAAGGAAGGAATTTGATGGGAAAGGAAAGGAGGGAGGGAAGGAGGAAGGAAGGAAGGAAGGAAGGAAGGAAGGAAGGAAGGATGGAAGGAAGGAAGGAAGGAATATGATGGGGAAGGAAGGGAGGGAGGGAGGCGAGGGAGGGAGGAAGGAAGGAAGGAAGGAAAGAAGGAAGGAAGGAGAGGGAGTAGGAAAGAAGGAGGGAGGGAGGGAGGGAGGGAGAAGAAAGGAAGGAAGGAAAACCTTATGAGTAGTAAGTTATCTACTTTCTATAATATAGATGCTCAAACATAATTCCAAATTATTACAAATACTATTAGTATTACGTTCAACATGAATTATGCAAAGCATTACATTTTATGTAAATGTACTTACTTTCCCAAACTGACAAAACATCTGTGTTTGATTATGGAACTCCTTTTGTTTGGGGGGTTTATTATTATAATTATTTTATTAGTCATTATGCGGAATTTATAGGGCAGACTCTAACATGCTAAAAACGACCCCTGCAAAGCGCAGAAGAAAGATAATTTTAGCCTCTCAAAATAAGAAGCGTTCAGGAATGATAATAACTATTTATCAGGTTACAAACTAACCAGAAAACCATTAGAAATCCTTGCACGCACACAAACACACACACACACACACACACACACACACACACACACAATGAAGGATGAGAATGTGCTTGTTTTGAATAAAAGAAAGCTTATTCTGGCTATAGTAGAAACCTTATGAAATTGCTGGAATGCATAGGGCAGGGGAGAAAATAGAGCTGGAAGGGACCCTGGAGGTCTTCTAGTCCAGCCCCCTGCTCAAGCAGGAGAACCTATACCAGGGGTAGGCAACCACAGCTCTTTTATGACTCATGGACTTCAACTCCCAGAATTCCTGAGTCAGCCATGCTCAGGAATTCTGGGAGTTGCAGTCCATGAGTCATAAAAGAGCCGAGGTTGCCTACCCCTGACATAGGGCAATCAGAGCAAGCAACAGAGAGGTGCTGAATTGTGTAAAACCAGACACACCCCTCGAAACCCAACTCACAAGACTACGTCTGGTTTACTTTGGCCGCCCTGCCATGTGTGGAGATTCATTGGAGAAGACAATGGGGCTCGGAATGGTTAGTGGAACAAGAAGAAGGGGCAAGCCAAGAACAAGATGGCTTGATAACACCACAACTGATGAACATGAACATCCAAAAGCTGAAAGAAGCAAAGTCCACATTCTGTACAGAGAGGACTTCTGTGTTGAAAGAAGGGTCAAAGAGGCCATCTGTATTAAAACTGAACAGCCCTCTTTCAATGGAGGGGATACGACACCACCCATCTCCTGTATACAACCTAGTCCAGGGGTAGGCCACCTTGGCTCTTTTATGACTTGTGGACTTCAACTCCCAGAATTCCTTAGCCAGGTACGCTGGCTGAGGAATTCTGGGAGTTGAAGTCCACAAGTCATAAAAGAGCCAAGGTGGCCTACCCCTGACCTAGTCCTCTCAGCAGCTCCAAGAAGGCTCCACACCCATTTGTGCTATTCAGGTGGCCCTGAGGGCGCAGATGAACCTCCAAGTGGCCTCAACGACTCTCAGGAAGAGTACTAACGACCAGAGGACTGCAAGAAATATAAATCTTTCCGTCTTCCGCCCTTCAGTCAGAACTGAAGCAGCTACTTGGATGAGACGCGAAACGTCTCCAAGGAGGAACCAAGAAAGTCCAGTTGACTTTCGAAAAAGCACCTTTGGGACAACCGTGACCTGGATCGACTGAGCATCTCCAGAGACAATTGAAAGAAAATCTGATTGACAAGGTAGCATGAGGAATGGTTGCTGGAATTGGGTATGTCTAGTTTAACGAAGAGAAGGATGAGGGGGGACATGATAGCAGTGTTCCAATATCTCAGGGGCTGTCCCAAAGAAGAGGGAGTCAAGCTATTCTCTAAAGCGCCTGAAGGCAGGACAAGAAGCAACGGATGGAAACTAACCAAGGAGAGAAGCAACCTGGAACTAAGGAGAAACTTCCTGACAGTGAGAACAATTAACCAGTGGAACAACCTGCCTCCAGAAGGGGTGAATGCTCCAACACTGGAAGTTTTTAAGAAGAGACTGGACAGCCATTTGTCCGAAATGGTGTAGGGTTTCCTGCCTGAGCAGGGGGTTGAACTCAATGACCTCCACGGTCCCTTCCAACTTTATTATTATTATTAAGTCACCAAGTCACACGACTAAATGGTTAAAAAACAAAATCAGCCCAAAACAAAACATTTCAGTGCCGGTAATGGTCTAAGATTCCTGGTACAAGTAAATCACTTTGGAACATGCTCTAAGTGAAGAACATGAGAAGGATGGCAATAACCCTCTTTGTAAATCAGATTACATCACCTTGCTAACTGTCAAAGAGAAAAAAATGCAAATAAGTGGGAAACTCATTTCTTAGGACAAAATATTCTGCAACATCAGCATTCTCCGGCTGGCAATTTAAGAGGATTAGCCCCTTCATCCCAGAGGCAGGATGAAAGCTAACATGGCATTACAAATGTCTTAGCACGTTGAAATGGATGGGGTGATGCAGTCATATTTCAATATTGGATGTTGGAGTGGATTTTTACAACGTTTGTGAGATTCTTCTGAGCAAGACTTGGGGTCAAAAATCAAAGAATAAATATGTATTATTTATTTTGACTAGGGGTCAAAATAAATAAAAAATAGGGGGTCAACTTGTTTTCCAAAGCACCAGAAGGTAAGACAAGAAACAACGGATGGAAACTAACCAAGCAAAGAAGCAACCTGGAACTAAGGAGGAATTTCCTAACAGTGAACAGGAAACCAAATGGAACAGAATTTCAGAAGTTGTGAATTTCAGAAGTGGTGAATGCTCCAACACTGGAAGTTTTTAAGAAGAGATTGGGCCATCATTTGTCTGAAATGGTCTAGGGTTTCCAGCCTGAGCAGGGGGTTGGTCTGGAAGACCTCCAAGGTCCCTTCCAATTCTATTATTCATTAAAGAGAGGTCCAACCTAGAACTAAGGACAAATTTTTGGATTAATTGTGAGAACAATTAACCAGTGGAGTGGCTTGCCTTCAGACTTTGTGGGTGCTCCATCACTGGAGGTTTTTAAGAAGAGATTGGACAAGCACTTGTCTGAAATGGTCTATCTAGGGTCTCCTGCTTGAGCAGGGTTGGTCTAGAACACAGGTCGGCAATCCGCAGCTTCGGAGCCACATGTGGCTCTTTGAGCCTTCTCCTGCGGCTCCCAGCCTCCTCCGCCATTTGCAGAGACAGAGACAGAGAGAGGCACTTGCACTTCCCTTCTCTCTCTCTCTCTCTCTCTCTCTCTCTCTCTCTCTCTCTCTCTCTCTCTCTCTCTGTGTGTGTGTGTGTGTGTGTGTGTGTGTGTAAAAGAGAGTGTTGTTGTCATGCTGTTCTCGGACAAGCTGACAAGCTTATTGGGCGGGGCTCCTCCCTTTGCTGCATCTCAGCAGGAAGCAGCAAGCAGGAAGCAGCTCTCTCTCTCGCTCTCTCGCTCTCTCTCTCTCTCTCTCTCTCACACACACACACACACACACACACACACACACACTGAGTGGGGGAAGAGGACTGGCAGACCAAGGGCAGGAGAGAGACAGCCCAATAAGAATGTGTGTCAGCTTGTCGGAGAACAGCGTGAAGCCAGCTTGCCAGGTGAGCAGAAGATCGGAGAGAGGGAGAGAGGGGGGCAGAGAGAGAGAGAGAGAGGGAGGGATGGAGAAAGAGAGAGAGAGAGAGATAACTCATGCACAGCAGCCTCTATTTCTTTTTAATTAAACTCTTCAATCAAGCTCCCCACCCCTCGCATGCGCGTGTGCATGCGCGCGCACGTTTTGCGGCTCCCAGTGTTTTGTTTTCTCTGGGAAATGGGTCCAAGTGGCTCTTTGAGTGTTTAAGGTTGCCGACCCCTGGTCTAGAAGACCTCCAAGGTCCCTTCCAACTCTGTTATTCCATTAAGACACTTTGATAACTGGATCGGCCAGAAGAAACATGAAGTGGATCCCTTACTAAACATTCCAGGAGCCATTACTTTTATGTTCACGTCAAAATAGAGAAGTAATAGGGGGAGAAACAGCTTTTCAAAAAAAAAAAAAAAAGCCTATGCCAGGGATGACATTTTGCAAACAACAGGACACAAGCCCCCTGAGCGGTTTCTTAAGCAAACCCCACTGAAACGAATAAGTGTGTGGTGCCAGTCTCCCTAATTCCACAGGAATGTTTCAAGAAAAAACCCCAGGAGGGCTTTTTTTTTTTTTTACTCCATCGCAAAGAAGAGTTGTAAATTCCACCCAGTCGGAACCTCTGACATACATTCAGGCTGTGACCGAGGCAGACGGCACAGCCACATCCTGATAGAAACACCATTTTCTCAGCAAGCAATGATTGCAGTCTGAATGTCGGAGAAATGGAGAAAACAGCTTTTTTTTCGCCTGAAGAGAAGACGTGTTAAAGCCTACAACGAAAATATCCATTTATTTGGATGGCGGAGTAGAGAGAGGAAGAGAGAGAGAGAGAAAAAAATTGGAAAAATCCCGTGGCTGAGATTAAGGCATTGTTTTTATTTTTATTCAGTCCCCAAACAGGAATAATAATCTGTCAGGATATTACATTTCACGTATTGCCAAATATACACACCAATTGCAAAAAAATGGTTGATCTAGACCAGGGGTAGGCAACCTTGGCTCTTTTATGACTCGTGGACTTCAACTCCCAGAATTCCTGAGTCAGCCATGCTGAGGGGAAAGGGAGAGCTTTCCAAGCTGAGCCATGCTGGTTCAGGAATTCTGGGAGTTGAAGTCCATGAGTCACAAAAGAGCCAAGGTTGTCTACCCCTGATCTAGACAGATAAGATGCTAGTACAACTGAATGGGACCTGTAGGCCTCAGGTTTAAAATGGTTGTCATGGCAACGTGCTCGAAGCCCTGCCCCTTCGTACTGCCATCTTAACTCTTTTGACAGTGTTTCAAACTTACGACCATTGCAGCATCCCCGTGATCACATGATCGGAAGTCAAATGCTTGGCAACTAACTCATACTTATGATGGTCGCCGTATCCCAGGGTCACGCGATCCCGTTTCGTGATCTTCGGACAAGCCAAGTCAATGGGGAAACCAGATTTGCCGAACAACCATCTTACTAACTTATTAACTGCAGTTATTGACTTAACAATTGTCTCACTTAACAACAAACATTTTAGGCTCAATTGTGATTTTAAGTCAAGGACTACCTGTACTGCTTTTTTTTTTAATGCAACTGGTCATTTTTTTAATGGGACCCAAAGTCTATTAAAATGGATCGTCCTATCTACCCAAAATGTACTGTACTGGGGCTAAAGAGTTAACCCAACATGAAGCTGGTTTAACCTTTCTTCTAGGTTCACATCACATATTGAACCATAAAGTAATCCAACTGTTATGAGTTTGCATAACACTTTATGGTATTAAAAAACATAATCAAGGAATGAAGGCTAACAAAATTAGGCAGCCGCTGAATTTGAAACTGGTCAGGTCTGTTGGGTTGGATATCAAAGTAACCCGAAGCCTCTTTTCATAAAAACAGTTCTCACAAGACCTGTGCCAAATTTGGCCTCAGACCAGATAAATTTGGATTCTTTTTCTTTCAGAAAACAGAAGTGTATAACCCCTATTAAAAACACAGAATCGGGGGAAAAAATAAACCCATATTTTTCAACTCCCTCCTGATACATTTATTGCATCGTCTCTACTCTACCCAAACCCTCTTTTTGGATTTTTTTTTAAAAATATTTTTAACGAAGTGATCAGATCCAAAACCCGTTCTCTTTGCTTGATGATGATTTGCAAATGGATCGAGCCTTTGCTCCCCTTTGTTCTCAATTTTTTTTCAATATATTTTTGTGAATTTGGGGACTGAAGCTTTGAATCTCCCTGGGAAAACTATTCTGGTTGAAGGGCCGTGAAAATTAAGTCGTGGCGAACGAGGTAACCATCATTGTAGCTATACAACCTCCGGTCTATTGGGCTGTAGTCTAGGCTCTGGATGGTTTCCAGCACTTTATCCACAATGATGCTTAGTCTCCCTTCTTTCCCAGTGTTGGTATCAAAGGAGTAAAATATCTCTTCTTTCCTGGTGTTCAGAGGCCTAGTAGCATAGAGCACCCCACATATAATAAAAGCATTAGAGACCGCTGGCTTGTATTGCTTCGTTTGCCACGTGTTCAACACATCAAGAGACATTTCGTTAATCCTGCTAATGACGATGTTACCTTGGCTGGCTTCTGTGGAGTAAATAACCCATAACCCACTCTCATCCACAGCAAAATCCATGTCTTGCCAAGCTACCCCCGCATAGGAGAACCGATTGTTAGAAACGGCGCCTGGAAGAGCCTTCCTCAACACCAACGTATTGGTTGCTAAATTTAGCTTACCCATATCTTGCGAGGAATATACATTATAATACATAAAATTATTGTGCACGGCCATTCCGCTGCCTTCGCCGTACTTAATTTGGTTTTGCCTGGAGTATTTGAAGAGCAGCAAATCATCGTAGGAATCATGGAGTCGGTAATATTCCAGGTATCTTCCTTCAGGGTTTAGAGGTGCGACCCAATAAAGCTCTTTTCCAGGGCTAAGAGGAGAGGAATATCTGCCCCAGGCTCCATATTTGTAAGAAAACCCTCTCCAGTTGAGCTGGATCACATACGGTTGACTGACGTTCATAATTGGGCCATGACCACAGTTCCCTATAATCAGGAAAGAAAGAAAAAACAGGATGTTTACATGTGGGAGATTACAAACAAATTCAAAGGCCTGGAGACTAAAACATATGAAGAACGGTTGTGGGACTTGGGTTTGGCTAGTCTAAAGAAAAGAAGAAACAGGGGTGACATGATAGCAGTGTTCTAGTATTTGAGGGGCTACCCCAAAGAAGAAGAGGTCAAACTATTCTCCAAACCACCTGAAGGCAGGACGAGAAACAATGGTTGGAAACTGACCAAAGAGAGAAGCAACCTGGAATTAAGGAGATACTTCCTGACAGTGAGGACAATTAACCAGTGGAACAGCTTGCCTCCAGAAATCATGGGCGCTCCATCACTGGAGGTTTTTAAGAAGAGACTGGACAGTCACTAGTCTGAGATGGTATAGGTTCTCCTACTTGAGAATCGAGATATAGATTAGATAGTAGTTGTGGTGGTTTTCTCCTACTCTTAGTTTGTGAGATTCTGAGAATTTTTTTTTAAATTCTATTGACTATCATAGAACTTATGTCTGTGTTTCCCTGCCTAAGGAGAGATTTTTTTAGCAGAAGCAGCTTCCCAGGCCTTTAAAATGATGTGAAGATCACATGCAGCCCCGGGTCCCAAACTATCTACCTATGATGCATCTTATCTATTGATTAGTTAGATTGCAATAGATCTAGAGAAAAGCTATTTCAAGATGATCTTAGGTAAGATAAGATAACCTTTATTGTCATTTTTTTACTGTGGGCACAACAGCACACATCAAAAATGAAATTTAGTTGCCCACTCTCAAAGTGAAACACATACATGACACACACCTAAACATACTATGTACAACATATGTATAAACCCACACCCCTACAAATACATAACAAATAAATATTAAATACTGTCCATCTTGAATATATAACGGAAGGAGGAAGCTTGAGAGATCACACGGTTAATGCTGTATGGAATGAAACTATGGCTGAATCTGGATGTTCTGCTGCGGATACCACAAAGCCCCCTCCTCCCAGAAGGTAACAAGGAAAACAGGTCGTGAAGAGGATGTGTAGTGTCCCAGATAATCTTACGGACCCTGCTCAAGCAGTGCTTCTGTGCTATGTCCTGGATGGGAGGGAGGGAACTGCCAATTCAAAGCAAAACTGATGAGAAGTATCTGGTTCAAAAGGAAAACCACTCTTATGGAATCGAGATTCTATCATTTAGTATCCAAGAAATTGGCAAATAATTTCTTTAAGGAGGCGTTTCCTAATGCAGGTCAAATATCAAGCAATTTTGTCTTGAAAAGTAGGGTTGTAACTTTTGAAGAGTTTGTTATTTTGAGAATTTGTACCCGGCTTTTCTAGTGGCCATAGCTGTTCCTCGGTGGCTGAATCAGATTACCTAAATGCAAAGTTACAATTTTTTAAAAAAAAAATCCCAGAAAAAGACAAGGGCAAATTGTCGGGGTGTGGAGCCCCGAGAGGTGGTATGCAGCAGACAGGAAAAAAATGAAATTAAGGGCTTTTTTAGAGGGGTGTTTTAAAATTTTTTTAGGGGGTATGGGGGTGGTTAGGGGAGGCAGGGGGGATGTCTCCCTGAGGCCAAGGTCGGCCATGTCTGAGGGACGCGGCATTAGAATGGTGAGGGGGGAGGTTGGGGGGCTGAGGGTGGTGTGATCAGTACGGTCAGTGGGAGGGGCAGATATGGCGGGAGCAGAGGACCATATCGGGTTTTGGGAGCACGCACATGCTGCTTACAAGCTTGCGGGTGCTCCGGTCCTCAGGACTCTACTCGGTCCCCAGGGATCTTAGAACCTCGGGCCCGGGATCACCGGCTGATGTTATGCAATGCCAGGTCCGTGGTAAATAAGGCCCCCCTCATTCAAGATCTTATTCAAGAGGGGGGTGCGGACCTGGCAGGGATCACCGAGACCTGGTTGGGCGCGGANTTTATCTCATTTCTCTGTTAAGAATTTTTTGATCCAGATGCTGCAGATTCGGAATAATTTGAAGAAAAGACATAGAAGATTTTGATTTCTAATAATATTATTTAAAAAATGTAAGGAGTACCTAAGTCACTTTGCCTCGGAAGGAATTCCTATACTGTGCTATATTTTCAGTGCATCATTTCCAGAATTATCTAGAGGGGTTTTTTTTGGGGGGGGGATTGTTGCTGCAGCTACTGTTTTAAATCTTTCTTTTAAGTGTGAGTTTAGTTTAGTTTTTTTATGGTCTAATAATTTTTAATCTTTTTTTTTAAAAAAAGAACAAGCAAAAGAAAGAGAAAAGGAAAAATAATTGATGCAAAGACATAATAACAGATCTGCTGGTCCTGCGCGATTCCCCCCTCGCGCAGGCCTGGCCCAGTACAATCCCAAGGGCCTGCCTCGATGACGGGGTGTGGAGCCCCGAGAGGTGGTATGCAGCAGACAGGAAAAAAATGAAATTATGCCCCCACTCACATAGGAGGACACACACTGGATCTAATTTTTGTCTCCGGCCAGTGGCAAAATGATCTGGAAACAGGGGAGGTAATCACTGAGCCTCTGTCATGGTCAGATCATTTACTCCTGAAGATGGACTTCCGGACCGCTCCCCCCTGCCGCAGGGAGATGGAACCGCGTAGATGGTTCCGTCCCAGGCGCCTGATGGACCCTGAGAGGTTCCTGACGGAGCTTGGGCCATATCCGGAGGATCTAGTTCACGACTCGGCGGAAAATCAGGCGGCGGCTTGGGAAGTAGCCGCTGCCGCAGCACTGGACCGAGTCGTGCCTTTGCGGCCTCTGACCCAGCGCAGATCTCAACTGGCCCCTTGGTTTACGGAGGAGCTGAGAGAGATGAAACGCCGGAAAAGACGCCTAGAGAGCAGTTGGAGGGCTAGCCAAACCGAATCCGACCGAGCACAGGTAAGGATGCATGTTAGATCCTACCTAGTGGCGATGAGGGTGGCTAGATCTAATTACTATTCCACACTCATCGCGTCATCAGATAACCGCCCGGCCGCCCTCTTCAGGGTGACCCGCTCTCTCCTCCAATTGAGGGAGGGAGGGGATCCCCTGGAGGGGAAGGCCAAGGACTTTGCGCAATATCTGCATGACAAAGTCGCTCGGATCCGAGAAGGCCTTGACTCCGACTGGGTGGCCCCGGGGGAGGAGA
>NW_015386413.1:1262205-1278457 GCF_001527695.2 Protobothrops mucrosquamatus
CCTTCCGCCGCGCCCTAAAGACATGGCTCTTCCAACAAGCGGGATTGGCCTAGGGAATTTTAGTGGGGTTTTTAAGAGAAATTTTAATTATATAGGCCATAACAAATATTTCTTTTTAATTCGGTTTTAAATTAGGTATTTATTGTAGCATTGGTTTTATAAGGCTGTCAGCCGCCCTGAGTCCGGTAAGGAGAAGGGCAGGATATAAATTGAATTAATAAATAAATAAATAAATAAATAGAACCTGACAGACGTGACTAAAAGTCAAGCACAACTCAAGGGAAATGTCAAGATATTTTTTTTAAAAAAGTCATGCCCATAGTAGGGCATGTAGTAGAGCTGCGTTGCTATTATCCTTTTCATCTTTCTTGTCTTCTCATCCTTCCTACTGCCTTCTCCTATCGGTATCTTATGATTTATGATTGTATCTCATGATTTATGATCTATGATTTATCACTTTGCTATTTGTAGGTACACTGAGAGCTTCTACACTGGAGACAAATTCCTTGTGTGTCTAATCACACTTGGCCAATAAAGCATATTTCAATAATCCAATATTTTCTACCAGAGCAAAATACTTGTAAATCAAACTTACTTCCCCATCGTAGGCAAAACAAATTCATACCTAAGATGAACTTTCAACTGGAGCTTCACAGACCAGACCTTCCTAAAGTGGTTTATTTCCAAGTATTTTGGCCAAGTATAAAGTGGTTTATTTCCAAATATTTTGGCCAAAATAACTAGCCTTCCCTCCATTGCTGATCCAAATTTAACTCCAATAATGCATTCACAATTGTTACCAGGTCTCCTATTTGCTTCTTTGGCCTTAGAAAGAACTATATTTGTAACTCAAGAGTCTTCAGATCAAAATGCTGGTCTCTGATCAAGAAGTTGTTCTCAAAATTTGATTCCTAGGCACAATTCTTCTTTCTTCCAATCCTTCCCCAATACCAAGGTGAGGGGCTGAATGGCTAGCAATCTCTGTCAGCAATCAGAAGGTATCACTAAGGTTATTAAATACTTAAACTGGGCTTTGAACCCTCTTGGCAATATCTTGGCAACAAAGATAAAGCGAAGACATTGGACATAGATCCAACTGTTGAAATGAAACCAGGAATGAAGCTATCGCAATGCTCTCTCCAGCCTTGTCTCAATTTGGGGGAATGCCTCTGATCTGGCATGATAATGCCGGTCAAAAAGAGAAGCTTTGCTATTGGTTTTTTTCTGCTGGAACTGCAGGAAGAAGCACAGGATTGTCTGACTTTACATTGGCATGACATCAAATGGATGAGTACATTACTGGCCTTTGATGCTTACAGGGAGCGTCATGACCAAAACTGTCGATTTATATCTCAGAAGCTTCCCAGTTTGACGGTCTATTGTAGTTAGGAAATAGATCTCAGATATATTTTTTTATATTGATCAGAATTCACTTTAGGAAAAGATGGGGGTCACAGGCATACTCTCTGTTGAGTGCTTTTATAATAAGCAATTGAACTGTGAATCAGTTCATTCTCCACTCTCTGGACCTGGCGTGCACTACAGTATTCTGTGTAGCAGGTGAGGGAAATCAAGAGAGGGTGGATATGTAAAAAAGCATCCATGAATTATAAAGGAATTAGCTCTAGGCTTTCCTCCAGTTTCAGTAAGTATCTGTTCCCTGCCGTTTTTGTAACAGATATTTATCTCCCTGTATAGGTTGAATAACCCCACAATCGATACAAAAGCTACAAGTGATGCGAAGAGCCATGGAAAGAGACACGCTCGGCATCACAAGACAAGATAGAAAGACCTGCGCGTGGATTAGAGAACAAACGAAAATACACAATAGCAAAAGTGTGAAAGAATGGAAATGGAAACGGGCTGGTCATATAGCAAGAAGAACGGATGGCAGGTGGAGCAAGGCAGGCATAGAACGGATCCCATTTGATCACAAGCGTCCACGAAAGAGACCTAAAACAAAATGGAGCAATGACACCAGCAAGTATGGCGGGCCCAATTGGCAAAAGAAATCTCAGGACCGTATGAGTTGGAAACTTGCAGAAGAGGCCTTCATCCTGCAGTGGACAGACAATGGCTAACATAGTGATGATGTTAGGTTGAAACCCAAATATGAATACTAATTACGGGGGGGGGGAAATCTGCATAAGGATTGTTGGCAATCTTTGCAATGTCTGTTGGCCATCTCAAAGGTGCTTTTTCAGGAGGCAACTGGACTTTCTTGTTTTTCTTTGAAGACGTTTCGCTTCTCATCCAAGAAGCTTCTTCAGCTCTGACTGGATGGTGGGGGAATGGAAAGATTTATACTCCTTGCAGACAGCTGGTCATTTGCATTCTTTCAGAGAGTCGTTGAGGCCACCTGGAGGTTTATCTGTGTCCTCAGGGTCACCTGAGTGGTGCAAATGGGTGTGGAGCCTTCTTGGAACGGCTGAAAGGTTTCCATTTGCACTACTCAGGTGATCCTGAGGACACAGATAAACCTCCAAGTGGCCTCAACGACTCTCTAAAAGAAGGCAAATGACCAGCGGTCTGCAAGGAGTATAAATCTTTCCATTCCCCCCACCATCCAGTCAGAGCTGAAGAAGCATCTTGGATGAGAAGCGAAACGTCTTCAAAGCAAAACAAGAAAGTCCAGTTGCCTCTTGAAAAAAGCACCTTGGACTATGATCTGGATGACTGAGAATCTCCACAGACATTTTCCTGTTGGCAAATTTTCCCAAAGGTTCTTTTTTCTCATCCAAGAAGCTTCTTCACTTCTGAACTGAAGAAGCTTCTTGGATGAGAAACAAAACATCTTCAAAGAAAAGACAGTTGCAGTGTCCCGGGGTCAAGCGATCAAGTTTTGAGGTTTTCTGACAAGCAAATCATTGAGGAAGCCAGCGGTGTAACTAACTTAAAAACTGCAGTGGTTCACTTAACAACTGGGGCAAAAACGGCCATAAAATGGGGCAAAGCTCTCTTAACAACTGTGTTGCTTAGCAACAGAAATATCGGGCCCAGTTGTGATTGTAAGTCGAAGTCTACCTGAAAAACTAATAGTAACTTAAAGGAATTAGTAATTGCCTAATAAATTCATAGGTGAGGAAATTGAACGGGGGTCTTCAAAATTCATATTCTTCACACTTCTGCATCCCCATGTAATCAACATTAGCTTTTGGCATACCTATCTTTCTGAATATACCTCCATCAGCACAATAAAAAAAAGCCAATACAGATTACAGTCATTTTATGAGCCAGGTTTATGGCTAAATGCCTCGCAGCTTACCGGCTTTTAAATCAATAGCAGCCTTTTAGACAGCGGAGAGATACATATAAAGTAATATGGCCGCCGTAATTTATAGTTTGTCCTTAACTGTCAACACATTGACTGAATTAATATTCCTAAATCAGGAGCGTTCTTTTCAAATTAAATGCTTATTAATGACTTACATAAATCTGAAAAAATATACTTAAAAGGAAACACCTGTACTCTGCTGTTAAAGTTTAAAAGGAAGTGTCATAGCCAGTCGCATAGATTTAGTCTGGCGTCATTTTTCATGTCACTAAGCTAAGCTCTGGTCTGCCTTCGATTTAATAATTCATAGCCTTGTTTCATAAATTTAAAAAAAAAATCATCTATTTAGCCGTGAGATTTTTTTATTAGACCAAAGTAACAAGAATTCTTCCTTGCCTTTAAAGTGATCTCACAGCTAAACACTTCTGGGTGATTTTCTTTTTTTAATTTACGGAGTAATCCATGAATAATTAAAGTCATAAATTTATTTGATTTAATAGCAAGACCGATCTAAGTTTTAATATCTAATTTAGACTTTCTTTTCATTAACAGAAATAATAATACTTTAGGAAAAGGTCTTTACCGTAAGCAGAAAAACAGTCTGCTGTTCAGGTTTTAAAGTTCATACGATGATTAATTTGGTTTAATGTAAGTCTAATGAACTGCAACATCAGATTGAGGAATGAAAAAAATAAAATAAAGTAAAGCACAATCTCAAATAAGAAATAGCCGAATACTTCTGAAATAAATGCCTAGCGTTTCTAACTTCTGTTCACTATTCAGATTTCTGTTTATTGTAACCATTGTATTGATGTACACAATCCAAATGCAAGACAACTTAAATGCTGACCCAGAAATATTGAGAAAGTTTCACGCACAAGAGTCAATAACCAATAATGGCATAAATCAAGGATGTTCCCTAAATATGTAGACCTCACTTTTCTTGTTTTCACCCATGGTTAACCCAGAGCAGATATATCGGTATATAGAAAAAGATGAGTATGGGTTTCATACCTACTGGACTGTGCAGGAATGAACAAACTAACTCTAGAAATGAAAGACAAAGAAATTACTGAATTTCACGAGGTATGGGACATGTATTATAGCTGGTTAGAATTAAGGAATAAAAAAGTAAGAGAAGTAATGTAAATAATTGTTAATAAATGTAAGAGATATAGGACATAGTATTGTTAAGGAAAAAGGAAAATGTATTGTGTATTGTGTATTTTGTTTGTTTGAAAAATAAAAAATATATTAAAATAAAAAAATACCTACTGGAGCTACAATATATATAATAGTATGTCGAATATTCTGAAGCTGAAGCTCAAATGATAAGAAAGGACTCATTGGAGAAGACCAATGAGAAAGAGGGAAAGATGGAAGGTCAAAGGAGAAGGGGACATCAGAGGATGAGATGGTTAGATAGTGTCATGGATGCAATAAGATGAATTTGGACAAATTCCAGAAGACAGTGGAGGACAGGAGAGCCTAGTGTACTATGGTCCATGGGGTCATGAAGAGTCAGACACGACTTAGTGACTGAACAACAATCCGTAGAATATTGATTTAATAGAAACTCTACTTCTCAAAAGGATCCTCAGAGGCACAGTTCTGTAGGAGGCATAGAAACCAATGACCTTTTAAGAAGGAAAACAGGCAAACTTTGATGTTGGAACTGTAGCCATCATCTGCTATCACGGCAAAAGGTTGTTCTGCTTTGTGGACCTGCGCCTGGCTTAGTTAAACAGATGGAAGTGTCACGGAATTGCCAAAGTACACTGCAGAAAACAAACGTGATTTGGCATCTGCCAAAGACTGTTTCCCTCTCTGAAGGAGCACAGAGCAGGAACAAGGGTGGACCTCTTTTGCTTGAACATCACTTCAAACGTACCTAATCCCTTCTACGGTGAAGAACCACAGGAGAAACTTTGCTATTTTTCTCAAACTGGCTTTTGTGGGAAGAATCCAGAGAAAGAAATATTTTGGGGAATATTAAAAAGGCAGAATATATTTCCCCAAAGGATTTTAAAGGCAGAAACCAACACACACACACACACACACCAGTCTCTCTGCCCCAAACAGAAACCAGGTCTGCAGAAATGCAGATGTGATTATCTTGTCAGAAAGACTGGAGTCAGGAAACTGGGATTAGAAAGAACGATCCCTAGAATCAACAATCCCTCACACGAAAAAATCCAACAGTCATCAGCCACAGCCCCAGGGAAGCAGGATATGACCTTTGGGACATAATAGGATTAACCCACCACCATCAGAATACCAGAAAGGCACACTCAGACTCAGGTCAAAGTTCATGCCACAGGAACAACTCCAAACAAAAGGCTCCAGAGGGTATAAAAACCCACCACTCTGCTCCATGTGGTCAGTTTTTTCCAGAGCCATCTTTCTGGTCTGGCTCTCCTCTTCAATAAACTACAACCTTCTCTCTAAAGCAGTCTCCATTTTATTTATTCCCAGCTTGGACTGGACTCTGATGACGAATTTTCTTTCAACACTTTCTAAAGCTCTGCCATAGTCATTAGCTTCACCTAGTCTCATTAGATTTATCAGCTTAGGTGGCACTGGGGTGACCTGGCACAGTTTGTACCCACCATCAAATGTTAAGAAAAGAAAGAAGAACAAAAGAAATGCATTGGAACTGGGACAAAGCATAAAGGCTCAGCTTGGTTCAGAAATAATAAACAGTCCATGAACCTAAAGCGAACAGCAGCCAAAATCAGCTGGCAGGGGAAAAGGTTTGTGGCTATTTGGAGAATGTATTTAACTATCTGTTCACCTGTTCAAATGAGGAATGCAAAACAGTCAGGAGAGGATTCAGAGCTACTTACTTAGGATGCAAAACAACCAGGTGCAATCTGCCTTCCTCTTGTTCTCAAAGACAGAAATTTAGCGAAAAGAATTTTCTTAACAACAGAGTAGGGGGGAAAAAAATGCACTCCGAACATTTGGCTGGAACTGTCTTGTTCCAGGATAGAAATGGACAATATGGTTAGGTGTCTCCTTTAATTTATTATCCAGTCAGTTGTAAACAAGGGGAGGGGGAAGAGGAAGTGTGTATATTTTTGCACTGATTTCCAGCCTAGAAGAAGTCGGCGGGTGGGTGAGACGCATAAAATCTATTTGCTAAAATCAGCACAAAGCTCATCTCATCACCATTACCGAAAAATTCTTCTCTGCCTCCGTGAGGCTCTTGCTGCACACAAATAAACAAACCCCTCACAAAGAGAGAATCTATCAATGCAAAATTCCTCCCTGTGCAGGGAAGCATTTTCATGTGTTATTAATAAGTCTGACAAAACCTTCTGCTTCTCCTTTATGTTTTTTTCCCTCAGAATCTGCAGCTATCTCAATTCAGAAAGGAATGAAACAGAATTTACCTGCATCTGTTCCATATCTAGGCAACCCAAGGATCACCAGTTTACTCAAAGCAGAATTCAAACCCTCTAAACCAGGGGTCTTCAGATGTGGCCCTTTTATGACTTGTGGACTTCAACTCCCAGAATTCCTGGCTCAGGAATTCTGGGAGTTGAAGTCCACAAGTCATAAAAGAGCCAAGTTTGAACACCCCTGCTCTAAACTTAAGACAGCAGGCTGTGGTCCTTTACATTTCCTATTTCAGGTTGGCCTTCAAAGTAATCTGTGGGTCCTTGTGGATTAGCACAGAGTGGGGAAAAGGCTCACTCTAATACGATAAAACCAAAATCATGCATTTTTCAAAGGGGCCTAGACCCTCACAAACAATCACTGGTAAATGAACGACTGCGATATTAGGGACAATAATTTCCTTTTCATTTCTTGGCAATGTAACCCCATAGACTGGAATCGGCCACACAACAAATTGAATTTATTTCTGACAAGGTCAAAAACAGGGCCTCGTTTAAAGCAGAGGAGACGAGAACATCCCCGCGGCCATCAAACTTTTTAAAGCCGATGCAATTCCCAGATGTTCCGCAGCTCTTGAAGCCCTAAAATATTACCCCGTCCATATTCCTAACAGAGCTATTCTAAGTAGCTTCCTGCATTTTTAATGAGGAACTTTATTTAGAAACTGGGATGCTCCCACTGGAATCTGTGCTGCCTCTCTTCCTGGTTTCAAACTTTACTTTTCCGGCATCTCCCTGACTGTCACGGTCCTGATTTTCCCTCCTTCCAGAAAGTCAAACGCAAAATGATCTACGTCGTTTTGGGTTCCACTTTCCTGGCATGGTGTTATAAAGAGTCACGATCCAACTATAGGTGTTCATCATAGCTCTCCATGCAAAAATAGGGAAAAACTAGATCAACTCTATTGGCAGAACGTAAACTTTGTAAAGCCTTTGTACCTAGCAAATCACCTATTCCGTATTAGCTGCCCAATGGAATGTAGAGCTTTTTGTCAAACCCCCCCCCCCATTTATATCTTGTCCTTTACAATATTGGAGGAAACAAAGGTAAATATTGGAGGTATAAACAAGCCACCATCTGCAGCATGAACCTGCTCTTCTAGCATGGAGAAACCTAGGAGTGCAGCCTACATGTTCCTTCTATGTCAGAAATGTCAAACACAAGGCCTGGGGGCCAGATGCGGCCCACGAAGTGGTTTCATGTAGCCCGCGAAGCCATCCTGGAAACAGTGAGGGAACGGCCCCTGCTGCCTTGGCCCTGGCCCAGGCCGGCCAGGAGCCAATGTACAATTTTGTGGTGGCCATCTATGCTGAAACACATTCAGTCTTAGCTCCACAGGGCTGTCTAGAAACAGTGAGGAACCAGTCCCTGCCGTGTCGGCCCTGCCCCCTGGGTGCATGCTGGGGAGGGGTCACCCTTTGTGAGGAATGAAGAAATGGACCATGCCTTGGCGCTTGCCCTGGTCCCACCCCCTTCTGCCAGAGACTCTCAGATCTGTCCCACTCCTGCCCAGGCCCCCACAGGCACCCTTGACGCGAACGATGTAGAGCTGGCCATGCCCACCCAGTAGGCCACGCCCACCCAGTAAGCAGCACCCCCCCTGGCCACCATCCCCCACCCACCCCCGAGGGCAATCGCAATGCTGATGCGGCCCTCAATGAAATTGAGTTTGACACCCCTGTTCTATGTCCTTTCTACAGGGACTCGTGATCTACCATCACAAGCTGTTTTACTAGTAGAAGCTCCACATGTTATGAGGACAAGCTGAGTGGCTTTTTGCTGCTGGGATGAAACTAACCAAGAGAGTCCCACTTTCAACTGTCATTGTTTTACCAGAAAAATATTCTTTTTGATGGTTGGTCTGATGTTAATCTTGGAGTTAATCTATGCCAATCTGGGTGCTGATTGCTGGTGAAGAGATGCTTAAGTCCAAAATATTTATGGTTTCATACATACAGAATAATGGATGTGAAAGTTGGACCATAAGAAAGGCTGAGCGACAAAGAATTGAGGCCTTTGAACTCTGGTGCTGGAGAAGACTCCTGCGAGTCCCCTGGACTGCAAGGTGATCAAACTGGTCGGTCCTGGAGGAGATCAACCCTGACTGCTCTTGAGAAGGCCAGATCCTGAAGTTGAAACTCAAGTACTTTGGCCACCTAACGAGAAGGAAGGACTCACTGGAGAAGAGCCTGATGCTGGGAAAGATGGAGGGCAATAGAAGAATGGGACGACAGAGAATGAGGTGGCTGGATGGAGTCACTGAAGCAGTAGGCATGAGCGTAAATGGACTCCAGAAGATGGCAGAGGACAGGAAGGCCTGGAGGAACGTTGTCCATGGGGTCGCGATGGGTCGGACATGACTTTGCAACTAACAACAATAACAACATACAGAATAACAGAATAACAGAGTTGGAAGAGACCCCCTGCTCTATACAGACTCCTGACAAATGGATGTCCCATCTTTTCTTAAAAACCTCCAGTGTTGGGGCACTCACAACTTCTGGAGGCAGGTTGTTCCACTGGTTAATTAATTGTTCTCACTGTCAGGAAATTTCTTTTTAGTTCTAGGCTGGTTCTCTCCTTGATTAGTTTCCATCCGTTGCTTCTTGTCCTACTTTCAGGTGTTTTGGAGAATAGCTTGACCCCTATTCAACCTTAAAGATTGGAAGACTGCTATCATGTCACCCCTAAGTCCTTCATTTCATTAGATTAGACATACCCAATATCTTTTTATGCTTTCTGTGTTATTGTTGTTTTGTTTTCAGGTTTTTTCAGATGACTGTAAGTTTATAGATGTGTTATTAGTGAGTATTATTTGTTTAGCACTTGGTATGGGGTATTTTATTCATAACATAGTTTATAATCTAATTACTTAGTCTTAAGTATTGAGATGTTTAGTATTCAGCTATTCGTATTTATAGTGTTTAGTGCCCTGAAGCATTCGTCTGCTTCTATGAGTCTTCTAAAAAAATAGTTCTGAATCTCAATTTGAGTGTTGCAACTTCGCACAAAACGTGTATTGACATTCTGGACAATCGCTGCAATAAACTACCACTTTTCTTCCTGAGTAACGGCTTTGTAACGTTAAATTTGAAGTATTTTAAGACAGAAGGGGGTGTTTCAGAAGTTATAAAAAGTCTCCTCTGACATGCTGTCACCCCCCCCACAATAACTCAAATGATGGCTTTCAAATTTTATTTTTTTTAAAAAACTTCTTAGCCATTCTTTGAAAGAATGAAGTGCCCTTTTCTAAGCTTTAGAAGGGACACTTCTGGTCTTCTGTATTTTGTGTGTCTGTGTGTCTTCTTTTTCTGCTCACTTTTGACCCAGCAGGCAAAAGGTTTGTCATCTTTCAAAGAGACAATAAAACAATCACCTAGAATGCAACTAGTTTAAAGCTGTGTTTGAAAAACGAAAGGGTCTCTACCCTCATTTCTTTTTTTCTTTTTATTTATGCTAGTAAAAGATCTGAAGTCCTTGAGGAGAAAAATGTGGCATATGGCTTTTGGTTTCCAGAGAAATATTCTTTTATAAAGCAATTTCTCCTCTCTTTTATAGATATAGGGGAATAAATCTAGGAGCTGGTTCATATCATATGCCTTGATAAGACCACACTTGAAATACTGCATGCAGTTTTGGTCACCATGATGTAAAGATGTTGAGACTCTAGAAAGAGCGCAGAGAAGAGCAACAAAGATGATCAGGGGACTGGAGGCTAAAACATATGAGGAACGGTTGCAGGAATTGGGTATGTCTAGTGTAACGAAGAGAAGGACTTGGGGTGACATGATAGCAGTCTTCCAATATCTGAGGGGCTGCCCCAAAGAGGGAGTCAAGCTGTTCTCCAAAGCACCCGAAGGCAGGACAAGAAGCAACGGATGGAAACTAATCAATGAGAGAAGCAACCTAGAACTAAGGAGAAATTTCCTGATAGAACAATTAATCAGTAGAACAACTCGCCTCCAGAAGTTGTGGGTGCTCCAACACTGGAGACTTTTGAGAAGAGATTAAACAACCATTTCTCAAGTTTTCTGCTTGAGCAGGTGATTGGACTAGATGACCTCCAAAGACTCTTCTAATTCTCTCAATCTGTTATTCAGTAATTATTAGGAGCCAGAATGAAGTAATAGCTGTCTTGAGTGATTGGAATTTGGGAATGGGTCTGTTGAGAGCATTAGAGTGTGACAAGGTCCATTGATGTGTTGTCCCTTAAGAAGTGACTTGGGTCTGACTACTTATGAGTCCCTCTGTCCCTGGTTAGTTCTACCCATGCCCTCCAATCCAGCAGAAGGGACCTACTCAAGGCCTTTAAGAAACATTGGTTGGTACGACCCAAAAGGAGAGCCTTTTCTGCTGATCTCTGGACTATCCTCCTTCTGGAAATTAGTTTGGTCCCATCCCTCTTGGCCTTCCATAAGGCCTTGAAGGCATGGCTCTGTGCTCAAGCCTGGGACTCAGGTATGTGATGAAGCTTGCATCTTATTTTTGCAGAGTGATTGATGGTTTTATATAAAAAAATTCCTGCCTGCTATGTGCATGTGTTTATGTTTTTATTATTCTTAATATTGTTAGCCACCCAGAGTCAAACATCTGAGACGGGAAGACATATAAATCTAATCAAACAAATAAATAATAAAGAAGGGGGTTGTGCAGAAGGCTGATGGAAGAAATATATGATTTAGGTTTTCTAATACAGACTCTAGTATGTCATCTAGAGCTGGCTCTTGGGATTATGTGAGATTCCTTACTAAAATTCTTTCTACAGCCTACACTTTCTTTCAGGATCCATTTCTTTGGGTGTAATATAAACATATTGCTCTTTGAGAGATTCAGAGATCTGTTTTTCTGCATCCCCAAGGTTTTTGATAAAAGTCTATCTCCAACGAATGCTGGAGTTAATTATGGGTAAATGGAAGGCATTTTCACAATGGAGAGATATACTATTACCAATATATCTATGGAGATTCTCAGTCATCCAGGTCATAGCTATCCCAAAGGTGCTTTTTCAGGAGGCAACTGGACTTACTTGTTTTGCTTTGAAGACGTTTCGCTTCTCATCCCAGAAGCTTCTTCAGCTCTGACTGGATGGTGGGGGAATGGAAGGATTTATACTCCTTGCAGACAGCTGGTCATTTGCATCCTTTTAGAGAGTTGTTGATACCACTGGAGGGTTTGTCTGTGTCCTCAGAGTTTGTCTGCACTACTCAGGTGATACTGAGGATAGAGATAAACCCCCCAAGTGGCCCCAACAACTCTCTAAAACAGGGGTGTCAAACTGCTGGCCCATGGACCGTACGCGTCATCCAGAAGCCGCGCCCACCCCATTGCCGGCAATGGCAAAACAGTCCCGATACGTTTCGTGACGTCACGTGATGTCGCGAGTTTGACATGTCTGCTCTGAAAGGATGCAAATGACCAGCTGTCTGCAAGGAGTATAAATCCCTTTCATTCCCCACCATCCAGTCAGAGCTTGAAGAAGCTTCTCGGATGAGAAGCGAAACATCTTCAAAGAAAAACAAGAAAGTCCAGGTGCCTCGTGAAAAAAAAAAAAACACCTTTGGGATAACTATGACCTGGATGACTGAGAACCTCCATAGACTAATATCAAAGAAATAGCAGAATAAAGAGTGCCAAAGGAGAGACAGAATGAAATCTGAAGGGCAAAACTTAAAATACTTTTTTATTTATTTTAAATAAGGAAATAGAATCGTTGAATTGTCCCACAGTGAGTTGCCCCACGCCAACACCGCCATGCCGAGTTGGCTGTGGTGAGTTGACTGTGGCAAGTTACCCACGGCAGAAATAAGAAGTATCCAGGTTAAGTTTGCAAGCTTAGTTGCCAGTGAGCCAAAACCTTATTTTAATCTCAGGATTATAAGCAGGAAGAGAAAGAGCACGATCGCCTAGTTGCGATAACGGGAGTCGATTCTGCAAATCCTTCTCAACCTTTTGGAAGATCTGCAAGACCAGGCTAGACATAAGATCTGGATAAAATCTATCCCTGTTGCCCCTGACAGTCAACATGGACTTGATGGGATATAATCAATCAATCAATCAGTTCTCTCTCATAGAGCTAACCTCACACATGTTGAATCTACATTTGTGGAAAGCTGCCAAGTAAGAGCTCTTCAGCTCGTGATCACCGAGTGTTACATGCTCAGAATTCTGCACTGTTCTTATCGCCTGCGTCTCCGCGAAACCATTGTAGTGTTGGGAGAAGATGCGTAAGAGATGCATAAAAGGCCCATCAAAATGATGAATAATTTGGAACAATTCCCCAGGGTTACCACCAGTGGCACTTTTAAGCTGAGTAAAAAAAAGAGTGCGTCTAAGAGACGACTTGATAGAGATGTATAAAATTGTGCATCATGTCGAGGGGGGAAAAAAATAAGAGAGAGGAAGGCTGTTTTTTAATGATGCCTTTGTCACAATAGCAACATCCAGGGTCATCCAGTGTTGCTAAATGGTTGTTGATTTGGGAAAGACAAAAGGAACGACTTCATCGCACATACAGCAAATACATTACAGTATTCGCTTCCAAAAGAAGGAATAATAGCTGACTTTAATAGCTTTAAAAGCAGATGAAACAAATTCATAAAGGAAATAGCCTGTCAATACCTATTAGTGTCAGGAGGCCCATATATAACTTCAAGTTTTTTCAGGCTGGGAGCCATGTTGGAAAAATGGAACACCTCAATTCAGCGCTGACTGGATTTGTTTATTCAGCCTTTTTTAAATGGCTTTTATGCCGGATGATTTTCTGACGTAATGTGCCTGTCAATTTCATTCTTTTTCTTGGTTCTAATCTGCGCTTTGGATTTTGTTGAGGTTTATTTTTTTATTACTTGTTAATTTGTTAATTCAATTTATATAGCCACCCATAGGCAACTTTAATCTGGCAACAAGGCCTTGGTAAGGCCACGCTTGGATCAGTGACCAGTTTTGGTCACCACGATGTCAAAAAGATGTTGAAACTCTAGAAAGGGTGCAGAGAAGAGCAACAAAGATGATCAGGGGACTGGAGGCTAAAACATATAAGGAACGGTTGCTGGAATTGGGCATGTCTAGTTTAATGAAGAGAAGGACGAGGGGGGACATGATAGCAGTGTTCCAATATCTCAGGGGCTGCCCCAAAGAAGAGGGAGTCAAGCTATTCTCCAAAGCACCTGAAGGCAGGACAAGAAGCAAGGGAAGGAAATTGATCAAGGAGAAAAGCAACCTAGAACTAAGGAGGAATTTCCTGACAATGAGAACAACCTCCCTCCAGAAGCGGTGAATGCTCCAACACTGGAGGTTTTTAA
The DNA here is from genome assembly GCF_001527695.2 of Protobothrops mucrosquamatus. Lineage (NCBI taxonomy): Eukaryota > Metazoa > Chordata > Lepidosauria > Squamata > Viperidae > Protobothrops > Protobothrops mucrosquamatus. The sequence goes on from NW_015386413.1 coordinate 1,276,183, forward strand.
GAAGAGACTGGACTGCCATTTACCTGGAATGGTATAGGGTTTCCTGCCTGAGCAGGGGGTTGGACTAGATGACCTCCAAGGTCCCTTCAAACTTTATCAGTATCAGTATCAGTATTACTATTAGTATTAGTATTTATAGACATGCTGTCAATTGCCTAATCATTATAACCAAGGACCATGTTGGTACCAAATTCTGAATTTCAACATGCCAAGAAGTAGACAGACTGGCAGAAGCTCTGTTTCACCAAACCTATTGATTGGGTATTTCTAGTTTAATGAAAAGGAGATCTAGGTGTGACATGATAGCCAATGTTCCAATATCTCAGGGGCTGCCTCAAAGAAGAGGGAGTCAAGCTATTCTCCAAAGCGCCTGAAGGCAGGACAAGAAGCAACGGATGGAAACTAATCAAGGAGAGAAGCAACCTAGAACTAAGGAGAAACTTCCTGACAGTGAGAACAAATATTCAATAGAACATCTTGCCTACAGAAGTTGTGGATGCTCCAACACTGGAAGTTTTTAAGAAGAGATTGGACAACTATCTGTCTGAAATGATGTAGTCCAACAACCTTGAGCAGGTTGTTGGACTAGAAGACCTTCAAGATGCCTTCCAAATCTGTTATTCTATTCTGATCTCTAATGTTTCTTTTTCTCAATCACTGCAGGACAACCTGGAGAAGATCATGGCTTGAATCGATGGGTTTAGAGCAACATCATAATTTGTTGTTGTTAGATGCGAAGTCGTGTCTGATCCATCACAACCCCATGGACAACGTTCCTCCAGGCCTTCCTGTCCTCTACCATCTTCTGGAGTCCACTGAAGCTCACGCCTCCTGCTTCAGTGACTCCTTCCAGCCCCCTCATTCTCTGTCATCCCCTTCTTCTCTTGCCCTCCATCTTTCCCAGCATCAGGCTCTTCTCCAGTGAGTCCTTCCTTCTCATTAGGTGGCCAAAGTACTTGAGTTTCAACTTCAGGATCTGGCCTTCTAAAGAGCAGTCAGGGTTGATCTCCTCTAGGACTGACCGGTTTGAACATCATAATACAGATCCTTAAATCACTTCCTATGGATTTAAGAAACTATCCTTTGTTGATATTTACTAGGCACTCTGAGCAAGGAAACTGGGCCAACTTCCTTTCCTGGATCCCCTCCCTGCTCCTAACATTTTCCATTTAAAAATTTTTTAAAAAAAAACACTTTACCAGGTGGGAAGTAGGGATTTTGGACAGTCTCGTTTCGATCCTGTTCACACTCTTGCAATTTAGCCCGCAGGATTGCGACTTCTCGGCGAACCGCAAGGATGTTATTCTTATCCAACTGTTCCAGTCCATTCACCATGATGCTCAGATTCCGAATCTGGGTAAAATGAAAACAACTTTGGATTATTTTCAAGGTTGCAGATGCTTGGCAGCTGCTGAGGACGGTTCCTTTGGGTTTTTTGCAAATCGCTGCATCTATTATTTGATGAATGTGTTGGACTATACGCAGTGGTGGCGAACCTACGGCACGCGTACCAGAGGCGGCACTCAGAACCCTCTCTGTGGGCATGCGCACCGTCACCCCAGCCCCGCCTTCCCCAGTGGCCCCTCCTCACCAGCACCCCTTCCAGAGGAGAGTTGCCCCCTAGTGTGGCCCACGTGGAACAGTGCAGCCAAGGACATGGCAGCCGGGCAGCGGGAACAAGACTCCACCCTAGCACCCCGTTGCATATAGTTGATGCTGCGAGGTGCAGGCAGAGGGCGTGGCTACCACGGCACTGCTGGGCCGCCTGGGCAATCTGTGGTGGGCCGTGGAGGCGGTGAGTGACCCTACGGGCAGGTGGGATGGGAACGGGCAGGACAGGGGCAGAGCAGGGGCAGGTGGGGGGCAGGGCGGGCCCAATTTTGGGGCACTCAGTCTCTAAAAGGTTCGCCCTCACTGGACTATAGTATAGTTCTCTTCTCTGCTTTAATCAGATTGTAGATATCACCAGCTAAGTCATCTTGGCTGATCTTGACAAAGCGAAGCGGGATCAGAAATTGGAAGGGCTTTATGGGAAACCCCCAGAAATCCCAGGTCTATAGGCTATATTGGGAAGTATTATACTGCGCATGTCTGCAAGATGGACGCTGCCCTTTAGCTCCACACAAATGGAGTGGAAGAAGGGTAGAGGGGGGGCTTCGGAGACCCCCGAAGGAGCCAGAGGGGAGACCCCCGAGGAGCTGGAGGATCTGCCCCCTCCCTGGTGAGTTTTCCGGGAGGGGGAGAAGACAGCCGCGGGCCGCTCGCCGTTTTCTTT
>NW_015386413.1:1281799-1295690 GCF_001527695.2 Protobothrops mucrosquamatus
ATTGTTAATGATTTTAAAGTTTCAGGGGATTTTTAAGGATAATTTTAATTGATCGGCCTATTTAAATATTTCTTTTTAATTCGGCTTTTAATTATTGTATTTGTATTGTAGTTTTATGAGGCTGTTAGCCGCCCTGAGTCCCATGAGGAGAAGGGCGGGGTATAAATTAAATTATAAATAAATAAATAAATAAAAATAAATAAGTCCAGTGAATTTCCAGAAGAAAACACTGACAAGCCATTTGTGCCTTGTTGTGCCAAGAGAACAGCACAAATGAATTCCTGTAGTTTCAACCAAGCTCAGCTTGACTCAAGGAAAACTTTAACTTTCTTTCACACATATTTTCACACAGAGTCGCCTGGAGGATCCTATACAACAGTTTGTTTAGTGACTGTTCGTAGTTACAACAGCGCTGAAAAAAAAGTGAGTTACGGCAGTTTTTCCCATTTAAGACCGTTGCAGCCTCTCCATGGTCACGTGATCCAAATTCAGAGGCTTGGCAACTGGCATGTACTTATGATGGTTTCAGTGTCCCGGGGGGGTGTCACGTGATCCCCTTTTGCGACCTTCTGATAAGCAAAGTCAATGGGAGGAAGCCGGATTCACTTCACAACCGTGCTACTAACTTATCAACCGCAGTGATTCACTTAACAGCTGTGGCCCAAAAGGTCGTAAAATGGGGCAAAACTCACTTAATAACTGTCTCGCTTACGAACAGAATTTTGGGTCTCAATTGTGATCGTAAGTCAAGGACCACCTGTATACTCTTCTGTAAGCATTCAGCTCTAAATTCATTTGATCTTGGTGTAATTATCGTGTATACATTAATGTATACGATAATATATGTACACTTCTGATTTGCATATTTTCTTCTCTTTTTTCGCAGCACTGTTGTTGCTACAAACGAGCACAGCTTTTCAAATCGTATGTATATGCAGTGAACCAAGCTGCTATTCTTAACACACAGACTCCACAAAACCTCAAAACATTGCGGTGAGCGTGAGACAATCTGAGGGATATTTACCTCTCGGTGGGCAACTTCCAATTTCTTGCACAATATCAGTAACAAAAAGCTATAACAAAACTGCTTCTGTATAGTATCCAAGAAAGCTGTCCATTATGTCAGCGGGAGCTTTATTTACCACGTCAAACTCCTCCAGATGTTCTTTCTTATACTCCTAAGTGGGATTTTGGTCCCTGCTCCTGGTGTTTATTCTTCCTGACTCCAGCTATTCTGGATTTTTTTAACGCTTGTTATCTCTCCATCAATGCCCACCAGTTTTGGCACCCTTTATTTCCTCATTTATTTATTTGTTTGTTTGTTTGTTTATTTTAAGTTTGGGGTGCTGTAGACCAAGGGGCAGTCCTATCCAGCATCTTTTCTCTTCTAAGGGAAGAAAAAGCGGAAGAAGAGAGACGGGCCTTGGCTGACTGAATCCAAAAATGAAAGAAATGGAATGCTCCAGTTTCCTCAACAGATACAAAAATATCTCATTCCTAAAACTTAACTGTTGGAGGGTCTGCCTGGAGTGTTTTTTCTGGGTAGTGAAAAGAAGTGAATAATTTGATTCTCCTCCTTTGGGGGAGGGAAGTGCTGTCTTCCTACACCAGGGGTAGGCAACCTTGGCTCTTTTATGACTTGTGGACTTTAACTCCCAGAATTCCTGAACCAGCCATGCTGAGGGGAAAGGGAGAGGTTTCCAAGCTGAGCCATGCTGGCTCAGGAATTCTGGGAGTTGAAGTCCACGAGTCATAAAGGGGCCATAGTTCCCCCATGCTGGCTCAGGAATTCTGGGAGTTGAAGTCCACCAGTCATAAAAGGAGCCATAGTTCCCCCATGCTGGCTCAGGAATTCTGGGAGTTAAAGTCCACCAGTCATAAAAGGGGCCATAGTTCCCCCATGCTGGCTCAGGAATTCTGGGACTTCAACTCCCAGAATTCCTGAGCCAGCCATGCTGAGGGGAAAGGGAGAGGTTTCCAAGCTGAGCCCTGCTGGCTCAGGAATTCTGGGAGTTGAAGTCCATGGGTCATAAAAGAGCCAAGGTTGCCTACCCCTGTCCTACACCATGAAAGACACGGAAGATTTGATCAAACCAGAAGAAAAGTCCAAGGAAAGATTTTTTTACCTCAACATACAACTGCTCCACAATCACATTGCTTCCAGTAAGTGATGTCTTCAGCTGAACAATCAGTCTCTCCATCTCTCTGATTTCCAGCTTGATCAACTCGAATTCCAACGCCGTGTAAGATATGCTGGACTTCTCCATATGCTCTATCTTGACGGTTAAATTTAGCATCCTTTCTTCGTAGAGCTCAATTAATTTGGTGTACTGGCTCACCTATAAATATGTTAAAGAAACACAATCCGTTTGAGCCGAAGTCTCAAAGATTATTTTTCAAAAGATAAAAGTCTCGTTCCGGCGTCTATTTGGAAATCTCACGGAGATCAAAATACGATTACAGCAAGCTGAGCCCAGAAGCCTATCTAACACTGTCTTTATTTATAGACTAAAACTCATAGCAAAGATTACAGATATATATAAAAAACCCCGATAAAGTAAATAATCTCTAGAATAGGAAAAAGTGTTATCATCGATCAGAAACGTTCTTCCCGTTTTTGGTGACTGAATACTACTATTACCAAAAAAATAAAAAAATGCAGCAGAATGTCATAGAATTTTTATCCAAACCCTCCTGTGTTTTATTCCTTCATCTTCTTTTAGTTAATCTGATGAAATCCTCTCAGAATTATTTCCAACTCAGTGTAAGAGAGGGCTAGAGCTTTTGGGAAGAACTACCTCTGCCTAATGATGTCATGATGGATTACACTCAGGGCAATTGGCCATGAAATCTACAGCTCTATATCTCCACGACTTTCAGGTCAACAGTTTGACATGCAGCCTGAAGGATGGGAAGCAGCAGGCACGCCAGTCGTGCAATTGATCAAAGGGTACCCAAAGCACAGCTGGTTCAAGAGCTTTTCCTGGCCGAGATGTGGAACTGAATGATAGATACCTGTAGTCCATGCTCAGAGACTGGCTGGAAGGACAGTCAAATCATTTTTCAGTTCCACAGAGGGCCAGCTTCGTCTACCCCAACTCAAGTCCGGCAGCTTTCTTAGGAAATTAAGAGCAGCCTTACGTAGCATAGATCTCTGTCCTTCAAAAACCTCACTGACACCTCTCAGCATCTTCTGCCTTGGCTTAGACAACTGTCCCATTAGACCAAATCCTAAGACTGGACAAGATCCAGAGCTTTCCTGTTTACCAATTTTATGGGCCAGAGTTATAAGCACATGTTGTAAGACTCCAAGATTTGAGAGTCTTTCCAAAATCTGTCAGTTTTGTCCCCCTTTAAACTTCAGGTCACTCTATGGTGCTCTGGAAATGACTCCTATTTGTGAGGATCAGATGCTGGCTCAGGAATTCTGGGAGTTGAAGTCCACAAGTCATAAAAGGGCCAAGTTTGAAGACTCCTGTCTTAAATCTAACAAACAAAATGAAGGCTGGCTGAGGAATTCTGGGAGCTGAAGTCCACAAGTCATAAAAGGGCCAAGTTTGAAGACCCCTGTCTTAAATCTAACAAACAAAATGGAGACTGGCTGAGGAATTCTGGGAGCTGAAGTCCACAAGTCATCAAAGGGCCAAGTTTGAAGACCCCCAACCTAAGCATTTCTCCACCAGCAATCAGCACCCAGATCAGCATAGATTAACTCCAAGATTAACATCAGACCAACAATCAAGAAGCAAACAATACCACAATCAAGAAACTGCCAAAGAGCCAACAGTACACAGCCCACTTAAAGAATCTCTTAAGATCATCCTCACCAACACTGACAGGGCAAGACACCAGAATGTAAACTGAAAACAAACCCCACTTCTTACCAGCACTGATGATGTTACCTAGTTTGGGTAATGAAACGTCTGCAAGAAAACAAGCAATCTCAGAGAGCACCAAGGTCCCCTACCTCTAATAACAGGGGAAAAAATCTGAACAAATGGGAAATCCAAACCCTGCATATTTACCAGCATTGCACCATTCAGTTTTCCCATACACATGAAAATGCATGCCCAAGCCAGGTTTTGTACCATGAGTAAATCTCATATAGGAGAAGAATAGGTAGAGCCTGGAGTCGGAGTCAAGAGAGGAATCAGCCTGAAGTCATTAGTTGTCACAAACAACCTAAGTCTGGATGCTCTTGAATTCCCTTGACCCTTATCCAGCGCCATTTTAGTTCTGACCATTAGGTGACTAGATTTTTGGATATAGACTTGATCAAATAGATCATCTTAACCGGAAGTCAATGTGGTGGTCCTGATTCTTCGAACTGGATGTAACAACAACAACAACAACAATAAAGTTGGAAGGGACCTTGGAGGTCATCTAGTCCAATCCCCTGCTCAGACAGGAAACCCTATACCATTTCAGACAAATGGCTGTCCAGTCTCTTCTTAAAAACTTCCAGTGTTGAAGAATTCATAATTTCTGGAGGCAAGTTGTTCCACTGATTCTCCACTTATTCTCACTGTCAGGAAATTTCTCCTTAGTTCTAGGTTGCTTCTCTCTTTGGTTAGTTTGCATCCATTGCTTCTTGTCCTGCCTTCAGGTGCTTTGGAGAAGAGCTTGACTCCCTCTTCTTTGGGGCAGCCCCTGAGATATTGGAACGCTGCTATCATGTCCCCCCTCGTCCTTCTCTTCGTTAAACTAGACACAACCAATTCCAGCAACCGTTCCTTATATGTTTTAGCCTCCAGTCCCCCAATCATCTTTGTTGCTCTTCTCTGTACTCTTTCTAGAGTCTCAACGTCTTTTTTTACAACCTGGTGACCAAAACTGGATGCAGTATTCCAAGTGAGGCTTTACCAAGGCCTTGTAAAGTGGTATTAACACTTCACGTGATCTTGATTCTACTGTATCTCATCAGGGTACTTTAGACTAAACCCCCAAAACTTTGTTTTTTCTACTTTTCAGTTCACTTCCCTTCTGAGCAATTTCGACCACAGAATCAAACCCCAGAAACTGAGGTTTGTTAATGGATGGCAGTGTCAAGATAACAAATGGCATTAAGCACATCCTCAGCCAAGGGACTCTGGAGAGAGATTACAAAAGCAATATAGGACAAGTTGTAAGAACACTCCGCAACCTGGGGATGGCTGAAAAGACAGCTCTCCTTTTGGATAAAAGCTGTGTCCTCGCGTTCCTTTGTCTCCCAGCCATTTTCAAGAAGAGCGATGCGTTTATAAAAGACATCAATCTCTTGATTCTGCAAAGAATGGCTCCGACAGGGTGCTCATTCAGAGTGAAAAGTACATTAAACACCTCTTCCAAACAGTCTTAACCCTGAGATACAATGAGCAACCCTGAAAATTTTCTTACTTTTTTTTCTCCATATAAAAAAAATAGCCAAAATAAAATCAGTATCTTTCACACCACCACAGTGAAGCAACCTTAGAAAATCATGTTGGATAAAAGTCTATGGAAGTTCTCAGTCCTCCAGGTCACAGTTGTCCCAAAGGGGCTTTTTCAGGAGGCAACCGGACTTCCTTGTTTTTCTTTGAAGACATTTCGCTCCTCATCCCAGAAGCTTCTTCAGCTCTGACTGGATGGTGGGGAGCTGAAGGATTTATACTCCTTGCAGACAGTTGGTCATTTGCATCCTTTTAGAGAGTTGTTGAGGCCACCTGGAGGTTTATCTCTGTCCTTGGAGTCACCTGAGTGGTGCAAATGGGTGTGGAGCCTTTTTGGAACTGCTGAAAGGACTCTGTTGTAGACTGGATGACATCATCCATCGCCAGTCTACAACACAGGAACAGAACAGAACAGAACAGAAGATATAGAACAGAACAGAACGGAACAGAACGGAATGGAATGGAATGGAACGGAGCGGAACGGAAGAATAGAATAGAATAGAATAGAATAGAATAGAATAGAATAGAATAGAATGGAATGGAATGGAATGGAATGGAATGGAATGGAATGGAATGGAATGGAATGGAATGGAACAGAACAGAAAATATAGAATAGAATAGAATAGAATAGAATAGAATAGAATAGAATAGAATAGAATAGAATAGAATAGAATAGAATAGAATAGTAAATATGGAATAGAATAGTAAATATGGAATAGAATAGAATAGAATAGAATAGAATAGAATAGAATAGAATAGAATAGAATAGAATAGAATAGAATAGAACGCAATGGAACGGAATGGAATGGAACAGAAGAATAGAATAGAATAGAATAGAATAGAAGAGAAGAGAAGAGAAGAGAAGAGAAGAGAAGAGAAGAGAAGAGAAGGGACTTTGGAGGTCTTCTAGTCCAACCCCCTGCTCAGGCAGGAAACCCTATACCATTTCAGACAAAACTTTAAAAAAACTTCCAGTGTTGGAGCATTCACAACATCTGGAGGCAAGTTGTTCCATTGATTATTTGTTTTCACTGTCAGGAAATTTCTCCGTAGTTCCAGGTTGCTTCTCTCTTTGATTAGTTTCCATCCGTTGCTTCTTGTCCTGCCTTCAGGTGCTTTTGTGGCAACCCCTCAAATATCGGATCACTCCTATCATGTCCCCCCTCATCCTTCTCTTCATTAAACTTGACATGTCCAATTCCAGCCAACGTTCTTTATATGTTTTAGCCTGCAGTCCCCTGATCATCTTTGTTGCTCTTCTCTGCATTTCTTTGATGGAATTGGAAGATCGCTGAAGATCAAATTTGGTTGGACTTTGGGAAACACCTTTCTTCTGCCTCTACAAATGACCACCTCTGGGGACAACAGAAGGAGAGGAGACATGGTCCTTGGTCATCCCATTCCTGCTATAAAGTTATTGTTGTAGAAAAGTATTCCTGAGTCCGATTCCAGGCCCAAATGCACTCCGCTCTTGATTTATAGGACCAGATTTATCGGAGATATATTGCAAAACAGAACGTTATCTTTATTCTTCAAGGAACTATTGGGAAAATGAATGGCCAGGGCAGTCATTGACTAAAAGGAAGCAGCATGGCTATAGTTTTACTCATAAATCACCTTGCTAAGCTGTTCCCCATGTCAGCTCAATTCACTCCCTTTAGAAGTAATGCAGCTCACCTCTGAATTCAATGGGCTTGTATCTAAATGCTGTTCTACGCAATCAAGACTATTTCCTACTGCATAACTCACACAAGAAAGCATGTTGTTGTTAGTTGCAAAGTCATGTCCAACCCATCGCGACCCCATGGACCACATTCCTCCAGGCCTTCCTGTCCTCTACCGTCTTCTGGAGTCCATTGAAGCTCACGCCTCCTGTTTCAGTGACTCCATCCAGCCACCTCATTCTCTGTTGTCCCCTTCTTCTCTTGCCCTCCATCTTTCCCAGCATTAGGCTCTTCTCCAGTGAGTCCTTCCTTCTCATTAGATGGCCAAAGTACTTGAGTTTCAACTTCAGGATCTGGCCTTCTAAAGAGCAGTCGGGGTTGATCTCCTCTAGGACCGACCGGTTGGATCGCCTTGCAGTCCAGGGGACTCGCAGGAGTCTTCTCCAGCACCATAGTTCAAAGGCCTCAATTCTTTGGCGAAGAAAGCATGACTAACACCTAATTTTGAGGGAGTACATGGCAAAGGCACACACACACACATACACACACAAAAAAAACCCCTCAGGGTATCGCCATGTGTCACACTCTTGCCATCGCTTCCGACATACGGATCAAAACAAAAAATCATGTTTAACTTCCAGTAGACCGTTTCCAACTCCATCACCCCATTCTTCTTGCATGTGTGTGTGTGTGTGTGTGTGTGTGTGTGTGTGTGTGTGTGTGTTTCTTTCAAAACGGGTAAACGTCTCTCTGATTATACTACCAGGAAGTTATGAATATTTATGGCCAGAATTCATAATTGAGTGCTCTGTCTTTCCTTCTGATTAATTCAAGGACACCTCATTTATTGCTATGACGCCAAGTTGCTGGAGCAGTCAAACCCACTTCTCCGGGACACCTAATTGAGACTCTGCATATTTTTCATCACGCGGCCAATTTCAAAGGCTGGTTTTTCACTGGGAAGGGGGCCCTCCCCACCCCCTCCCCCCAGGCTTTCCGAAGATTGAAGAACTTGATAATTATTTATGGGTGGGTTTCTCCCTTGAATTTTGCAAACAACGGCCAGATTCACAGAGCAAACAACAGTGCCACATCTAACTAAGGAGCTTAGTTTTAATTCAAATTGGGTGATACAGGTTGGGTGAGATCTGCCTTAAAAACAGTAACTGTGAGAGGGACTTTGGAGTCCTAGTGGACGATCACTTGCCTATGAGCCAGCTGTGTGCAGCAGCAGCCAAAAAAGCCGATACAGTCCTGGGTTGTATAAACAGAGGCATAGAATCAAGATCACGCAAGATATTAGTACCGTTTTACAAAGCCCTAGTAAGGCCACACCTGGAATACCATATCACAAAAAAGATGTTGAGAGTTTGGAAAAAGTTCAGAGAAGAGCAACTAAGATAATCAAAGGGCTGGAGACTAAAACATACAAGGAACGGCTACGGGACTTGGGTTTGGCTAGTCTAAAGAAAAAGAAGAAATAGGGGTGACATGATAGCACTGTTCCAGCATCTGAGGGGCTGCCACAAGGCAGAGGGGTCCAGATTGTTCACCAGAGCACCAGAGGGAAGGACGAGAAACAATGGTTGGAAACTGACCAAAGAGAGAAGCACCCTGGAATTGAGGAGAAACTTCCTGGCAGCGAGGAGAATCAACCAGTGGAACAGTTTGCCACCAAAAATCATGGTGGCTCCATCACTGGAGATTTTTAAGAAGAGACTAGACAGTCACCTGTCTGAGTTGGTATAGGTTCTCCTGCTTGAGCAGGGGGCTGGACTAGAAGACCTCCAAGGTCCCTTCCAGCTCTATTCTATTCTATTCTATTCTATTCTATTCTATTCATTCTTTCTGTTCCATTCATTCTGTTCCGTTCTGTTCCATTCCAATCCATTCTATTCTATTCTATTCTATTCTATTCTATTCTATTCTATTCTATTCTATTCTATTCTATTCTATTTTCCTTTCCATTCCATTCCATTCCATTCTATTCTATTCTATTCTATTCTATTCTATTCTATTCTATTCTATTCTATTCCATCCATTTGTCCATCTATCCATCTATGCATCTATCTCTATCTGCCTATCTATCTATCTATCTGTCTGTCTATCTATTCTATACATATCTGTCTGTCTGTCTGTCTGTCTGTCTGTCTGTCTGTCTGTCTGTCTGTCAATCTATCTACTATTAAACTTTTATGCCACCCATCTCTCCCACAAGGTGACTCTGGATAGCTTCCAAGCTTGGCTTTCCTTGACGTTGTGATGACTCACAGGCAAAGATCTCTACACGGTCAGGTCTTTCCCATGCAAAACAGGCCCCCATGTCACCCTGATAGCATAAGAAATTAAGAGACCACATTCCTTCTCAGCTTCCCTTCATAAGAATCCCTACAACAATAAGGAAGCTATCTATGAAGCAAGACCTTGAAACACCTGATAAGGTCTACCTAAACGTCAAGGGCTTGCTACCCGATCTGCCATCCTTTGTCTCGGTCTCATCACAATAAAGGCTAAAGCCACTTACTTTTGAAAGTTCACTGTCAAATTTTGCTGAGAGCCGCTGAGCCAGAATTTCAAGGCTTTCCACCTTCTGTACAGGAAATGTTGTATCGGGCAAGTAAACTGAACATTGGCACATTCCACGGTCATCCACGACACCGGTCACATTGGTAAATGGCTGGAAAAAAAGATTTAAAAGAGGGAAGCGTCAGCAATCAGAGGCATTTCACTTTGTTGATGTTCACCCTTGGGGAAAACAGCCACAAATACTTAGAAACTTATTGAGACATAAATAAAAGCTACTCATAAAAAAAAAAAACTTGGGGAGAATAATGAGAGCCCCCGTTACATCACAAACTGTCCCTGATCTGAAGCTGTTCAAAGGATTCATGCTTTGCGGAATAACTCAAGTAAAAATCACGAAGCAAAACAGCCTTTTCCAATGAAGAATGCTTTTAAAATGATCGAAAGATGATAATGGAATCTACAGTAGTTAGTTTACTAGGTTTTTTTTCATTTTTGTTTTGGGTTTTTTTTTAAATTTTCTTTAAAAAAAAAAAAAAGATGTTCTTCCGGACTGGAGAATCTTGAGTTTTAATTGAAAACAACTTGGTATCATATATCTAAGTCAATTTACTGCACGGTGCTCTCACTTAGCTAGTCAATACTAAGCAGGCAGAGAAGAGGGGGGGACTTTAATCCATTATAATTGACTGAGAGAGAGAAAGAGAGAGAGAGAGAGAGAGAGAGAGAGAGAGAGCGCATCTAGCTGAACTCAGCTGCCACCTGGGGGGCCTAAGATCCTGATCGTTCTTCCTATAGATTTGATTTCTCTACTATTGCTTCTGCTCGGCTCAGCAGTTTTTCAGGCAGCCAAGAAAAACAGCCCTTGAAAGTTTGCATTGAAACAGCTTTGTAGTTTATTTTTTTTAATTAGTAATAATAAAGTTTAATATGTTTGTTCAGAAGAGAGCTAAAGGATGTTATAGAATTGTTAACTTAAGGGTGATATAATCTAAGACACAGTATAATTGTTGTATTGTTAACCCTGTGTGTGGCTCTGGGAAGTCGGGGGGGAGGGAGGGGGGAGGGGGGTTTTTGGGGAGGAGGGGAGTTATATTGTAAAACTTTTAAAAATTTTCAATAAAAAAAAAAGAAAAAAAAGAAACAGCTTCGTGATATCTCTGATGGCCACGGGCGTCCTTGTGTGGACGCTTGTAATTCCTCATTAGCCAATTCCAGACTGCAGGAAGCAGGTAGTCCTCAAGGGAACTGGACTTTCCTGTTTTTCTTTGAAGATGTTTCACCTCTCATCCAAGAAGCTTCTTCAGCTCTGACTGGATGGTGGGGAATGGAAGGATTTATACTCCTTGAAGACAGCTGGTCATTTGTCTTCTTTTAGAGAGTCATTAAGGCCAGTTGGAGGTTTATCTGTGTCCTCAGGGACACCTGAATGGTGCAAATGGGTGTGGAGCCTTCTTGGAATTGCTGAAAGGACGGTATTGTAGACTGGAGATAGAGGATGTCATTTATATTTATATTCCTTGCAGATGGCTGGTCATTTGCCTTCTTTTAGAGAGTCGTTGAGGCCACCTGTGTTGTCAGGGTCACCTGAGTAGTGCAAAACAGCTCCAAGAAGGCCCAGCACCCATTTGCACTACTCAAGTGACCCTGAGGATACCTATAAACCTTCAGGTGGCCTCAACAACTCTCTAAAAGAATGCAAATGACCAGCTGTCTGCAAGGAGTATAAATCTTTCCATTCCCCACCATCCAGTCAGAGCTGAAGAAGCTTCTTAGATGAGAAGCGAAACGTCTTCAAAGAAAAAACAAGAAAGTCCAGTTGCCTCATGAAAAAGCATCTTTCGGATAATCGTGACCTGGATGACTGAGAATCTCCACAGAGTTTTGTTTTTCATTGGGTTTATAAGGGGGAACAAGTTCATGGTGAAGAAAAAAAAACTAGATTTTCTTTCTTTTTTTTAATGACCCTGTAATCCCTTTTATCAGGTGGAGACAGGATGATTGAATGGAGCTGAGCGTTTACTCTCTGGATGCCCTTCCTGATGCCTATGCAGCGTTCGCAGCAATATTTTCTCTTTGCGCCCTGATAGAGAAACATCTGCCACTGCCTAGAATTCAACTCTCAACCTTCCCATCGGGAGGCGAGTGTCTTCACCTCTAGGCCACTGCACCACTCCAAAAAATAACCCCTAGATATTAGGTAATTCCCAAGTATTCTGTGATTCGTAATTATATAATTAACCCTATTTACTATTGAGCTGTTTTATGTTGGGAGGGGGAAAAATCTAGTTTACATCTCTGTTCCCTGAGGCTGAACATGACTTTCAGGCTCCAGAAAGTTCTTTGAGGGTTGTCTCTCCTTCCCCGACCGGTTTCTGAAGAATTTGGTTAAAATGCAATTAAAAGGAAATGTACATTTTACTGATTCGAAAAGTAAAACTTGAATGTTTCCAGAGATTGGAAATTCAAAACAAAAAGGAAATACTTCTGTTCTACATCTAGTTAATTTTCTACATCTAGTTAATTTTATACCTGGTCCTAGTGGTGCATTATCACCTGAAAAGTAATCACGTAACTGTTTTGGAGAAGAGTTGCTACTAGAAATGTGTAAAACCCTTCAAACTCAAAATATTTTGAGCTCAAACTCCTTCCATGATCTAAATTTTTACTGGTCACCTAAATTTTTACTCAGTCCTATTCCTATCTACCCTGACCAGTCCTAGAGGAGATCAACCCTGACTGCTCTTTAGAAGGCCAGATCCTGAAGTTGAAACTCAAGTACTTTGGCCACCGAATGAGAAGGAAGGACTCACTGGAGAAGAGCCTGATGCTGGGAAAGATGGAGGGCAAGAGAAGAAGGGGACGACAGAGAAGGAGGTGGCTGGATGGAGTCACTGAAGCAGTAGGCATGAGCTTCAATGGACTCCAGAAAATGGTAGAGGACAGGAAGGCCTGGAGGAACGTGGTCCATGGGGTCGCGATGGGTCGGACACGACTTCGCAACTAACAACAACAACAAATACCTACCTTCTTGAGTTCTTTTTTTCCTCCTTAAAAAAGATAAGACAGAAGTGAAGAAGCTTCTGGGTTGAGAAGTGAAATGTTTTCAAAGGAAAAAAAAACAAAAACAGTTGTCTTTGAAGAAAAGCAACTTTGGGACAACCATGACCTGGAGGATGGAAAATCTCCACAAACAAATCAAAATGGTCCTTGCTAAATAAATATATATATGTATTTGGGGTGCATGAGATTGCAAACAGGGTTTGCCTTAGTTCAGTGATGGCAAACCTTTTAGAGACCGAGTGCCCAACTGCAACCCAAAACCCACTTATGCATCGTTGGGTGCCGGGTGGGTCTGGCCCATTGGCTGGGTGTGGCCAATTGGCTGGGTGTGGCCCATTGGGTGGGTGTGGCTGTGGTGGTCACGGCAGACTGGGTGGGACTAAAAAGTTCAATCAATCAATTCCAACTTTGCAAGATCTTTTTTTTTCCTGCGAGAAGTTGAAATTGACTGATTGATTGAACCTTTTTTTTTATTTTTGCACATGGCAGTGGAGGCCTAAAGTGAAAAGGTTTTATAAAACCCAGCTGAAGGTCTAGGACTGGGGCAATGGCGCGCGTGCCCACAGAGGGGGCTCTGAGTGCCGCCTCTGGCACCCGTGCCATAGGTTCGCCACCACTGCCTTAGTTCATCTCCGATGGATTTTGGAACTAACCAGTGCAAGAGTCTCTGGACATTCTCAGTCATGGTTGTCCCAAAGGTGCTTTTTCAAGAGGCAACTTGATTTTTTTGGGGGGTGGAGGTTCTTTGAAAACATTGTACTGGTCATCCAAGAAGCTTGTTCAGTTCTCTTTTTTTTTTTTTTAAAGGAAAAACAAAGAAAACTTCTTTGGGACAAGCACTGTAAGAGTTTCTGCAAAAGGTTTTTTACTTAGTTGTCTTCGGTATTAGTGATTTATAAAGGCACCTCACCTTCATGGTGTCACCGTTAAGGCTTTACACGTTAGTGATATATCAACACGGTGATGGCTGGGTGATGCTATAAATCAGCGCTGTGGATTGCCGCTTAGACGTATTTAAAAATAAAATTAGACAAAGCCATTGAGGAGATCAAAGGTTTAAGCCATCATCACTGAAGAGAATAAGAGAATAACAGAATAACAGAATTGAAAGGGACCTTGGAGGACTTCTAGTCCAGCCCTCTGCTCAAGCAGGAAACCCTTTACCATAGATAGATAGGTTAGGTAGGTAGGTAGGTAGGTAGGTAGGTAGGTAGGTAGATGGATGGATGGATG
>NW_015386413.1:1300992-1311834 GCF_001527695.2 Protobothrops mucrosquamatus
AGGTAGGTAGGTAGGTAGGTAGGTAGGTAGGTAGATAGATAGATAGATAGATAGATAGATAGATAGATAGATAGATAGATAGATAGATAGATAGATAGATAGATAGATAGATAGATAGATAGATAGATAGATAGATAGATAGATAGATAGATAGATAGATAGATAGATAGATAGATAGATAGATAGATAGATAGATAGAGTAGGCAGGCAGGCAGACAGATAGACACAATCCTGACAAAGTCTTGCGGGGGATATAAACTTTCTTATTTTGCCCTACCCTGACTTGTTTCATTTCATTCATTCATTTGAGTTTCATTGCAAAAACCGTAATTTTTAAAAGAAAGAGAATCTTAAAACCGTTTTACCTCTGCAGGACCATTTGGCTCTCGAAATGTGGGAGGCCGATACAGCACGGTAGTGGCATACTAGAAGACAGATAGATAGACAGATAAATAGATAGATAGATACAAGTGTTGTTATTGATCTGTTTTTAATTGACGACCAGCACAGTGTGGAACACTGAGTATTGAATTTCTGCATTTCAAACACAGCCAGGAGTGATGCACTATCTATCTCTGGGAAGGTTGTTTGTTTGTTTTTACTTTTTTTATATACCTTCGTGTTGCTTTTTTGACTCCTGGCAACGACTCGGTCAAATCCGTGCAATTTTCTTGGCTAGGTGTTGTGGAAGTGACTTTCTTCTGCCCAGGGCTGGGACAGAGACAAAGACTTGCTCAAGCTTACACAGTTGGCATTGTGCCTAACAGCAGACTAAAACTCATCGTTTCTCAGTTTCTACCTCACTGCCTTTAAGCTCCGCACCAAACTGGCTATCTCTGTGTATCCTACGCATAAAAACGCTACCTTCACACAGTGATAAGCAAACATGATGTGCTCCTGCTGACAAGGGCTGGGCTACTCAATGATCTGATGGAGAAAAGACTGCAAGCACAGGATTTTACCTTTCCTCGGAGAGTTTGCTGAAGGATTGCGTGGAGAGAGAGAAAGAGAGACGCTAATGCGATGCATTCTTTAATATCCTTTGGAGCAGAGCTAAGGTGATCCATCTCTCCCATTTCATATGTGATGTTTGCATTGGAACTAGGGACGGTGTTTCCCTTGAAGACAGATCTCTGGTCCTAACTTGTCCTCATCCCAGAATTTAGATATTTAGATGCTAATCTTTCCTCTTGTGGGGAACCCCACACTTCTCCAGCTTATACAGCGTGAAGGATGGGTCAGCTCTTTAAAGCAGCTATATCTTTGTTCAGATTCCTGAAGAAACATGAACAAAGACGTATCTTTGAGTTGAGTTCCATCCTTTGGAACCTCAGAGACCCATCCTTGCAGAATTTGAGGCCAATGCCTTGGGAATTCAAGTGTTCTTCCATTCAAATATCCAGAAACTAACTTAGTTTCCAATTTCAGATGCTGGAATTCTAAGAACAGATTCTATAATTGCACTTTCCAGTAAGAAGGAAGAAGATGTAATTAAGCAACATGGATGTGAGGTTTTCAGGAGCAATTCAAGGATGGAAAAAGCCCTTTTAGGAACTTTTTCCTATCTGGTAAGGACCTCTTTCCTACCTTGCTGGGAAAAAATAGGTGTAGTGACATGGCTGAGAGATTCCATAGTCCCTCAAATGCCTGGCGGGAAATTTAAAAATGCATGGCCTTAGTTGAGTCTGGTGCCAATGAAAATACTATTGAGAAAATATCTTGAGATGTTCAAGAACCTAGAAGGATGAAAGCAGAATGTGTCCATCTTCTCATCTCCATCTAAAGAAGTTCTGAAAACCAGAAGTTTGCCATGGATATGAACTTCTCTGACCTCTTGGTTTACAGTTTTAGAGTATCTGATGGTGTCTCCTTTGCATCTAATAAATGTAATAAATGTAGATCATCACTGATTTACCAAGATACCTTGACGGATGGACTGGGTATTAAAACAGAGGAGACTATGAAAACCAAAATTTAAACCCTCCTGCAAAGATGATTCTTATGGAGAGAAAGAAGCTTCTCCCTTCTCCAGCTCCTCATTCCAAAATTTCATATAAATCCTTCTAGAAAAGACTCCCAAAATGTCCAACATCGCAGGCCAGCTATGTTGTCCTTTTCATCCTTCCTTTGGTTGCACCTGAATACACTGAGCAAGCATTTAGGTACTGCGTTACATTTTATCTCCTGTTTTTGATGATCCCGGCTGCCATCACCATTCCTAGGAAGATTCTCGTCAACTGGCTAAGAGGACCTTTGAGGCATGCCTCTATATTCACTTTAAAAACAATCAATGTGTGTAACTGAAACAAAGACACATTTTTCCACCAGTGATCCCACTCTCACCTTCTCTGCATTGATTTATGGATTAAAAGCTCTTGCGGGGAGGCTGTCTCTAGGATTCTGCACAAGGCACACTGGTGGGTTTATAAAAAAAAAGAAGAAGCATTTGGATTGTATTATTCTCTATTCTGCAGTCTATGGTTGCAGAATGATAAGCCAGTAAATCAGAGCGCCTGCTCTTTTGTAAAATTAAGAGCCCACTATGATCTTCCTCGGCTTAAACTGGGTGTCATTCTAAGACTATAACTCACCCGCACCGGGCTACAAAAATAGGTGAATTGCAAACTTTCCTTACCACTTCCTTGGGCACAGCTGGAGTTGTATTAGCTGCAATCGCATTCAGCACCAGCAGCAGGAGTCCAGCAGCTGCAAGAAAATTCATCTTGTCGGTTCTTGACAGATGTGAGGAAGGCCGAAAGGAGAAAGCCTGTTTATAGGGCTGGCAGGGTATTTCCCCGCCAGAAGCTGGAAATGAGAAGGAGGAAGTTGCGCAACTGCTAATCAGAGCGGTGCCAATACAGGTGGGTGACAACACTGCCCACTGAGTCACGTCCCACCACAAACTGTACAAAAACCTTTGAGTTCTTTGTTCCATGTTCCTTACTAATCAAAGCCAGTCATGGTGGTCAGAATTTCAGCAAAGTGCTTCTAAAAGATAACTAAATGCAGGAAATAGAAGTTCCATCATTTTATGCAATGTAGAAATATGTGTGTGTGTGTGTGAGAGAGAGAGAGAGAGAGAGAGAGAGAGAGAGAGAGAGAGAGAGAGAGACAGAGACAGAGACACAGAGACACAGAGACACACAGAGAGAGAGAGAGAGAGAGAGAGAAAGAGAGAGATGATAGAAGATAGAAGATAGAAAAGATAGAAAGAAGATAGATGATAGAGAGAGAGGGAGAGAGGAGCGATGGATGAGAGATGGAGAGAGATGATAGAAGATAGAACAGAAAGAGAAGATAGATGAGATAGAGAGAGAGGATAAAAAGAAGATAGAAGATATTTGATAGAACAGAAAGAGAAGATATATGATAGAGGTAGATAGATAGGTAGGTAGGTAGGTAGGTAGGTAGGTAGGTAGGTAGGTAGGTAGATAGATAGATAGATAGATAGATAGATAGATAGATAGATAGATAGATAGATAGATAGATAGATAGATAGATAGATGAAGAGAGAGAGATGATAAAAGAAGATAGAAGATAGTTGATAGAACAGAAAGAGAAAATAGATGATAGAGAGAGAGAGATGATAAAAGACAGAAGATAGTTGATAGAACAGAAAGAGAAGATAGATGAGAGAGAGAGAGAGAGAGAGATGATAAAAGAAGATAGAAGATAGAAGATGGAAGATAGTTGATAGAACAGAAAGAGAAGATAGATGATAGATATAGATAGATAGATAGATAGATAGATAGATAGATAGATAGATAGATAGACAGATAGATAGATAGATGAGAGAGAGAGAGAAAATATAGATGACAGAAGAGACAGAGAGAGATGGATGATAGATGATAGATAAATAGATAGACAGATATAGATATAGACATAGGCCTAGATATGGATAGAAGAAAGAAAGAGATGGTTAAGAGAGAGAGATGAGAGAGAGAGATACAGATACAACAGACATGATATAGTTTACCATTTAGGGTCTTCGTGCTTGGGCAGGGGGGTGGTCCAACTCTGTCGTTCTGTTCTGTTCTGTCATTATTTATTTAGATTGGGCGTTCATTCTGTAAATAAATTAAAAAGATCCTTCCCAGATTGCAATGCTGCATTTTAATATTATTATTCTCGCCCATCTCCAGAATTATAGCTAGGCCTTTGCCGATATTTCATATTTTTATGGATTGTTCTATTTCAGAAGTTATGTCCATAATGTGCAAAAAATCATTATGGCAGGAAGTATGGGTTTTTCTCTCCATATTTCCTGTGGAAGCATTATTTACGGTGCATCCAAACCAGATTAAATTGGTGCACATGTCTCAGAGTCAAGAGAGAAAAAAAGCATTTTTTTAAAAAAAAGAGTAGTACAGGGTCATCTTTTTTTAATTAAAAAGTACAATACATCAGTCAAATTTTACGTAAAAGGGCATTTGCTGCAGCTTACTCTTGTGTGAAAAATCAGATTGTGGCAATAGTAATAATACGTTTGCTAATCAAATTCTAAACCGAAAGGTGAGGTTCCGGTGTGAATTAACTAATTATGATCGCGATGGTGAAACATGGGCATCTTTATTAAAGTTAAGCTTTAGGAACAATGAAAAAAGTTCTCATGGGGCCCCATTAATCAGCAGACAAATGAAAGGTTGCCATTCGGACTGCGCCAAGTCAAGGAAGAATATGTAATCAGAGGGATGATCAAGAATTGTTGGTCCTTCGCCCGTCCAAATTTACATCACCATTTGAGAAATGCATATTTTTGAATCGTAGTTTAGGATGCACCGATCAGCATGCTAAAGGCCATTACGTGAATAACAGAATAATAAGAGTTGAAAGGGACCTTGGAGGTCTTCTACTCCAACCCCCTGCTCAAGGAAGAGACCCTGTACCATTTCTGACAAATGGTTGTCCAATCTCTTCTTAAAAACTTCCAATGTTGGAGCATTCCCAACTTCTGGAGGCAGGTTGTTCCACTGGTTAATTGTTCTGACTGTCAGGAAGTTTCTCCTTAGTTCTAGGTTGCTTCTCTCCTTGGTTAGTTTCCATCCATTGCTTCTTGTCCTGCCTTCGGGTGCTTTGGAGCAGGGCTTTTCAACCAGTGGTACGGGTACCACCTGTGATACATTGGCACCTGGAAGGTGGTACGCGGCCATCCTAGAAAAGTGGTAGCAGGGGAGGGGAATGAGCTGAACCAGTGGCAGCACCGCACAAGCCTGAGTGAGAGATGGCTGGAGCTGCAGGGCTGTCAGGGCTCAGCGGAAGCGCTAGGATCAGTGCCGCTTTCCAGCTGATTGGCGCTTCTTTGGGACTTCTTCTAGCTCCATCTGGAGCTCGGCACTGATCCTGGTGCTTCTGCTGAGCCCAAAAGAAGCGCCGATCAGCTGGAATGTTGCAGCATCTCCAGGGTCTTGTGATTTACATTCAGATGCGTGGCAACTGATTCATATTTATGACGGTCACAGTGTTCCAGGGTCAGGTGAAGTGACCAAAATTGCTGCAACCACCTATCAGACAGGGGGAATAAAAATCACAAACACCCCACCCCACCCTCGCTGCCAATCCTCAACAGAAATGCTCACATCAATGAAAACCTCGGACAGGAGTAAGAGCGCCGCCAGGTGGGCAGGCAGGTGTCTCGCTCGGCTGTGGCTTGGGGGGCACTTTTTTCAGTGCCATTGTAAGTTCGAACAGTCACTAAGCAAACTGTTGTAAGTCGAGGACTACCTGTACTTCATCACTTTTTTCCTTTTGGGGGGGGTCATCAAGTTTTTGACACCTTGCTAGTGGTACTTGATTGGTGGTACTCGGATATTGCCGTATCCTAAAAGTGGTACAATGGGTGAAAAGGCTGAAAAGCCCTGCTTTGGAGAATAGCTTGACTCCCTCTTCTTTGGGGCAGCCCCTCAGATATTGGAACACTGCTATCATGTCCCCCCTCGTCCTTCTCTTCATTAAACTAGACATACTCAATTCCAGCAACTGTTCCTTATATGTTTTAGTCTCCAGTCCCCTAATTATCTTTGTTGCTCTTCTCTAGCACTCAAGCTGCACCACAATAAGCGACAAAATGGCGTTGCAAAGCCAATGAAAGAACTGCACAATCTCAGACCCCATTCTGTAAGGAATGGACTGCAAATGTAGGGCTTACCAAGAATACTTCCCCTTTCAGCTCATAAGGAAATTTACACAATTTTAGACAAGGGGGATTTACCTCAAGTATCTTGTATGTTCTTGGGACATTCTTGGGGGAGAGAAGGAAGCCACCATGTGCACACACACCAACAAAAACCACAAAACCCACCCCACCCAGCTCAGGATTTCCACACCCAGCATTCTTATCTATATTCTGCTGATTTTCAGTGTCCTTTCACAACCTTGCCTTTTGTGGTGTCGCATCTATGGCTGGCAGACATTATTCCATTCCTTGAGACCTTGAAAAAGTCTCCTAAAATATTGAGTTTTTGGTTTTGTGAACTTCCCACCATGTTGGCTAGTGTGCAATGTGGTCCTTGAGCTAATGGAACCATTGTATGAACTTGAACCTTAGGTCTACATGCATGTGGCTTCTGTTGAAACCACAGTCTATCTATCAGTTTCTTTATGGCAACTCAGTTGTAATAGACTTAATTCCTGAAAGTACACCTTCAAGAATAATCTAGGGAAAACGCCTTGAGACAAACCAGTAATCTGCATTTGAATTAAACCAGTAACACAAATGGTTTTGTTGTCCAGTCACTATGTTGTAATGTACAGCGAGCACAATGAAGAAGAATTTTTGTAGCTCAGGGTTGAAATGTGGGGTCCTTGGCGCTCTCTGAGCTTGCTTTGTTTTCTTGCAGACGTTTCATGACCCTAACTAGATAACGGCATCAGTGCTACTAAGGAGTGAGGACAATTATCCAGTGGAACAGCTTGCCTCCAGAAGCTGTGGGTGCTTCATCACTGGAGGTTTTCAAGAAGAGACTGGACAGCCACTTGTCTGAAGTGGTCTAAGGTCACTTGCTTGAACAGGGGGTTGGATTAGAAAACCTCCAAGGTCCCTTCCAGCTCTATTCTGCTTGGTTGTATCCAACTGCTCATGACCTCATGGACATAGTATGCCAGGCCCCCATCGTCCACTCTCTCCCAGAGTTTGCCCAAATTCATTGCCTTGATGACACTACTAACCATCATCTCCTCTGCCATCCCTTTCTCCTTTTGCCTTCCATCTCACCCAACATCTTTTTCAAGGACTCCTCCTTTGGTGGCCAAAATATTTGAGCTTCAGCTTCAGTCTCTGTCCTTCCAAAGAACAGTCGGGGTTGACTGTTTCTTTAGGATTGACATATTGGATCTCCTTGCAATCCAAGGGTATAAGGATCCACACAAGATACAAGAAGCTACGTCATTAGATTATTTCCATTGGTTGACTTGCATTTCCGTGTTGCTTGCAGAATTTCCAGGTAAGGTTTGGTTGGAGTCCAACTTCTAGACAAGAATGTACCATTTCTTAAATCACTTTTCAGTTATTCTTCCCAACTCATCAGTAGAAGAGGAACTCTCAGCCTGTCTACATCTGCTAAAGCTGAGATGGAGACATCTAAGGCAGGGGTCCCTAAACCCCCCAAACCATGGCACAGGAACCTGGCCAACAAAGTGGCAGGAGAGCACTCAACTTGCACAAGCAGCAGGCGAGCACGCTCGAGTGCACAACTCCATTTGTGCGAACAATAGGAGTTGTCACGTTTGTTACAGTCTGGATAGGAAGACCTTAACTCTACCCTACGCGAAGGCTGGCCTCGCTTCTAGCAAAACCGGTCTTTTGCTGATTTTGATAGACATTTTAAACTTTGTTAAGTCAATGTTTCTTTTGCACTGTACTGGCATTTTTATTTCACCTTGTGTATTTAGCAGATCTCGTCTGATATCGTACAACACACACACTTACGCCTTTGAGTTGTTTTCAGTCAAGACCCAAAGACAAAGAAAAGTTGAGTTCTTGTCTCCCACCAGACACGATAGGGAGGGTCCCTCCATATTATTTTTCCCCCACCTGATCTGAATGCAAAGTGCTTCTTTTTCTGAAGCTAATTAGGTCGTGTCCTTAGCGGATTGTTTCCTCTGAAAACAAGGAAGCATTGTATGCTCCAGAACAAAGAGAGAGAGAGAAGTAAACTTTGATTATGGGAACATACAACCTTTCCCAATTTACAGCCTCAAAAAGGGCTGGAAACTTCCTTCTGTCTCCCCTGACATTTGTCCTTGTCCCGTTTTCAGACCCTCCTCTCAATTTTTTTCCCAGACTTCAAAACACCAAACAGCAATCTTTCCGCAAGGACCAGGATCAAAACCTAGGACTGTTACTAGCAAATATCTTATTCTTCCTAGCTGCCACTTGCTACAAAAGTTGCTATTGCAACGCTCTCTACACGGTGCTCCCCTTGAGGTGCACCTGGAGGCTCCAGCTAGTTCAGAATGCGGCCGCGCGGGGGATCCTGGGGGCCTCTAGATACTCCCATGTAACACCTCTCCTGCGCGAGCTGCACTGGCTGCCTGTGGCCTTCCGGGTGCGCTTCAAGGTGTTAGTAACAACCTTTAAAGCGCTCCATGGCAATGGACCTAGGTACTTGCAAGACCGCCTCCTACCAAACACCTCCCTTCGACCAGTCTGCCCCCACAGAGAGGCCCTCCTTAGGGTGCCGTCGGCCAGACAATGCCGGCTGGCGACCCCCAGGGGGAGAGCCTTCTCTGTGGCAGCTCCTGCCCTCTGGAATGACCTACCCCCCTGACCTACGTACAACTACGGACCTGCGCCTTTTTCGCCGAGCCCTGAAGGCGCATCTACTCCGTGTGGCCGGCCTGGCGTAGTTTGATTATGTTTTAGTGGGGGGTTTTGTATGGGGGTATTTTTAGAGCAGGCCTGTTATTTAATTTGATTTTAGAACAGAAAATTTGTGTATATTTATCGTGGTTTTTATTATCGCCTGTTCACCGCCCTGAGTCCCATAAGGGAGATAGGGCGGTATATAAATAAATAAATAAATAAATAAATAAATAAATAAATAAATAAATAAATAAATAAATAAATAAATAAATAAATAAATAAATAAATAAATAAATAAATAAATAAATAAATAAATAAATAAATAAATAAATAAAAGGTGGCAGGTACACCTCCTACCAGCTTTTCAGCTAGCAGTTCCTAATAGAAAAAAAAGAAGCATTAAATGAAATGTCTTATTGCCCAGGACAGATTTATACAGATTCCTGCTTACTCTTGACCTGTAATTTTCATGTTTCAAAGAAAACCTGGTCAAGGAAGGTCCATTAACAAAGAGATCAGGCAAGGTAATTTCCCTACAAGCTGTCTTTCAACATCACGTACTTTTAAAAGTTGGCAGGCTTCGTCCAGTTTTTAACAAGTCACCAAAGTTTCCAACACGACCGTTTTTTAGTGTCTTTTGCTCAGACGTTCTTTTTTTGTTTCCGGCTACTAGTTAAACTGAATATTTAGAAAAAGGTTATTCATTAATTTATTACACCGGAAGGTATGGCTGCTTTTTTTTCCACCCAAATTATATTTGAGAGGGCTAAAATAAGGAATGCAACAAAGGTAAGAGCAATCGCACCTTTTTAATTGTCGTTTATCGAGTTCATCAAGTAGGCAGAGTGTTCTTATTTGCGTTTTGTAACAAACGTCTTTCGCAGTAGCTGAAATGAGACAGGACAACGCCGTTCAATCACTACAGCAATAAATACTTTAAAAGGCTGTGAAAATCACTGGAACCTGCAGGTCTCCTTGGCCTGGAATTCCACCTGTGTAAGGCTTACTGCAATAAATACTTTAAAAGGTAAAAAGGTAAAAAAAAAATCACTGAAAAAGTGTGTTTTCTCATGTTCCAAGAAAGACTCTGCAACTAAAGACTAACCCATATGGGAAGAAACATTGGCTAAGTCAACCAATCCATCAGAATAGAGCTGGAAGGGACCTTGGAGGTCTTCTAGTCCAGCCCCCTGCTCAAGTAGGAGACCCTATACTATTGGAGACAAGTGGCTGTCCAACCTCTTCTTTAAAAACCTCCAGTGATGGAGCACCCACAACGTCTGAAGGCAAGCTGTTCCACTAGTTAATTGTCCTCACTGTTAGTTAGTTGACTTCATATACACAGATATGTATGTGGGGTTTTTTTTGGAAGCAATGTGGATGTGGTTTGCCATTTTCAAGGATACTATTTTAATATTCTGTTCTAGCCCACAGTTAGCTCTACCAGACAGGTAAACCAGACAGGGGATATGGCTAGATGAGCTCATTTTACTTTACTGGAAGACTATATTGATAGAATCTTGCAAGTCTGAAGGCACAAACTTCCATGTTTAACTGTTAAAAAAAATGTGGGTTCTTTCTAAGTTTTTTTCTCTTACTGTTAAGCCACTGGGAGCTCTTACCTCTCTTGTCTGTTTCCTAAGCAGCATCTTTTCCTCTGAGGGCTCCTTGGTGCTCTCTGAGCTTGGTTGTTTCTTGCAGACGTTTCATGACCCAACTAGGGAACATCATCAGTGCTAGAAGGGAGTGGGGTTTGCGGAGAGGAGGAGGAGGAGGAGGAGGAGGAGGACTGCGAGATCCTTGGTGCTCTCTGAGCTTGGTTGTTTTTTTGCAGACATTTCATGACCCAACTAGGTAACATCATCAGTGCTAGAAGGGAGTGGGGTTTGCGAAGAGGAGGAGGAGGAGGAGGAGGAGGAGGAGGAGGAGGAGGAGGAGGAGGAGGAGAAGAAGAAGAAGAAGAAGAAGAAGAAGAAGAAGAAGAAGAAGAAGAAGAAGAAGAAGAAGAAGAAGAAGAAGAAGAAGAAGAAGAAGAAGAAGAG